>NW_021703780.1:8666143-8972530 GCF_005190385.1 Monodon monoceros | reverse complement strand
TATATATATATATATATATATATATATATATATATATATATATATATGATAAATACATTCCACAAATGCTTATTGAGTGCCTAGTGTATGCCAGACATAGGATCTTGACCAGTTTGGGAGAAGGTGAGTGGTCAGGAAAAACCAAAAGACAATTAGGCGTCATTCAGGCAAAAGGAAGAACACCCACGTGCAGGGAGGTGGGGACGGGGAAGGATGATGGATGGAGAGATACGCATTGGGGGATAGTTAAATGTGCCTGGGGCAGAGAGTGCACATAGGCATCTGGAAGGAGAGGAGGCTTAGAAAGGTGAATTTTGGCCAAGTTGGCTAAAGAACTTAATAACAGTTATTTGATTTTTTAAAAAATTCCTCAGATTTTGCCCCTATGCAGAACAGTATGGAGGTTCCTTAAAAAACTAAAAATAGAATTACCGTATGACCCAGCAATCCCACTACTGGGCATATACACAGAGAAAACCATAATTCAAAAAGACACATGCACCCCAATGTTCCTTGCAGCTCTGTTTACAATAGCCAGGTCATGGAAGCAACCTAAATGCCCATCGACAGACGAATGGATAAAGAAGATGTGGTGCATATATACAATGGGATATTACTCAGCCATAAAAAGGAATGAAATTGGGTCATTTGTTGAGACGTGGATGGATCTAGAGACTGTCATACAGAGTGAAGTTAAGTCAGAAAAAGAAAAACAAATATCGTATATTAACGCATATATGTGGAACCTAGAAAAGTGGTACAGATGAACCGGTTTGCAAGGCAGAAATAGAGACACAGATGTAGAGAAGAAACGTATGGACACCAAGGTGGGGAAGCGGCGAGGGTGGTGGTGGTGGTGGTGGTGTGATGAACTGGGCGATTGGGATTGACATGTATACACTGATGTGTATAAAATGGATGACTAATAACCTGCTGTATAAAAAAAAGATTAATTTTTAAAAATCCTCAGATTTTATGGCAAACAATGCAAATTCTTCCTGTAACATCCAATTGGATGTCAAGGAATCAAGGTTAAAATGCAGGTGTATATGTCTGGGCTATCTTAGTGCAGATCACTAATAGAGTGGACTTTCCTTCCTGAGTTCTGTACTGTGTTATTTGCACTGTATTAAAATAATAATAACACTGGTAATGATAAAAAATAATGAGGTTAGGTCTTCCCTGGTGGCTCAGTGGTTGCGAGTCCGCCTGCCAATGCAGGGGACACGGGTTCGTGCCCCGGTCCGGGAAGATCCCACATGCCACGGAGCAGCTGGGCCCGTGAGCCATGGCCACTGAGCCAGCGCATCCGGAGCCTGTGCTCCGCAACGGGAGAGGTCACAACAGTGAGAGGCCCGTGTACCGCAAAAAAAAAAAAAATGAGGTTGCCACTGGACTTCACTTGGTTTGGGGCTTTGATTTTTTTTGTATAATTTTAACCTACTAGGGAAAAAAAATTCTGTTTTTACTTCTAACAAAATGGTAATCTGACCAGTGTTTTGAGAACAGACGGCTACAAATGCATTAAAGAAAGCCCTAAGTGGGTTTCTTTTGATCAAAGAAAAATCCTTCTCTTAGCGTGGGAATCGGCCACTCTTCATCCAGACACCTCTTGCTGTGGTGTGTGTTAGTGGATGAAGCGGAGGGGAGTAACTGAAGAGTTGAAGGACCCTCTGGTACCCTTCTGTGAAGGCATCTCTGAAAGACCTACAGCAAAATACTCAACAGCTACCGATCTTTTGAAGATAGTTGAATTTTGTTAGCTTAGAGCATGTAATATAAGACTCAAGATTTAACCAAACACTGCCAATTACTCTTGAGAGTTGTGCTGATTACTATTTTTTCCAGCTTTATTGAGATATAATTGACATAGAACATTGTGTAAGTTTAAGGTGTATAATATGATTTGACACATTTATTGCAAAAAAAAATTATCACTGTAGCATTAGCTAACACTATCTCATCACATAATTACCATTTCTTTTTTGTGGTGAAAACATTTAAGATCCACACTCTTAGCAGCTTTCAGGTACTATAAAATACAGTATTGTTAACAGTATTCACGATGCTGTGTATTAGATCCTCAGAACTTAATAATCTTATAACCGGAAGTTTGTACCCTTTAATCAGTGTCTCCCAATTTCCCCCACCTCCCAGCCCCTGGTGGCCACCACTCTGCTCTGTTTCTATGATTCAGCTTTTTTATATTCAATGTATTTGTCTTTCTCTGCCTATTTCACTTAGCTTAACATCCTCAAGGTTCATCTGAGTTGCTGTAACAGTAGGATTTTCTTTTCTCTCATGGCTGATATTCACGTGTGTGTGCGTGTGTGTGTGTGTTGTTACATCTTTATCTGTTCACCCATTGATGAATGCTTAGATTGTTTCCATATACTGGCCTTTGTAAATAATGCTGCAGTGAACATGGGGGCACAGATTTCTTTGAGATCTTGTTTTCATTTCCTTTGGATATATATCTAGAAGTAGGATTCCGGGATCATGTGGTAGTTCTATTTTGAATTTTTTGAGGACCCTCCATACTCTTTTCCACAGTGGCTGCACCAATTTACATTCCCACCAACAGTGAACAAGGGTTTCCTTTCTTCATATCTTTGTCAACACTTTTTTTTAACTCTTGTCTTGTTGACAACAGCCATTCTAACAGGTGTGAGATGATAGTTCATTATGGTTTCACATTTCTGATTAGTGATGTTGATCATCTTTTCATATACGTGTTGGCCATGTGTATGTCGTCTTTGGAAAAATGTCTGTTCAGTTCCTCTGCCTATTTTTTAATCAGGTTGTTGTTTTTTGGTTTTTTTTCTTTTTTTTTTACTATTGAGTTGTATGAGTGCTTTTTAATGTTTGTTTGTTCATGGCTGCATCCAGTCTTAGTTGTGGCATGTAGGATCTTTCATTGCAGTGCACGGGTTTCTCTCTAGTTGCGGTGCGTGGGCTCTGTAGTTGCTGTGGTGCATGGGCTTAGCTGCCCGGTGGCGTGTGGGATCTTCGTTCCCCGACCAGGGATCAAACCCACGTCCCCTGCATTGGAAGGCGGATTCTTAACCTCTGGACCACCAGGGAAGTCCCTGAGTTGTATGAGTTCTTTATATATTTTGGATATTAACCCCTTACCAGATACATGATTTGCAAATATTTTCTTCCTTTCTGTAAGTTGCCTTTTTATTTTGTTGATTGTTTCTTTTGTGGTGCAGAAGCTTTTTAGTTTGACGTAGTCCCACTTATTTTTGCTTTTCTTGCTTGTGCTTTTGGCGTCATATCCAAAAAAATCACTGCTAAGACAAATGTCAAGGAGCTTTTTCCCTGTGTTTTCTTTTAGGAATTTTGTGGTTTTGGGTCTTATATTTAAATCTTTATTCCATTTTGAGTTAATTTTTGTGATTTGTGTAAGAAAGGGGTCCAATTTCACTCTTCTGCATGTGGTTATTCAGTTTTCCCAACACCATTTATTGAAGAGACTGTCTTTTCCCCATTGAGTATTCTTGGCTCCCTTGTCAGATGTTGGTTGATCACATATCTGAAAGTTTATTTCTGGGTTCTCAATTCTGCTCTATTGGTCTATGTGTCTCTTTCTGTGCTGGTATCATACTGTTTTGATTACTATAGCTTTGTAGCTATATTTTTGTTTGAAATCAGGACATGTGATGCCTCTAGTTTTCATCTTCTTTCTCAGGATTGCTGTAGCCATTGAAGATCTTCTGTCATTCTATACAAATTGTAGGCTTTCTTTCTACTTCTGTGAAAAAAATGTCATTGGAATTTTGATATGGATTGCCTTGGATCTGTAAATGGCTTTGGGGGGAAGCATAGACATTTTAACAATATTAATTCTTATCCACGAATGTGGGGTATCTTTATTTGTGTCTTCTCATCAGAGAAGTTTCTCTCATCAGAGTCTTGTGGTTTTCAGTGTACAGATCTTTCATCTCTTTGGTTAAATTTATTCATAAGTATGTTATTGTTTTTGATGCTAAAATGAATGGAATTATTTTATTTCTTTTTCAGATGTTTAGATGTTGGTGTAGAGAAAGGCAGCTGTTTTCCATATGTTGATTATTCTGCAACTTTACTGAATTCATCAGTTCTAGAGTTTTTTGGTGGGTCTTTAGGATTTTCTATATATAAGATCAGACCATCTGAAAACAAAGACTTCTTTCTTTTCAATTTGGATGCCTTTTTATTTCATTTCTCTTGCCTTACTGCTCTGGCTAGGACTTCTAGTACTATGCTCAGTAAGAGTGGTGAGTGTGGGCACCCTTGTCATGTTCCTGATTTTAGAGGAAAAGCTTTCAACCCTTCACCATTGAGTATGATGTTGGCTGTGGGTTTGTCATATAGCCTTTAAATTATGTTGAGGTATGTTTCTCCTATACCCAATTTGTTGAGTGTTTTTATTATAAAAGTATGTTGTATTTTGTCAAATGCTTTTTGTGCATCTATTGGGATGGTTTTATATGATTTTTTTTTTTTTTTTGCCGTATGCAGGCCTCTCACTGTCGTGGCCTCTCCCGTTGCGGAGCACAGGCTCCGGACGCGCAGGCTCAGCAGCCATGGCTCACAGGCCTAGCCACTCCGCGGCACGTGGGATCTTCCCGGACCGGGGCACGAACCCGTGTCCCCTGCATTGGCAGGCAGACTCTCAACCACTGCGCCACTAGGGAAGCCCCTGGTTATATGATTTTTATCTTTCATTCTACTATTAATGTGGTGTACCACATTTATTGACTTGCATATGTTGAATCATCCTTGCATCTCAGGGACAATTCCCACTTGGTCGTGATGTATGATTATTTTAATGTGCTGTTGTGTTCAGTTTGCTAACATTTTATAGAGAATTTTTACATCTATATTCATCATGGGTATTGGTCTGTGATCTTCTTTTAGTGTCTTTATCTGGCTTTGGTATCAGGACAATGCTGGCCTCATAAAATGAGCTTGGAAGTATTCTCTCCATTTTTTGGAAAAGTTTGAGAGCAATTGGCATTAATTATTCTCTAAATGTTTGGCAGTATTCACCGGTGAAATCATCTGGTCCTGGGCTTCTCTGTATTTTGGGGGTTTTGATTACTGATTCCAGCTCTTCACTCATAACTAGCCTGTTCAGATTTCTTTTATTCAGTATTGGTTGTTTCTAGGAATGTGTCCATTTCTTTTAGGTTATTCAGTTTCTTGGTGTAAATTGTTCATAGTAGTCTTGCATGATTCTTTGTTATTTCTGTGATGGCAGTTGTAATGTCTGTCTTTCACTTCTGATTTTGAGTTCTCTTTTTCTTTTCCTGAGTTAGCCTAGCTAAAGGTTTGTCAATTTTTTCTTTTCAAAAACTGGCCTTGGGCTGATTACAGTAATCGCTACTCTGTTTGCATCAGTACAAAATAATAAAACACATATTTGATGAAAATTTAAGTTACTTGTCATGTACTTAGGCAAGAATTTCACAGAGTAACATTTGTAGTCATTTAATGTCATGATATCATCTATTTCATCTTTTATTTCAGATGAATAGGAAGAGACCAACCTATTAAGAATTGTGATTGTTTTTTTGTTTGTTTGTTTAGACTTACGGAGGAACTTATACAACTTTCCTCTGTAATCATTCCGTTAACGTTTCCCTTAGTTGTTAATTGTAATATTTTAATTACACAACTAATATACTGTTAATGATTCCTTATTAAAAACTAAGACATAAGACATAAAGAGGGTAAAGACAGTCTCTCCTGGCCTTCTCCCACTACCCTTGTCATTCTCCTTTCCTCCCCAGTGATAATCATTCTTAAGTTTGTGTGCCCTTCCAAAATTTTTCCTATATTTACATTATATATACTTGTACCTATACATGCATAGGCAGATTGCTGTTTGTTAAAGTATTTATTTATCTAAACCAAATCAGATAATGTGAAGCTCATACTTTACATTAGATGATTTCAAGCCATGATTTTTTTTCTTGTAAAAAGTCATTCTTTAAGGCTTATAGAAAGGCATTCTTCAAGGCTATTAGACTGGGTGGCTTCAACAGTAGAAATTTATTTTCTCAGTTCTGTCACCTGAAGTTGGAAGTCAGGTGCCAGTGTGGCTGGTTTCTGGTGAAGGCCCTCTTCCTGGCTTGCAGACAGCCACCTTCTCCTTGTGTGCCCTCACAGGGCTGGGGGAGAGAAAGAAGAAATTCTCTGGGGTCCCTTTCTCATAAGGGCACTAATCCTATCATAAAGACCCACCTTCATGAGGTCATCAAAATCTAATTATCTCCCAAAGGCCCTATCGACAAATACCATCACATTGGGGGTAAAGGCTTTAACATATAAATATGAGAGACACAAACATTCAGTCCATAACACCCAGACTATGCCACTTCTTTTAATTAGTAATGTGAATAAAGGTGCCAACTCTTTTTTTTTTTAAACATCTTTATTGGTAGGTGCTGACATTTTAAAAATGATTAAACCAAAGGGAAAATAAATATTTAGGAGTTTATATAATCTTATCAGTACAAAGGTGGGGATGAAAATGAAGATAAATTCAAAAGGGATAAAGGTCTAAAATTCCATTAAGTAAAAAAAAAAAAAATTCAGTTGTATGAATATAGGATGGGTAAAGCTTGAATTTGACAGCAATTAACATGAGAAGTATCTGGCGATGTTGACAGTGACTAACTGATGTGATGTGTGAATGCAGTTTTCTGATACTTTAATAGAAATATAATATCCTGATCAAGAGAGGTCATCAGTCTCTCTGCATTCTTCCCTTAGTAGGCTACTTTCAGAATACTGTATTCAGATATAGCAAATATAAGGAAGAATACAACCAAACCAGTGATTGTTTCTGTTTGTGCAATGTGGATACTGTCTAATGGGTTTGTGGAGACAGTTAATTACTAAAGTGCCTGTGAAATGCATGGTGACATAACTAGTATACAGCAAGTTTGAATTTCATAGAGTAGAATATGCAATAAAATACTTGGTACCTTTGTAGAAAGTAAGCAAAAACTTGGTTTTTTTTATAAGGTATATTTTTATGTGCCTTTGATTATAATTGAAACAAATTTCAAGAGACAGTGGTCTAGATCATTCCAATCCAAGCATGGTCGCATGCACACCTGGGAGCTTAGTAGGAATGCAGAATCTCAGGCCCCATCCTAGGCCAGCTGAATGAAAACCAGCACGTTCACAAGATCCCCAGGTGATCCACATGATCATTAGAGCTTAAGAGCATGAAAACTTTCAGTTGTGTTCAATGAAAGCTTTAAAAAGCTATGAAAATGTCTCCAAACTTCTTTTTATACCCTCTTAAAGAGTGATGCAGTACTTCAGGTAGAGTGAAAATGAAGGATGATATAATAGTGATGGCTTATGTGGCTGTTGCATTGTCCTTCTAGGCAATTCTATCATTCTTACATTTTCATATTTTTTTTTTTAGCACAGATTGAAATGGTTGCGTATTTGTGAGATAATTCCTAGGATGATTAAATAGCAAATGTTTTAAGATACAGAAAAAATAAGATCACTGAGATCTCACAGTGTACCTTAGATTTATAGGAGTCCATTGAACTCGTATTTTAATTGCAAAATAGAATGAGTTTTATTCTACTTTAAAAATATACAAATTTTTTGGTTTGTATAAAAAAAAAACCTCGAAGAATAAAATTCGGTCCAGTAGAACCTGATGATATACCAAGTGTTAAGGATCTTTCAAAATATACTGGAAACCAGATTGTATATACAAAAATGTAGCTAAGAATGCGAAGTGATACGAAATAAGTATCAGGTGAGTACTGTGATGGTTTAGAAGAATGAGAGTTTTGTCAACACATTCATTAAGCATTAAGTGCCCATGAGGTGCCAGACATTGTTCTTGGAATTGGGATAAAATGGCCTCTTGGAGCTTATGTTTTGGTGGAGGGCCCAGACAGTAACCAGCCAGTGAATGTTTGTATAATGCTAAGTGTTATAAAGAAAACACAGAGCCGGTGAGGGGATGGAGACAGATCAGGATGCCACAAAGCAGGGGCTTTCCTCCTCTTCAGTAATTAGGGGAACATGGCAGGAGTCGCCACTCGACCAGACATTGAATGAAATGAGAGAGCCGTGTGGGGTGAAATGGCCCGGAAACAAAACTGCAGCAAGATTTTCTGCTTTAAAGCCCTTTCATCTCCTTAATTGAGTGAAACTGCCTACAGCCTCAGGGTTATTACCTAGGATGCAAATACTATCAACCCCTGCTTTCTTCATCAGCTTGGTGTCCTGAAATGTGTCCCAGCACAAGAAGCAGTGTGAGCTCCACAAGGAGCCCATCGGTCCCAGTTCGGACACCTTTCCCCACAATGGTGTGAAAACACTGATCAGTTGTTACCAAACTTAGTTCAAGTTAAACAGATCCACTTTTTACAAAAAATATTTTATTTATTTATTTATTTTGGCTGCGTTGGGTCTTTGTTGCTGCGCGCGGGCTTTCTCGAGTCGCGGCGAGCGGGGGCTACTCTTCGTTGCGATGCGCGGGCCTCTCATTGCGGTGGCTTCTTCTCTTGTTGCGGAGCACGGGCTCTAGGTGTGTGGGCTTCAGTAGTTGTGGCTCGCGGGCTCTAGAGCACAGGCTCAATAGTTGTGGCACATGGGCTTAGTTGCTCTGCAGCATGTGAGATCTTCCCGGACCAGGGCTCGAACCCGTGTCCCCTGCATTGGCAGGCGGAGTGGAGCCTTAACCACTGTGCCACCAGGGAAGTCCCCAGGTCCACTCTTGAGCTCAGTCTGTTTTCACCTCTGTAAATTGGGGGAAATACCTAACTTGCATGGCTGTTGTGAAAATTTTAGCTAATATGCATCAAATACCTGGCATATATTAAGTGTTTGAAAAATAGGAGCTACTATTATTACTCACCATTGTGGTTATTAGTTCATTTATATCTACCTTCATATGTGGCAATCAAATTACAAATGTTCCCCCAGATTCCTCATCACCTGACTTAGTTTCAGTCTCATTATTTGTTCTATGGAGTAATTTTTTTTTTTTGATCATCAGGTCTTTATTCAAAATTAGCTGTCCAAAATGATGTGACCTTTACCGAACAAACAAATTTAAGTTTATGCAGCAGCCTTCTTTTCCTCTGTGGTGGGTTTCTTTTCTGTGGGCTTCTTTGCTGTGCGCTTCTTTTTAGCAGGCTTCTTTTTAGCTGCTGGTTTCTTGGTCACTGCAGCCTTTTTTCCCACCAAAGGCTTCTTTGGCTTCTTCGGCTTCTTCAGCTTCTTAACGCAAACAGCCTCCTTTCCCTTCTTTCCCATCACAGGCTTCTTGCCTGGAATCCCCTTCTCATCTGATTTGGCTTCTAGTGCTGCTACTGCCCTATCCATCCGGATTTTGTGGTTCCTGGCCTGGCGAAGACTAGTGTTCCGGCGCATGGTCTTTGCGTATGGGTTTAGCTTCAACATGATTCTCAGGTTTTTCAGTGGATTCTTCTTCAAGACTGCGATGAATCTTCTTGCGTGGTGCTCGGAGGGCTCTTTGGATCTCTGGGCTTTTCACGATTCTGCTAAGGTCTGTATTGAGCATCTTGTGCATGGGGAGGTTGTAGTTACTCTTGAGGGAGGCAGCTTTACGCCAAGTGCCATACAGCTCCTCTAACTTGCGGAAAGCACTTTCAGTCCAAATGCAGAAACGTCCCACATGCCCCCCAGGAGCCAGTTTCAAAATGTTCAGTTTGCTTACGTTAAGCAGAGTAATTCCAGGGATGTTTCTGAAGGCCTTGATGATACCGTTGTCCTCATTATAGACGATGCAGGGTCCCCTGCGCTGGATACGGCGACGGTTTCTCACTTTGCCTTTGCCAGCTCTCATTCGCTGCGAGGCGTAGACCTTTTTGATATCATTCCAAGCCTTAAGTTTCTTCAGGAGCAAAACAGCCTCCTTGGTCTTCTTGTAGCCTTCAACTTTATCTTCAACCACCAAAGGAAGTTCAGGAACTTCCTCTATACGATGACCTTTAGACACGACCAGCGCTGGTAACGCCGAGGCAGCCAACGCAGAGCAGATGGCGTATCGCTTCTGCGTTGTATTCACTCTGCGGTGCCAGCGTCCCCAGGTCTTGGTTGGTGCAAACATGCGGCCCCCGCGACACATATTTCCGAAAGCACCCTGGCCAGAACGGTGAGTGCCGCCACCTCGAACCCTGGGAATTCGAGCCACAGCTCTGCCAGTACCCCAAGACTCAGCACTGGTTTGATGACCTGCTAATTCACTGACAGCACAGGGCTGTCTGTTGTTTCTGCGCAAGTTGGTGTGAACAAAGTTCACAATATCTGGTCGAATGGGAGCCTTGGACACAGCAGGCAAAGTGACATTTTTGCCAGATGACTCCCCCTTTTCAGAGTACACTAATATCAGTGGATGGGCACACGCCATGGCGGGGAGAGGAGAAGGCCACGCTCCTCTCAACCTGGCGGCTCCCACAGGAAAAGCTATGGAGTAATTTTTATAACGATTTACAGTTCCCATAAGCGAATTAGAGTTCCCTACCTCGTGCCTCCCCTCAGCCTACCATAGTCAGCTGCTCCCTCCAGGGTATGGTAGTGGAAAGCAGGTGTTGAGTGGGTGGGCCTCTCCAGGGCAGTTTGGGGGGATCAGCGTAAAATGCGTGAGTGATATCGTGGGAACTCAGCTGCATGAAAGGCAAAGATTTTATCACGTCTGCTTTTAGCCGTCCTCCAAACCTCCCAGAATCGTTCACAAATGTGAACACGTTTCCATTCTTGAAACACATGGGCAGCTGGCTGGGAGCAATCCCTCAGGGGCCTGCAAAAGGGGTTTCAGTGTTTGACAGCCATCCCGAGCCTGGGGAACAGGAGAGAGGCCTCACTGTGGGATGGGGCTCTAGTCTGTCCCTTGCCCCTGAGATTTTCAGAGTCATGTCTGGTTAACCTGAGCTGTCAGATCCCATTTCCTGACGTGCTGTCATCGAACACTTCAGATTTAGTTTTCTCTGAAATATTTTTTTTAAAAAATGTAAAGATTTGGATACTGTGTCTTCTTCCAACTTAAGAGTCTGTTTCATAATCTTAATGGCTTTTGCTCATTTTAAAAAGCAGTGAGGGAAGGGGGTTGGTCTTGGAAAAATAGGTAACTATTCTGACTGAATAAGTTTCCTTAAAATGTCGTGTAAAACTACATCAACAGGGCTTCCCTGGTGGCGCAGTGGTTGAGAGTCTGCCTGCCGATGCAGGGGACACGGGTTCGTGCCCCGGTCCGGGAAGATCGCACATGCCGCGGAGCGGCTGGGCCCGTGAGCCATGGCCGCTGAGCCTGTGTGTCCGGAAAAAAACTACATCAACAAAATAGGACCAACCCAAGAGCTAGAATCATTGGATTTTTATACAACATAATGCCCGTGATAAATACTAAAAACCGTAACTGCCTAAAACAACACTGAAGGAATGTGAAGAAGGAATGAGTGAAGGAGGGAGGAAAGAGGAAGAAGGGGAGGGGAGGTGAGAAGAGGAACAAGGAACATGATGAAGGAAAGGACGGGGGAGAAGGAAAGGAAGAGAGAAACCGGCATCTGGTTTAGAGAGCACTTAGAGACCAGAGGACACACTTTCTGCCTTGCTTCTTGGCTCAGCTTCTGTAGAACGGCCCTGCGTCATGGTGATAGCGATTCTCATCCGATTGCAAGATGGCCTTTGCAGAGGAAAGTCTGAGCCGTCCAGGTGTTCAGGCTGAGGCAGCCCCTGCAGCAATCAGAGCTCACACCTTCAAGAACAGACCAGGAAGTGGCCTCCTGTTTGAGATGCCCCTGATTTATGTTGAGTCTCAGTCATCACCGTGGTGGCCAAAAAGTAGGTGTGCCCCTCACGGCTCTCCTGTGTTCCAGGTACTCTCAGAACATGGTAGCAGAGGCAGGAGTGCATGGTGATCCAGTCTACCTGTGCTGAGAGATGCATGTCACGTGGCCGGGAAGACCATCTCACCTTTCCATAAGAAGTCAGCCCAGTGGGTCTGCCTCTGATGGGTCCCCGCTACCTCCAAGTGGTGTTCCTTCTGGCAGTAGAACAAGGGGCAGATGCAGGACATCACTGGCACTGCCAGCAGTGCTGGCAGCACAGCACTGCTCCTGGGGTGGGATACGCGGGGTGTGGGAGGTGATGATGGCAGTTGCAGTGGACATGATGAGGTGGGTGGAGGTTAGCTTGCTCTGGGCTAGGTCTCTTTGATCAGAAAGATACATTTCTTTTTTTTTTTTTCTAATTTATTTTTGGCTGCATTGGGTCTTTGTTGCTGTGTGCGGGCTTTCTCTAGTTGTGGCAAGCAGGGGCTGCTCTTCGTTGCGGTGCACGGGCTCTAGGCACGTGGGGCTTCAGTAGTTGTGGCACATGGGCTCAGTAGTTGTGGCTCGCAGGCCCTAGAGTGTAGGCTCAGTAGCTGTGGCGCACGGGCTTAGTTGCTTCGTGGCATGTGGGATCTTCCCGGACCAGGGCTCGAACCCGTGTCCCCTGTATTGGCAGGCACATTCTTAACCACTGCACCACCGGGGAAGCCCAGAAAGATAAATTTCTGATGCTCTTTATTCCTTTCCGTAAATGCTACTTTCCATATGGAACCATTTCCCTCTAGATTGTTCCTTAAAGAACATCTTGAGCATACCTTGCGGTGCAATTCTGATGCTACAAATTCTGTCACCTACGTGTGTATGAAAATGTCCTTATTTCACCCTCATATTTGAAGGATATTCTGCTCCTCTCCTCTGCAGTCCCCAGGCAACCACTGATTTTCTATCACATAGATAACTTTTTACATGAAAGGCCAGAAAATAAATGGAAACAGAGAGTGTGTATCCTTTTTTTTGGTCTAGTTTTAATGCAACATCATAATTTTGAGATTCATCCATGTTGTGTGTGCATCGGTAGTTCATTCCTTTATGTTGCTGAGCAGTGTTTCGTTGTGTGGTTATGTCACAGTTTGTTTACCCATTCACCTGCCCTGAGTATTTGTATATGAGTCTCTGCACGGATATGTGCTTTATGCTAAACCGTTTTCCAGTGTGGTTGTACCATCTTACCTTCTCATCACCTGTGGTCGGCAGTCAGGGATACACCTTTAAATAAGGCCCTACCTGCTCCCAGCCTTCCCATGCTTCAGCTGTAGCTATACACAGGCACACATTCAGTTCAAAGTCATGGAACGTGGCCTTTATTACACGGGCAAGGGGAAATAGCTAAAGTTGTTTTGGATGTGAGCTCAGAGAATTATTCTTTGGCAGAGAATTCTGTGGCCTGGGGAACTTGGGACACAGTCCGGAGGGGGAAGCTATGGCCACGGACAGGCGTTTCCCTGGTTGAGAGGATTCTTTTCCTGTGTGGAGGGGAATAGCCAAAGGATGACCAGAGTGGTGCCCTCTAAAGTGTGGGGTGCAGGGCGGCAGCCGTCTTGCCCAGGTCTAAGGGTGGAACTATTCCCCTCTCCTAATCCAAGCTCTCACCATCTTTAAAAACCCACGTTAGGTCTTCACTTGCGTGGTGTCTTTGTCAGTGTGGCCGCTCTGTGTATCTCCGCCTCCTCAGCTGCTGGGTGTCTGCCCTTCTCCGCGTCTCACTTACCAGTTTGTCTGTAAGCTCTTGAGGCAAGTACTCTATCCCTTTTTTCTTCATGTGTCTGAAAAGTATTATGTACATAATAGCTGTTCAGAAATGTGGGTTGAATGAATGAAGGTTTTTCTCAGCTCCTAGGGGTCACCTGAGAGAGTGTCCAGCACGCTTCAGCGTTTACCATACGTAGGACCCAGGGTACAGCTGGGAGCTCGTTACCCAAGCCCTGATCTCATCCTTTGCTAACAGTTCGCCCTTAGTTGGCTGACGCTACCCCTTCTCTGTACTTTCTCTTACCTTATACTGACCCAGGGTGAACTCTGATTTGTTCTTCTGATGTCCTCTCATCATTGTCTTTTTAGACTACATCCTCACTAACTGTATTAAATAACCCAGAACCAAAGAGGTAATTGTTTTCAGGTTTCTGACTTTCCCAGCCTTGGCTTTATTTCTGTCAGATAGGTCCCTAGAGACCCTGGGCGTAAGCATTTCCCAGGTGAGTCATGTCTCCGTATGTTTGCTGATCTCTTCCCTCCTTCTCCATCTAGACGACGTCCTGGAGTCTTTCAAAACTCAGCAAAGCAGCAGCTCTTCCTAGAAGGCTTCTCTTTTTATAAGAGATTTGCATGAAATCTCCTGGCTTTTCTTTTGTTTCAGGTGTAGAGTATAATGATTTGGTATTTGTATATGTTGCAAAATGAGCACCCTAGTAAGTCTAGTTAGTATCCATCACCTCAGTTACATTTTGTTTCTTGTGATGAGAACTTTTAAGATCTACTCTCTTAGCAACTTTCAAATATGCAATACAGTGTTAATCATCTCTAATCATCATGCTGCACATTGCATCCCCCTGACTTAATTTTTTTCATAACTGAATTTGTACCTTTTGACCCCCTTTACCCGTTTCTCCTACCCCCCAGCCCCTACCTCTGGCAACCACCAATCTGTTCTCTGTATCTATGAGTTTGGTTTTTTTGTTTTGTTTCTTTTAAAGTCCATACATAAGTGAGATCATACAGTATTTGTTTTTCTCTTATTTATTCACTTAGCGTAATGCCCTCAAGGTCCATCCGCATTGTCGCAAATAGCAGGATTCCCTTCTTTTTATGGCTGAATAATACTTCCTTTCTCTCCCTTCTTACAGCACGTCCCGTAAACCCCTCTCATCCTCCTTAAAAAACTGGTCCGTAATTACTGATTACTTGCTTGTTACCCTATCTGAAGAAAAGGACCATGCCTCATTTGACTTCATGTTTCAGCATCTAACACGGTGCTGGTGCATAGTAATGTCCAGAAAATCAGTTAATGAATCAGTAAATTAATGACTGAAAGAAATTCATTCGTATTCATCTTTCATTCTCTTATTTTCTCTTCATGTCTTCCCCTCTTAACTTTTCTTTTGTTTCTGTTTTTCTCCACTGTGACTAAATTTCTGCAAGATAATAGAAATAATACGAGCTTTGTGACCTTTAGAGTTTTCTTAGCTCGACAGATGTTGGAAGATGGATTTTGAACCCTAGCAAACAAATTGGAAAAGTTTAAATGTTGTGGGTAGATGTGGCAATGAAGATTTTATTGGTGTCCGTCATGAGGGTGGGAACATCATTGAGGTTAATATTCTTTGCTCAGGAATGAGAGGCCTCGGGACAGATCTGCCCTATTCTGATGGCAACACAAATAAAATTCTGTCACACTGAGATGTTAGTTGACCTTTCTCCAATCTGGAGGTCTCCCAAGATGTCCATTATGGAAACCAAAGGGTAAAGACACTGTTTAAAACCTTCCAAAGTTGGTTTAGCCCAGATACTTTTCATAGAGATATGACGAAATAATAAAGGTCCTAATACACTGGTCAGCAAGTCGCGGGTGCTAATAAATGCTAGGCTTTCATCGTTATCCTCCTTGCCAAGCTTCCTAAGGTTCCCAGAGACCTAAGTTTCCTTGACATTTCTCTTCGGATCAATGACACGAATAAGGGACAGATGCAAACTGTACGTGCCAGTCACCAACGTGCACGTCTTCTTTACAGATGGCAGGAACTTAATTCTCCTCTTCTGCACCTATGTTTTCTTTGAGAATAAGATGCTTTTGACTGCACTCCAGCTATTGATTATGGAGAACGTTCTGTACAAACTTCCTGAGGGCCGTCCAGGAAACTCACACGCAGTCAGGGACCGGTCCACTCACCCAAAAGCCCCCTCACAGATCCCTTTCCTAAGAGCACTGTGCAGTGATCCAGCTTTTCCTACCTTTGCTTGAGGGAGGTGCTCTAGACCTTAGCAGCAGGGGTAGGGAACACCTGAGCAGGTATTTTGAGAGGTATAATGTCAGAGCAGCGTGAAGGGAGCCAAGTCAAGAGCCAGCAGCCAGTTCATCAGCATTAAGATTCTTAGCAGAAACTCTCCAATCCCAACCTGAGTCCAGTTAAAGTGGTGGTAGTTAATCTGGGATACCCTAGTGATGCTATCTACTGTACTGTTAAATAGGTGCTAATGTACTGAAAATGTTTTGAAAACAAACAAAACATAAAGGTAGTGGGGAAAATGGCTATAGTGCTTCATTTCCTTACTTGAAAAACGTCGTCTTTATGGCTTTACATTCAGCTTTGTGAAATACAATTCAGCTGAATTTTCATTTAATAATTATGTAATGCAGGTGTAGACTTCCCCTATTGCTTGCACACAACCCCTGTTAATTGCAGCAATAGAAGTTGCTTCTGGAAAAGTTGACGCCTCTAAAAGCATTGTCCAGGGAAATGGGATGGTCAGTAACCCTTCAGTGTCTAAAGGTACCAAACCTGTCTTCCAGGACTCCTCTTGCCTAAGAAAGTGAAAGAGGAATTGTTTCCTTCCAAATCCTTACAAGCTTGTGAAGGTGAGGCTGCATTTACTGGTCCACTTCCCTTAAGTCTCTACAGTCAAAAGTCCTCAAGGCCAGGACCCTTGGAGAGTCTGTCAGCCTCATGTTGTTGGCAGTGGTTCATTTTGAGAGATGCCAAAAACACCCACTTAAATCATTCTTTCTTTGTCTTTTCAGGAGCATCTAAAGGCCTTTGATGGTGAAATCAATGCCTTTTTGGACAATATGTTTGGACCTCGGGGTGAGTGAGCTGTTGAGAACTCAATGTGGAAGGAACACGGTTTAGTTAGAGAAGAGGATGGTGTCCTTTCTGGTGTCTTGACAATGGTACTTGGCATGGAGGGACTTACCCGCCCTCACCTTCGATGTCCTTCTCCCAGAACGTGCAGAGGCGCCCCTCCCTCCTGCTCAGCCTCTCCCGGGATTCAGGCTCCGGCAGCGGGAACAGCGCGCGGTGCGCTCCTTGCCTCCGGCCGCCAGGTGGCGGTGCCGTTCCTTCCAGGTCGGCTGCGTCCTCTCCGCCCTAACGCCCACCCTCCTCCCACTTCCTCAGGCGCACAGTCACACGCAGCCCTTCTGCCCTTACCTGCCCTGGGCAACTCCCTCTAAGGCTGTGCGGGCTTCATCGGCCCAGGGCCACGAGGTCGGGCTCCGCAGCTCAGCCGGCTGAGTGTCCCGATGTTTCCTCCACCACCGGTCACTCGGACCGCTGCGGGGCGTCCCGATGCGTCTGCCCCTTTCTCATCATGTTAAGTGTCAGCTGCGATAATACTTTAGAAGCCTAAATCACAGAACGCGGTACTCTGGCTTAACACTCACCAGCATCTTCCGGCGTCCTCAGGATGAAAACCCAGTTCCTCGCCGCGGACCACGCACGCAGTCGGGTACTGTGCAGCCGCAGCTGTCTCTCCGACGCCACTGCTGCTCTAGACATCTCTTACGTCCTTGACATGTAGCAGTCGTGCATTTGCTGTTCCTCCCGCTAAGACCTCCGGCTCCCCAGTGTAGTCAGCTCCTCCTCATACGTCAGGTGCCGGCCTGTGAACGTTACCTTCCCCGACAGGCTTTCCCTGACCAGGATGGCAGAGATTTGCCCTCGAGAGTGGCAAATCGAGAGCCTCTCATCATGCTGTATTTCAGCCTCTGTTTATTTCCTTCATATGCTTTATTAATAGCTCTTTCTCCCGCGAGGGCAGGATCCGTGACTGTTATCTCCAGGCTGTATTACAGTCCTAGGAACCTGTGAGACACTGTATTTTGCAAATAAGTGAATAAGTTTTCCACAGCACGTTTTGTTTCCCTTGAGCCTTGCTGGTTCACAAAGCTGGAAAATCTACAAGTTCTGTCCTCAGCATTATTGGGTGGGAGGGGGAGGGAAATGAGGTTCTCCTGTTTCTCAAAATCTTTAAACAGAATCACACCGAGATGATTTAGACCACTCTCCAGTTTCCATACAGGCTCCATAAATTACCCTGTGTGAATGACTATTTATATAGTTTTAGTGAAATAGTACTGATTGTACAGAGCTTTAATATATATGTATATTTTTTCACATTTCCTTTGGTTTTTGTTTTCCGTTTTATCCTTGTGATGATCCTACAGGCAGGGTGGGGCCTGTAGCTCGTAACCTGCTTTATGTGATGTGCTTTCTGCTGTGCCGCTGTAGCAGGTAGCGTGATGATCTAACAGGCGTGCAGGGCTTCTGGGTGACTGGCTTTCTACGTGACATTTGCGCTAGAGCCATCAGTGTCTCTGAGCCAAGGTCACACTGAACTTTGCCATTGGTAAGGTCACTGTGACCTGGGATGATTTCTTATTACTGTGGATGGGGATTAATTAAGGCTAGGATTGCAGTTGTCTGCTCAGCAGTGGTCATTTTTGTGGGCGTTTCCTTTGGAGCAAGGAGGTTGTGAGATTGACAGTTGACAACTGGATCAGGTGACCTCCACAGTGACAGGGAGTCTAGCCTCCAGGCCATCTAGTGCCCACTTCCCCTTTGAGGGGTGGCCCAAACTTAAATTGTCTGGCAGGCCCCCTGCTAAACCCACAGGTGTCCCCAAGCCTTTTCTGACTTTACCTACGCCACGTTGGTACCATCAAGGGAGATGGTTCTAGGCAAATACGTGACCCAGATGCAGAGCTAACATCTCAAGCCCCAAAGATAATAAGTGATATAAGTATCTGCTCCCATCTTTTGGTCAGGACAGTTGTGGTCTTCCCCAACAACGGCGGCAAACATTTTACAGGGCTGGGACGAAAGAAAATGCCAGCCTCAGGCGCTGTATTAGCTAAACGCGCTTGACTCAGTGTGTCGATTGATACGCATTTGATGACTGTTCCCGTCAGCTCTGCAGTAAGTGGCGATAAGTTACGAGAGAGACAGAGTAGAAATATAAGACGTAGTCGGGTCTCACGGAGCGTGCACTGTGCTTGGGAGGTAGAACCGTCACCTCTGAGGCAGTCGAAAAGCAAGGAAGTAAACCACGTGTGCTCGTTTCTGGGGCTGTCGTAGCAAAATCCCACAGACTGTACGGCTGGAAACAACAGCAGTTTATTCTCCCACGGCTCTGGAAGTCAGGGTGTCGGCAGGGCCCCGCTCCCTCCGCGCTTCAGGGAGGCCTGTTCATGCCTCGGCCCTCGCTGCTTTCTACTGTTGCCTTGCAGCTGCGTGGCTCCGTCTCTACCTCTGTCTCCATGTGGCCTTCTCCTTGAGAGCCAGTCTGCCCTCCTTGTCAGGACGGGCACTGGTCACTGAGCAGCGCCCACCCTAATCCAGTACGACCTCATCTTAACCGGTTTACGTCTGCAAAGACCCTATTTCCAAATAAGGTTATATTCACAGATACCAGGAGTTAGGACTTGAACACATCTTTCTGGGGGACACAGTTCAACCCATAATACCATTAACAAGAGGCAGGGTAGCAGTTTAGTTCAAGTTATTTAACTTCTTTTACCCAATTTTTCTCAATCATAAAGTGGAGATAGTACCACCTATGTGATGGATTTATCTGTCACCTCGCCTGTGGTGATGGCATCACAGGGGTTGGCAGATGTCCAGACTCAGCAAATTGTTCACAGTAAATATGTGCAGGACTTTATCAACCACACCTCCATGAAGCTGTTAAAAATAATATCACCTGTATCATTAGCTTGTTCTGAGAATTTTAAAGAAGTTAATGTATATACAAGGCTTTAGGTCTGTGTGTGGCACAGAATCAGTGCTCCATAAATGTTAATTATAGTAACAGTATTGTAGCCATGATAACATGTAAATTGTAACTGTTTTGTCATGCAGATGGGTAGCTGTAGTTATGGAAGAGCAGTGGGGAATGGCTTCCTTCAGAGGCCAGGACCTTGATCTGGGGGTCGAAGGACATGTAGGCTTCAGGCCACGTGGCACGTAGGATGTGGAGGTGGACGTTAGGAAGTGGCCCAGCGCACGAAATTTATGACAGATAATTGTGAGCCAGTTGTGCAGAAGGTAATATCTGTTAGTTGCATGAATGCTCCTCTCTTACCTTTTTATGTCTGTCAGAGCAAGGAGAAGTCTTTACAGAATAAGCGGTGGGACAGAGCTTGAGAAGGCACTTTGCTCACAGAAATGGTGCTCTGTAGGATGGGGGGTGTAGAGAAGCTGGGGGTAGATGGGGTAGCAGGGAGCAGAAAGGGGAACTGGGACCGTGGGGACCACAGAGGAATCAGGAAAAGCGAGAAACCAGTTCCTACAGCTCTATTTACAGAGATCAAAAACAGCATGCGGGGGCTTCCCTGGTGGCGCAGTGGTTGAGAGTCCGCCTGCCGATGCAGGGGACACGGGTTCGTGCCCCGGTCCGGGAAGATCCCACATGCCGCGGAGCGGCTAGGCCCGTGAGCCGTGGCCGCTGAGCCTGCGCGTCCGAAGCCTGTGCTCTGCAACGGGAGAGGCCACAGCGGTGAGAGGCCCACATACCACAAAAAAAAAAAACAAAAAAAAAAACAGCATGCGGTTTTCATAATTCTGGGCCAAATCATTTTCTCTGTTTAAGCAACAGAAAGGAGCAGAGAACAAAAATCATTTTGTGCCTACAGTTATTTTCTAATTACTATATTATAGATCTATGATGTGTGTTTTATTTAGGTTTTAAAATTTTAAAGCCTAAGTAAACAGAGGGACACCTCTGTCCAGGTTCTTGCCTCCTGGCTGTTTGTACTTTTGGTCCATGATCAGGTTTGGGTCCTCGGTTTGATTTTCTGGACTCACCTCTGAATCCTTGGCTCCGAGGCTCCGCCTTTGCCGTCTGCAGCTCCTCCTGCTTGCCCTTCTGTAATCCCACTGCTCTATTTGGATCAGCTGAACGCTCAGCCGTTCCTGGTTTATGTGCAGTGATCCTAAGCAAATTCCAGGGAGTGTGAGTTCCAGGAATCAGGACACGCTATCATTGTGTCTGCTCTCCTGCCGACCCGAAGCTTCTCCACGGGAGGCAGCAGAAAGGTAAAATGGACGGGAGGCGGGTGTGAATTCCCAGCCACCGGAGCGCCTTCTGCAAATGCTGACGCTTTCGGAGCTGTTTTTACATCCATAAAATGGCATAATACTTCATATTTACTGAGTTAGAGTAACTACGGTAACTGTTCCAAAGTTAGACATTCAAGAACTGTGACTTCCCACCTTTATTACTTGTCCTTGTCACTCAGCGTTCAACTGAAGCCCTGTTTGCTCCACGGGCCCCTCCTTAACTATTCCAGGCCCCACTGGTTTCTTCTTCCGAACTATAACTCAGACCCAGTTTGCTTACGCTGTGGCCTGCAGTTCCCTGTGGAACTTGGGTGAGCAAATACAGCACACGTGACCGTGTCTCCCAACTGAGCGCGTGGGGTGCCCTCGGGATTCTCACTGTGTGTTTCTTTGCAGATTCTCGAGTCAGAGGGTGGTTCATGTTGGACTCCTACCTTCCTACCTTTTCTCTCACTGTCTTATACCTGCTTTCCATATGGCTGGGCAACAGATACATGAGGAACAGACCTGCTCTTTCCCTCAGGGGCGTCCTCACCTTGTACAATCTTGGAATCACACTTCTCTCCGCGTACATGCTGGCAGAGGTAAGTGTTTGTGTAGCTGACGCTGGGGAACAGTGACCGAGTGATTTTTAGAAGCAATTACATCTGGCGTTCTAGAACTGTCCACGGTTGCTATCAATACTGTTCTTTAACATCTCAAGGTTCCGGTATCTGAAGTTATTCCTTCCCAAAGTCCTAGAAGTCTTTGTTTCTAACTTGAATGTTTTTTAGCCCAATTTAGACCTATTTCTTTAGTCCTTAGTCTTTCATTGTAATTTAAAATCACAGTTGAGGTCTGAATGGGCCTTTAAAGATCATATATAGTTTTTTCTTTTATAGATTATGATACGGAGGCTTAGAAAAGTTAACCGGATTTGCCTGCGAATAGACAGCTATTGAGTAACTGTTTTTTTAAGTTAAATATCAAATGCAGTTAGATTGACCGAAATGCAAATGTACGTTCCCTTAAAGGGTACTCCTCCCATCTCTGGGTCACTGTGTATCCTCAGGACTGACTTCCAGAGGCCTGGGGTGACATTCCAGCTCGGCTGTGGCTCCCCACATTACATCATGTCTTCCCTGCTCCTTTATAACATGCCAAACCTAAGTAATTTCACAAGAAAAAAGAACAAGTAACGATTGCCCTGCCTATTACAACCAAAGGTTATTTTACTATAATACAAGAGAAAATCGAAAAGTGTTAAATAAATGTGCTTGAGAGAGAGAACTAAAACAGAACAACCTCTTTGGGGAACAGTTAGGATAAACTCATTCATATAAATTATAAATGGCTGACAGTGGCATAGGTATAGCTGCCTTCCTGGTGTCCTTGGCTTCTAAACGAAAATAAACTCTTGCCTAAAATACAGGCCATCTCACCCATAGAGTTTAATCTGTACATTAGTCTAATGTGCACCATTCTAATAATGGTTAATAACCAGTATCTAAAATGACTGTCATAAAACTCTAATTATGGAATTTGAGGCATCAGAGTGCAGGAGACAGAATTTGGGGTCAGGAAAGCCATGCCGATAGCTCTAAAATCACGTCCCATAGGTGCTCCCTGATTTACCTGACTCTAAAAGGGGAATTTCTATTTTAGGTTTCTCTGGGTAGACTTTAGTTCACTAGATGAGCTTGCAAGATAGTAATTTACAGAGTTAGTTTCTCCCTGTATGACAGAGGGAGAGTTACTCTTCTTGGGTGGTTCCCAGAAGTGGCAGCTTCATCAGGGGAGCCGGCCTGACCATCTGTCTGCATTGGAAGCTCTAATCCCTGCTGGAAGCAACGGTGCTGTGGAGGCAGAAGACCCAAATTCAAGTGTCAGCCTTTCGCTTTCTCTGCAACTTTGGAGGAGTTGCTTAGGCTCTCTGAACCTCAGGCAGCTTAGCTTTCAAATGGAGATACGATGTCTGTCCTACTTCACTCCCTCATGAGTGTAAGGACAAATCAGTTCTGTTCAGCCCGCATTCGGCGAGCACCTGCTCGGTGCAGCCGAGGGGCCACAAAGATGTTTAGACGTGGTTTCTGTGCTTGAAGAGTTCACAGACTAGTGCAAGTAGCAGTTAGTCGCTGCGGAAGGGCCTCGTCGTTCTTCAGGGGAGCCTCAGCCACCGTCAGCAGGAACAGCAGTACAGCGTTTGAACAGCCAGGTACATGGTTTGTCTTTTTTAGGGAGAACGTCTGCGTGGAGCTCATTCTCCACCACAAGTTTTAGCTCTGGCTTGTCCAGTGGTTCTCTTTTCACACTCTTCCATCTCTTGGTTCCACATCACTGCTGTTGGTTGATTGCCTCCTAGTCTCCCAACGGCAACCTCTTTCAGGGCATAAGGTCTTCTCTTTGACGCTATGGGGAATGTTTGGTTAGACTCTGGTCAAAGGATAGCTTACCTTAACCTTGCTCACTTGTTACGTCCAGGCCAGATGTTTGCTTAGGCCAGAAAGCTACACTAAAATTACTAACACTCTTGCAACAACTGTGTTGAGTCCCTGCACTGTGTCAGATTGTGTTCTAGGCTCTGGAGCACAGCCTCCGCGTGTGCAAGGGAGCGATGGCCGGGGCGGGGCAGGGCGCGGCGGCCTTCCTGAGGAGGTGATGTTTGAGCTGAGGCTGGGTGATGAGAGCAAGCCAGGCGTGCAGAGCTCTGGGGAGGCGCCAGTACAGGAGGATCGGCAAGTGTGGAGGCCTTGAGGTGCTCGAGGACCGTGGGCAGGGGCCGTGCGGCTAGGAGCTAGGACAGCGGACGGAGGGCCGCTTCAAGGCGAGGCAGGCTGGGGGCAGGTTACATCCGGCCTTGTCAGGAATTTGGCCGTTGTTCTAAGCGTGATGAAAAGCCCCTGGAGGACTTTCATGGGGGAGTGACAGGATCTCCCTTTTTAAATAGGTTATTCTGGCTGCTACGTGGAAAGTGGACTCAGAGTGAGTTGGGGGCAGGAATGGAGGCAGAGGGTCCGTTTAGGAGATGACTGCAGGGCTACAGTCAGCGGGCGCCAGCGGCGTGGATTCAGGTGGTGGACGTGGGGAGTGGACCCTCATCCTGTTTTGGAGCGAGTCAGTCCACACCTCCTGAAGGCTAACCCTGCTTGCCAGCCTGCTTTCCTTCTCTTCAACACGTAGGCTGGGTGGTTTCTGCCAGCCCGCCCAGCTAGGGCATTAGGAGGGGTTCAAGGTGAGCAAATAGAGCCTCCCATAGCCTGATGCTGACTTCTGCCGTTTAGTTTGTCAGATGGTCCTGCAGAGGTGCCGTGGGGATGGGGACGGCCTGGATAGAGCTGGCTAAAGCAGAGCACAGCCTGTCCTTCCCCGCCTCTGTATCGTTACCACACAGAGTTGATACTAGAGCCCCTGACTGCAAAACGACAGCCTGACCATAGAGGTTTTTAATCTTTTTACAAAGTTAGGAAACTTTATTTTGAAAAAGACACACAGAAACTTACATGCACTTCTAGGTATTCCCAGATCCCCTGTGGCCCGTCACGGGTTCCCCTTTGCGAACCAGCACGTAAAGCTGTGGGGTACCTGGGGGATGACTTGATCTGTAATAGACCCCATCAGGAAAGGTCAGTCTCCTTCACTTTCACCAGATTCACTTACCCTGATAGTCTGTACTTGTCATGACGTTAACTGAAAGGTGTTTTGTTAGAAGGATAGAGAAGTCAATAAGGATAGTAGAGCAAAGACCTGCAAAGGTTCTAGAACATTCCCAGTGTTCTTAGTAGTTCATCTCTTCTTACTGCTCAGTTCATGAACATCTGTCCCTCCCTGCTCTGTTTGTGTATTGTAACAGTGCTGTACCTTTACACAGTTCTGATAAAGCAACAGAAAACTGTAGGCTTTCACGTATAATATCCCATGTAAATCAAAGCCAAAGGCCTTATATTATATTCTAGAATTTTAAGTTTCTTAGTAATAGTGGGAAAGAATGGAGAAAACTTCTTCTGTAGAATTTTCCACGAAGTTCATTTTCTTATGATGTTGTAAAAAGAATACTAGACAAGGAATTAGAAGACCTGAATCCAATCATTGTTCTACCACTATCTAGCCACGTGATTGTGAGCAAATAACCCATTCATCATACAGCGGTTGAGCACCTTCTCCGTGCCAGTCACTGGGCAAGGAACTGTAGATGCGGAGGTGAGCAAAGAAGGAGGCGTAGACTTTGTGGAGCTCTCTGTTTCTTGAGCGTAATGGGGAAAACAGACATTAATCGGTCATAATCGCACAAATGTCTGGTTACCGCATCGCGTCAATAAAATGGAGAAAGTGATTTAAGAACGTTTCTGAGCCCTGGTTTTCACATCTGTAAAATGGTAATAGATACATAATTCATAAAATTAGATGATCCAGTAACTATTTATATATAAGCCAATGTAAAGTTTTAACATGTTAGTGTAGTTTCCTCACATTGGTTTACATTTTACTTCTACATTTTATTTGTAGAACATATGATTAGATAAATTCCTTACATAAAATAGTTTGGTGCTCAAAATGATAGCTAAATTCTGTTTTTGATGGATGTGGAGGTTAGAAGTAAATTACATTAAGGATTGTAAGCACTGATATGTCAGTTCAACAGCAAAAATTAGATCCTTTGATAGCATGTGTTTGGGGACAGGATCGAGTCAAACTCATTCTGGGAAGAACTCAATCTTGAATCGATGCCAATCAGAAACATGAATGGGAAATTCAGTTTTCGTCCAAATTCTCACACTGACTTTTTTTTCTCCTCTTGTTTCTTTGACAGCTTATTCTCTCCAGTTGGGAAGGAGGCTACAACTTACAGTGTCAGGATCTTACCAGTGCAGGGGAAGCCGACATCCGGGTGAGTCAACCATCTGTAACCGTTTCTCCTTCGAGATACGACGATGGAAGCTGGGGTTGGATAAGAAACGGTCTCCCGTCCTAATAGAAATGCTTACTTGGGGGACAGACTGAATGAACCATGGTGCATCCATGCAGTGGGTCCCTTTGCAAAGTGGAATGAGGATGACCGCTGTCCTGTTACAAAATAATCTCCAGGATGTAGCTCAGTGGAAAAGAGCAACCCGCAGACCGTGCTTACAGTACAGTGCCTTGTGTGCAAGAAATGATAGGACTATGTGTATATTTGCTTATGTTTTTAAAAAGAAACAATGGCAGAATAAACCAAAAGCTAACAAAATGGTTTCCTTTTGGGGGAGGGAACGGGTCAGAGGGGATAGGGATGGAAGCTAGACTTCTCTGAATGTACCTTGTCTTATATTTCAGAACCAGTTGGTGTTTTTACATAATTATAAGACATTTTAAAAGATTACAAGGCAGCCTCCCCCCAGATATCTCGGAAATAAACTAAATTAATATACCCATATATTAAGTTGTTGACATAACCACCCAAAGAAGAATTATTCCAGGTGCCTTTAAAACAGTGTTTTGACTGCATATCCCAAGTGAGATGCATCGTAACAGCATTCAATAACTTGGGGGGCTGCTGTTACTAATAAAAATATTGGTATTGCTTGTTGTTATAGGTACACTTAGGGTAAGCTATATAATAATGCTATTATTACAACTAGTATTTGAAACATAGAAGAAAAGAAACTAACACTCACTAATTACAGATTCAAATTGGAAATAGCAGAATTAACTTTATTCTTTCTAAAAACAAATGTGTCTTTTAGCTCTGTGTACAGGAAAGGCCTAGTTAGTCTCTGACAACCCAGCAATGATACCAAAATTGTGCTCTCTAAATGTAATCCACCAAAAGGTTTAGGATTCTTAGAGAGTTGGCCAATTCCTGATTGGGGTGGGAAATGTATACGAGAAGAATCCAGGACATCTTGTGACAGAGCAAGGAAGCTACCCAAGACCACTAGGGTCATGACAAGAAGATGTAGGAGCCACCTTGAAGGGGACTCCCACGGCTAAAGGTGGGACAGTTTGAGTGTCAAAAGGAATACTGACATACTAAATTTATGAAAAACCGAGTTTAAAATGATACTAAAAAAAAACCCCTCATTGTTTACCTTTTGAAGGTTGCTAGAACACCAAGAAGTTCTAGACGAAAAAATTAAAGGACGATGATCAAACATTTATCTTGCCTTTCATATGTAAGTCTCCAAATAGCTAAAGAGGAAGAGCTCTTCTCTATAAAGAGAAAAATGCATAAGTATGAAGAGAATTTGAAAATCACCATTTTGCAACTTCTAGTGAAGTAATGGATCTAGACAGTGGTCATCTGTAAATGATGAAAGTAATGGGCCAAAGTTGAATGGAAACTTCGTAATGATTAGATTAGGCTGTTAACACCCAAACTCACTGTTGATTTTAATATCAGAAGTTAGGTACCTCTTGATGTGATTCCATAGGAAGTACCCAGAACCACGTCTGAAGTACGGTTGACCATTGAACTACGTGGGTTTGAATCATGCTGGTCCACTTATACGCAGACTTTTTTTCAGTACTAAATACTACAGTACTGTACAGCCTGCAGACGCGGAGGAACCACGCTACAGACGGCTGGCTGTAAGTTGTACACAGATTTTCGATGTGCAGAGGGTCAGTGCCCTAACCCCTGTGTTGTTCAAGGGTCAACTGTATTCTTGCCCAAACCTTAAACCTGAATCCAGTTAAGCCTCTAACCCTTATTGCTGTTTACAGAAAATGTGGGGCGGGGGGCGGGGGGGTGCTGCGGGTAGAGAAACAAGTTAAACCACACGAGGAAGAAACAGTCATCCAAATCCATATTAGGAGTTCTGTACAGCTGATCTAGTTTAAGAAAGAAAAGACACGAAACGAAACAGGGGAGCAGGGAAAGGGAACTGTTACTGATTAGAAGAAACTTAAGAACCACGTCAAATAAATGCAAGCTGGACCCTGATCCTGATTTAAACAAACCAATAAAAAGACACTTTTGAGAAAATCAGGTGGATTTGAAGGTGGATGGACTATTAGAAGATATTAAAGATTCATTAATTTTATTAAATAAGATATTAGATAAGATAGTGTCTCACCTAATGAAACTTAAAAGCTTTTGCACAGCAAAGGAAACTGTAAACAAGAGGAAAAGACACCCCTCAGAATGGGTGAACGTATTTGCAAAGGAATCAATGGACAAAGGATTAATGTTCAAAATATATAAAGAAACAACCCAATCCAAAAATGGGCAGAAGACCTAAACAGACGTCTCTCCAAAGAAGACATACAGATGGCCAAGAAGCACATGAAAGGATGCTCAACATCACTAATCATTAGAGAAATGCAAATCAAAACCACAACGAGGTATCACCTCACACCAGTCAGAATGGCCATCATCAAAAAATCTACAAACAATAAATGCTGGAGAGGGTGTGGAGAAAAGGGAACCCTCTTGCACTGTTGGTGGGAATGTAAATTGATACAGCCACTATGGAGAACAGTATGGAGGTTCCTTAAAAAACTAAAAATTGAACTACCATATGACCCAGCAATCCCACTACTGGGCATATACCCAGAGAAAACCATAATTCAAAAAGGCACATGCACCCCAATGTTCACTGCAGCACTGTTTACAATAGCCAGGTCATGGAAGCAACCTAAATGCCCATCGACAGACGAATGGATAAAGAAGATGTGGTGCATATATACAATGGAATATTACTCAGCCATAAAAAGGAATGAAATTGGGTCATTTGTTGAGACGTGGATGGATCTAGAGACTGTAATACAGAGTGAAGTTAAGTCAGAAAAAATATATATATATTAACGCATATATGTGGAACCTAGAAAAATGGTACAGATGAACAGGTTTGCAGGGCAGAAATAGAGACACAGATGTAGAGAATGAACGTATGGACACCAAGCAGGGGGGAAGGGGGTGGTAGTGGTGGTGGGATGAATTGGGAGTCTGGGATTGACATATATACACTAATATGTATAAAATAGAAAACTAATAAGAACCTGCTGTATAAAAAAATAATAAAAAAATTTTTAAAAAGATAGTGTCTCAGTGGTTATATTCAAATTTCCCCATCTATTAGAAGGTGTTATAGATAAACTGATACACTTTGTATTTGCTTATGTTACATTCCCCCCTGCCCAAAAAAAAGTGGTAGGAAACAATTAATTCCACAAATTGGAATCATACTGAAAATTTTGAAGTTCAGGGATAGATACCAGAGGGTTTGCATTCCTTACTCTTCCTGCATTTGTGAATATTTGAAAATTTCCATAATAAAAACATGGGTTATTAATAAGAGGTGGTAGAAACCTTTTAATTAAAATTTTAAGATGAGCATTTTTAAACATCTTCAAAAGCTATAATACAAAAAGTAAGATGTGTAGTGTGTAGATTTCTCTACACCCGTTTCATTTCTGTTATCACAGACTAGTACACTTTGGGATACCATACAGTTCTCTAAAAGCCACTGTTGTATGTATGTGTTTACTTATGGTTTAATTTTTTTTTTTTTTTTTTTTTTTTTTTTCGATACGCGGGCCTACTCACTGTTGTGGCCTCTCCTGTTGCGGAGCACAGGCTCCGGACGTGCAGGCTCAGCGGCCATGGTTCACGGGCCCAGCCGCTCCCGCGGCATGTGGGATCTTCCCAGACTGGGGCACGAACCCGTGTCCCCTGCATCGGCAGGCGGACTCTCAACCACTGCGCCACCAGGGAAGCCCTGGTTTAATATTTTTGAAGGTTAATGATTCCCTCAAACATTTACGATGGTGCCAGCACACCTTATGAGTGTCTAGACCATGGGAAGTAAATAGTAGAGCATTAAATTCTAATTTCAAAGCTCCTCTTACAGTGTCTCCTCTTCTGTTTAACCGTGAGTGCTGAGAGCCCAGTGCCTTTAATGAAAGCGCCTCCCTGCGATGGGGACTGTGTGAGGGACTTGGGAGGGAAGCAAGCCCTCGCTGTGACCTGCTGGGGCTGGGGGTTGAAGGGCAGAGAAGCACCCGGAGTTTTCATCTTCTGAGGAAAAGACATGAAAGGCTTCGTCCTAGACTGCTCTCGGGGAGCATGATGTTTAAGGGACAAAATATGAACAAAAAAGGAGCAGAGAAGAATCAAAATCAGTGGAACAACAGTAGTGACCTGCCGAGCCCTGAGCGGAGGTGAAGGAGACCGTCTCCGCCTCGGAGTGACTTACAGCCTAGTGGGAAGGAGACTTATTCATGACTGTGGTTATTGATAATAGAGGCGTAAAGTAATTTGGGACCACAGATGAAGAAAGGGATGATTCAGCCTGAGACAGGAGGCTGAGGTCACGTTCCAGAGCAAGGTGGCATTTGAGAGGAGTGCTAACAGGATGACAGGACCACGCCAGACGTGGGGTAGGGGAGGCGTGCTGGATGCATGAGAATGAGGCGTATGGGGGCAGCAGGGCTCCAGGGAGAGGAAACGACCACTTGAACAGCGCACAGGATGCCCGGGGGGTGTGCTCGGAGGAGGACAGTGGACACAGCAGCCCCGCGGGCCCACGGAGAAACTGTATGAACCGAAGAAGCATAGACTTGGTTCTGTAGGTGCAGAGGAGCCACTTGATCAGTTAACGTATTTTGGAAAGAGAATTCCTTTCACCAGAGGGGCTGGATTGCTGGGAATAAGGAAAAGCTGGAGGCAAAGACGCCAGTTGAGATGCTTTCTCGATAGTCTGGGAGCCGGGCGCGCTGGTGAAGCACAAACGGGGGCAATGCAGAGGCGGGCAGCACTGCGGCGGCAGCACGCCTCACCTTGTCTTTTCCCCGTTTTACATTTCGTACAGGTAGCCGAAGTGTTATGGTGGTACTACTTCTCCAAATTAATAGAGTTCCTGGACACGATCTTTTTTGTGTTGCGGAAAAAAACCAGTCAGATTACCTTTCTTCACGTATACCATCATGCCTCTATGTTTAACATCTGGTGGTGCGTTTTGAACTGGATACCTTGTGGGCAAAGTAAGTGAAGTTGTCAGTTTTTCAGTTCTGTGTGATGGGTCTCCTATACTGAGCATCGCACACCTTCAGGAGAGAGAACTGGGCCCGGCCCAGCCTGCTTGTCACACGGGGAAGCACACCTTTGCCAGTGGCCGTTTCGTTTCTTGTCTTTTTTTTTTTTTTTTCTTGCGGTACGTGGGCCTCTCACTGTTGTGACCTCTCCCGTTGCGGAGCGCAGGCTCCGGACGCGCAGGCTCAGCGGCCATGGCTCACGGGCCCAGCCGCTCCACGGCATGTGGGATCTTCCCGGACCGGGGCACAAACCCGTGTCCCCTGCATCGGCAGGCGGACTCTCAACCACTGCGCCACCAGGGAAGCCCCGTTTCTTGTCTTTGATCCTGGCAAAATCTTTGAGTATTACGGTCAATTTTAAAAATGTTTCCTTTTCCATGCACCAAATGCCCGATGGCCGGAAACCCATACCCCAGCTGGAGCAGTTTTACTTCATTAGCTGCAGCTGTAAATAAATACAGCACCTTCCACAGTCACCACTAGCTGTGGTACAGGTTGAGTCACGTCAACTTTGGCGGCTTGTTTTTTCCAATCTGAAAAATTAAAGTCACGTCACTGTGACCCACCAGAACAGTGGCTTTCAATTTTTTTTTTTTAACTGAGAGCTCAATAAGTAATACGTTTTATATCACAACCCAATGCCCTCATTCATATGTATACATTTTGTATGAAACAAATTTCATGAAACAGTATTTAGCCCGGCTCTGTGTGATGCACTTTATTTATTTCTCACTGTGTTGGGTCTTCGTTGCTGCGCACAGGCTTTCTCTAGTTGTGGCGAGCGGGGGCTGCTCTTCATTGTGGTGTGTGTGCTTCTCATTGTGGTGGCTTCTCTCGCAGAGCATGGGCTCTAGGCACGCGGGCTTCAGTAGCTGTGGCTCTCGGGCTCTAGAGCGCAGGCTCAGTAGTTGTGGTGCACGGGCTTCATTGCTCCGCGGCATGTGGGATCTTCCCGGACCAGGGCTCGAACCCATGTCCCCTGCGTTGGCAGGCGGATTCTTAACCACATGCCACCAGGGAAGGCCTGTGATGCACTTAAAAAAAAAAAAAAAAATTGATGTCACTTTTTTCAGAAAGCTAATGACAACTCTCACTATATTGATTTCACAATTGACTGATGTGTCGGTTATATGACCTGCAGTTTGAGAAACACTGAGCTCGAGAGAACAGCACTTTTCTATTTGATATTTATTGTCTTGTACCCAAGAATTTAAAAGTATTCTGTGAAAAATCAGAACACGTAAAACTTAAAATAATTTTGTCCTAGGATTTAGAAGCTTGTGGAGATGGTATTTTTAAAAACCCCAAGGGTATTTGCAATACATCATTGACTGTGAAGATGCAAATTTAAACTCCAGTGTGAAGAAAAATTGTTGGGGGTGCAGCAGAGAGAAAAGAGACGCTTTCACATGCCTCCTAGACCCACATACTCCAGTCTTGGTTATTAGGATTACAACAGACTTGCTCTGTAATCAAAATATAGGCTGAAATCAATACCGCAGGACTGTTGTCAAGGTTAAGTACGTTTTACGATTATCAAGTTTCATTTATAACTAACTAAAGCATCTCAAAGTTGGTCTTGAATAATCACTTTGTAAAAACATCGTATTTCATTCACAGGAATTCTGTGTGATGATTTCTATTCAAGCTAGAGTATTATAAAAATGAGCAACTACTTTTTTATTAATTGATGGAAATGAAAACTCAGGTTGGGAAAGAAACATCACTGATATTGTGCTGTCTGGTACTCTGAAACTATATTTATGTTTTCATATAAATTCACTGCCCTGACAAGCTATTCCAGCCCGTGTATGAGGACTTGCTAGATTCCTGGTGTTCCTCTTGTTTCTTATTCATTGACTTGATCTGTCTAGATCGCTAATCCAGGATTGGGAAAGCAGGCAGGCAGAATTTAAATTGATTAGTTAACCACCAACATATGTGCAGTGCCTTTTAGTTTATATAGTATTATCTCATTTAACCGCATCTCCCTCTTAAGAGATAATTACTCTATACCTATTTTCCAGGTGAGAAACAAAATTTACAAACTAGTATGTCCAAGGGGACAGAACTATTAGGGGGTCCCCTGGCTCCACAGCCTGTCTCCTCTCCCACAGGGTTGACAGCTCATAGAGGCATAGCACTCACTTTGTGCTGGGCACCATTCCGAGCCCTTTGCCTGCGTTGACTGATGTCATCCTTACGACGAGTTCCCTGTTTCCGTCTCCGGCACCTTACCTCTTGCAGCTCAGTCCTTTTGACCCTTGGTTGACCCAACCTAGAACTTAGCCCTCGCTCCTTGGTTTCCTGAAACACGATTCACCCACGTTGATGTCAGATTTCATGAAGGTGATAGCAGGGGAAGGGGAGTTCCACTGTACAGCTCAGCACAGGCGATATCCTAAAACTGGATTTTAGACAGAAGTCCAGGAGGTGGCTTGGCTACTGGGAAAGTCCCATAGGCCCGCCTCTCCCCTGCCCCAGCCTCTCATCCTGCTGGACCTTTTCTCTCCCCTGTATTCTCTTACCTTCTGCAGCATCTTCTGGTTCTAGGTTCCTGCCAGGTAGATTTTATTTACTGAACTACGAAGAGCAATACATTTTCCTTGACGCTTTAGCACCCTGTCCAGCCATGAACGAAGAAAGCTCTTTCTACAATCAAAATGGCTCATCAAAGGTTTAGCTAAAGCAGAGACACTTCCTCAGATTCTGCCACCTGATTGGATGGTGGTAATGACAGAAGCAGCACAGCCTTTGCAAATCAGGGGTTACCTGTTTGGTTGGCACTGACTGAAAACCTACCCCAGGTTAGTCCCTCTGTCTAGGGGACCTTGGGTGAATCCCCGGATAATGGCGCAGGAATCGGTGAATTTATCAGGGTGAATTTTGTTAGTGCCATACTGTTATTTGTCTTCAGTTATGATGCACAGGAAGAGTATTACTTGACAACGAATGATCATACTTTCTAGAAGAACAGTAATTTATACTGTACTTTTCTAGGTTTCTTTGGACCCACCCTGAACAGCTTCATCCACATCCTCATGTACACTTACTATGGCCTTTCCGTGTTTCCATCTATGCGCAAGTATCTTTGGTGGAAGAAGTATCTCACGCAGGCTCAGCTGGTATGTCATCCCTCTGTCGGCTTTTCTCCATGTGAAGCATCTGCATGTCCTCAGTCCCAGCCCTGGAGGTCAGAGGCTTTACTGTGTGTGAGGAGGCTGCCTCTTTTCCTCTAAAAATGGACTTTTAAGAGCGAAACCTTGTGTGTTAAAACGTCTGTGTGAATATTTTTGAAATTCATGTCTGTTAAAGCATTTTTACCTAAATGATTTCAACTGTGATTTTTCCAGGAGAAAATTAATCATGGCCAATTTTATACACTTCCTAATTTCAAACAAGATTTCTGGATAGGACGGTGGGCTGCTTCAGCGTTGTCTTGTTTTGCCCCTGCACGAGGTAGGGAGTACGAGTAGTCGATTGCTAACTGCCTGAATGCAGTGGTTCCACCCTTGCCGCCCCTGCAGGTGCAGTTCGTGCTCACCGTCACCCACACCATGAGTGCTGTCGTGAGGCCCTGCGGCTTCCCCTTCGGCTGTCTCATTTTCCAGTCTTCTTATATGCTGACGCTGGTCATCCTGTTCTTAAACTTCTACGTTCAGGTAAGTTAAACTGTTTCAACTGTAAAACACTAGACTGTGCACTTCTGCATTATGTATTTAATTTTACCGATTATTATGGTAGCACAGGCTTGTTGATAAATTCAAATAACAGAGGTGCACACAGTACAGAGTGAGACCTGCATTCTCAACTCCTCTCCCTGTGTCCTCCTCACAGGATAACCACTGTTCATGGTCTGGTGGGCATTTTGTTAGACGTTTTTCAATGCATGCATGTAGTTTTATCAAAAATACGCATTCGAGGGCTTCCCTGGTGGCGCAGTGGTTGAGAGTCCGCCTGCCGATGCAGGGGACACGGGTTCGTGCCCCGGTCCGGGAAGATCCCACATGCCGCGGAGCGGCTGGGCCCGTGAGCCATGGCCGCTGAGCCTGTGCTCCGCAACGGGAGAGGCCTGCGTACCGCCAAAAAAAATGCATTCGAATCATGTATTTGCACCATGCTACCGAAGTCTACCCTCTGAAAGTTAAACACTGTGTATAGTAACACAGATCCAGGAATTCTGTATGAACGGAGGAAAACATGGACTAAATGAACTAAATATTAAAAAACTGTTTCCATGTCATCTACTGCTACACTGCAGACTGTTTATTTGGGGGAAAAAAATTATTTTAAGGCAAACCAGTATGGAAAGGTCACACTGACTTTTTCTTGTGTCGTTTTCTTTTTAACTAACAGTTTCAGTGGAAGAGATTTTCAAAATGCAATTTCAAAGCGACTGTTATAAGAGAACTGATGGCAGTGATAACAGCACAGGCCTCACGTGGCTGTAGATTTTAAATTGCTCTCCTTTGTGGGCTGCGGAAATAGAAAGCTTCATAAGAAAAATGAGAACATACAGTTTATTCAAAACAGTACTTTTGAAATTGTATTCAACTGTGTTTTCTCCTGCTTTGCTGATTTTTTAGTTTGGGTTGACTTTCAGCAAATGCACAGTGGTTTTACACAGAGGACAACTGTGGGAACTGAACTTTTGACAGCTTTTCAGCTCTTGTGTTTCTGAAACTAGACTGGCAATGCTTTGTCTTTTGTAAGAGATAAAAGTTTCCTTTGAGAATTTCTAAAGAAATAACCATTGAGAGAACCAAACAAAGCCACCACCCAGCCCTGCTGCCCCCCATCCCACCCCCAAAAAATTGCTCAATGTTGCAGGAAGGTTAGGGGAATCAGGCTCCTTGGTGTTGAAACGTGAAGGGAATCGGTAGCCCAGCAGGGGGCAGTGGCGCTCAGAGCTGTGGCTCCATCTGCTGGTTGAGATGGAGTCTTAGTCCTTTAAAATTGAGTGTATGCTTTTCAGTGTTGACCCTTGTTGATGCCATTGCTTTAAAAAAAAAAAAAAAGTGGGAGGAATGAGAACGCGCGTCAAGGCAAAATCCCAGGTTCTAGTACTTTTAAAGTAACAGCACTTTTTCATTTGAATTGTATTTTTTAAAAATTACATCCTTAAATAAGTCATGGGGATGTAACATACAGCATGGTGACTTTGGTTAATAATACTGTAGTTCATATTTGAAAGTTGCTAAGAGATTAGATGTTAAAAGTTCTCATCTCAGAAAAAAAGTTCTGTACCTGTATGTGGTGATGGTAAACTAGACTTTGTGATCATTTCACAATATATACAAATCAAATCATGTTGTACACCTGAACTAACAATGTTGTACCTTGATTTTTTAAAAAGTTCAAAAAAATCATATTCTTTCCAAGTAAGATTTGAATGCTAATCCCATAAAACTTAATACATAAATACTAACCTGATGTGGATAAGGCGAAAGAAACAACTTTTCATTGTTGGAATTCATGCATCCCTCTTGTTTTTACCCTATTATTCTTAAAGCTTAAAAATTGTCATATTACAAACAAGAATTCTTACTAGATAGCACCCAGTGAAGATCATGCACTGTTTTAGACCATATGTCACATTATAGACAAGGTCTTATTAAAAGATCCTTTTCTCTTTCTCTCTTCAACATGGACACAACCAACAGACATACCGGAAAAAGCCCATGAAGAAAGATGGGGAAGACCCACATGCAGGGCAAGAAGTTAAGAATGGTTTTTCCAAAGCCTACTTCACTGCGACAAATGGAATAACAAACAAGAAAGCACAATAAATGCTGAGTAAGACAAAGCATAGATAATAGCCTAACAGATTCGCTTGTTTTAAAGCAGACACTGAGTTGAAAGTTATATATGTTTTAGCATAAACTAATTTCTTTTGAGTTTATAAATCATTTGTACCGGGAATGTATTAATATATTGCTAATAGGTTAATCTGTTGACATGCTTCCATCAGCAGTGAGGTGACGACTCTGCAGACCTCAGAACTGATGCGACTTCTCTCCTTCCCGCACCGACCTAACCCCTCACCAGACGCTGTCTTGATAAAGCCTTCTGCACCTACAAAGCCAGGACACAGGGAGCACTGTTTCTCACAGCACGTCAGCAAATAAGAAGTTAGAGTTTTGTTCAGATTTAAAACGTTTAAAACAAAATGTTAACTGTCTTCTAAATACAGGCTCTGCTCTAATCTATCTTCAGCAATAACTCAGTACATAATCAGTCCATTTGTTCCTTTACGAATCAACCCCAGAAAATATTCAAATGGTCCCATAAATGGAAAACCCAGCAAAACTTTTCTCTCTCGTCGGTCTCTGGAGTGTCAAATTCCCACAACTACTCCTAATTCTCAACTTAGTGACATGGTGATAAAGTTTGTATTTTTTTTTTTTTTTTTTAACTTTGAAGAAAAATCTTCTACCAAACCTTCACAGCTCAGGGGCTTGGGTAGGAGTAGTTCCTCAGTTTTAATTGGGTTTCCTTAATTATTCATATATTCACATCTACCTCCGATGTTAAGGTGCCCCAGGTTAGGATACAGATGCAATACTCAGTTTTAAAAGCAGGAAATGACTTGCCCATTTCCTTTCTGACAAGGACTCGAGTCCAGTGGGCCCTTTTTCTTAGAATGATATGTCACTGGACTATCAGTAAGTCAGAATTAACAGAGCATTGGGGGCAAAATAGACATTGAACTTGCCGACGATTTCTTATGAGCCTCCTTGTGAGTATTATCCCCAAATACTTGCTGTCACTCTTTGCAGGTTACGTTATTGAAAATAGGGCTATGGGAAGGTTCTGGCACCGAGCCATGGGCTGGGAACGAGCCACAACGAAAAGCACCAGTTTGGCAAACTCGGCACTTCCTTTCCCTGCTCCAAGTAACACGAGCTCCACTGCGAAGCACGGGAGCAGAGGAAGGTTAGCAGGACCCTCTCCCAGCGGTGGGGCTCTTACTTACTATTAAATTGTCCCAAGAATGGAAACTGAGGATGTTTTCTGAAGATCTGATGAAGATTGATACACTGTAAAATTTTTATACCCTATAAAACAAGATTTGCCAACTTTGACGCTTTATCTTCTTTCCTACCTTAAGAAGTTTTTAGGTCATAACATGGATATCAGAGGCTTAAGTGCCAGAAGGGCATTTTCACCATTGCCCCCACACATTATTACAGTCTGTTTGGGAACGACTTTGTCCTTTTGGGGGCATGTCTTTTTTTTTATGAGTATCTGGGAAAAAAAATTTTTTTAAACTACAGGAAAACAAAACAACACACTTCGGTACTGACACATACACTGAGGAAACCAACTCTTCTGTTTCCTGTAAAAGCCCCTTGGGATTCTGCTGCACTGAAAGGTGACTGACCTTAGTCCAGTCGTCACGGTGAGGGCATCGTGCCCTGTAGCCCCTTCTCTGCCAGTTGACCCACTTCTACCGAACAGACATCTTCTGTCTGATGCCCCCTTACTCTTGGATCTTTCTAAATAGCTTTTTAAAACTGACTTGCTTTAGGGTGCTTAATCTCCGCTTCCATCACATCATACCTGCACGGTTATACGTCTCGTTCTCTCCCAGAAACTCCCTTTAAAACAAGGGCTCGCTTCGAGCATGGCTCAGCACTCCTCTGTGACAAAACCCGCCACAGGCTGAGGACGAAGCACCCTGGAGCAGCTGGGCTCTAGTTCAGTTTTACGTCTCAGACATGAGCTAAAATCTGTTACCAAAGTGCACTCACCGCAGGTAAAAATGAGACTCAGAAGACAGACATCACTGGTCAGTCACTGGCTCCAGCTTATGTTTAATCGTCAGTGAGGCCCTGGGCTCACCACTTGGCCTCATGCCTGCAGTTCTGGATGCTTTGATGGGCTTCATATCTGCACAACACGGAGGGCAGCATCCTTCAGCCAAAGGAGAAAGCCCAGGCAGCTGGAAACCTCTCTGATCAAAGGAAAAAACTTGGTTAGTTTACACTTTCAAGCTCAGATTTGGCTAGAGGTTTCAGGATGCTTATTTCCAACTTGGTCTTCAATTCTAGAGAAGCTTAATGAAACTTATTGCCTTAAACCATTCAAGGGCTGGTAAAAAAAAGAAAAATACAGAGCTATATAAAGTCTTAGTCACAAAAATTGAGTCAGGTAAATGTCTTCACCTGTTTCTAAGTGTTACAATTTTAAACGTTTACTTTTAACGTGATTTTCCTAAAGCACAGCTTTAAAAAAAATCTGTATAATTTGTTAAAAAAAGAAATGTTTTTTCCCCAAATAAATTTCCTCTTACTCGTAGGTATGAAAACATTTAAATGAATATTGTAAGCATATATGTTGCTAATTCCAACTTTTTTAAGTAACAAAATGGAATGTTATTTAATGGAGTTAAATATAGAAATTTCAACCCATTGAAATGATATACCGAACCATTTAGGCGCACTGTGCAGTGGGGAAGTCCTCCCCATTAGAGAAGTATTTTTAAGGCAAAATGCTGTTTCCTGTGATGGAGAACTAGCTCTTTGTGTAAGAGACCAGTCTAGTTCTTTCCAGTATTTCCATATCATTTTATGTTTCTGGGGCCTTCCTTATTTGGAAAATAAGGGTATCACTTTTTTGGTTTTCCTTTGAAAATACTTATATGTTAAGAACGTATCATGATTGGGGCAGCCGGGGAGGCAAGAGAAGCCATTTTTCTTTGTAGATAAAAAGCATTCTGTATAATTGTATAATAAATTGATTTGTACACATGTGTTCTACATGCTGTTCCAAGTGACCTTATTACTCAGGAATTTTTTAAAGTGACATTTTAGCAGTCAATTTTAGATGTTGAATTCAGTAAGCAGTGGGCTTTTATGTAACATTGTTACCTTTACGTAGTATTCATACACCAAGTTAAACTATTTCAGAAAAAGGTCATTCATAAGGAAAAGTTAAGACCAATTAGCTAAGCAGAGGATATAAGGGTTACCACAAAAACCGCTTTACAAAGGTAACCCGGGCAGGAAAACTGGATTGGCTGGAGAGAGAAGATTAGGGACAAACGACATGGTGCCATGCTCTGCAGCTCTGGCCTCTCCCATTGCAGAGATGGGCAGACGGGAGGCCACCGCAGCTCAGGAGTAGAGGCATGTGAGCTGAGGCTTGACCTTGGTGAAGACTGGCAGAGACTTAAGGGCGTGGAGCCCTCTCTGCATGGGGCTAAAGAGCCTCCCCTTAATCTGCTGGGATTTCATTATTTTAAACAACAGGTGGAACCAGTCCATTAAAGCACAGCTGCTTATACATGCTAAACGTTCACAAATAACAGAAGTACTGAAAACAGCTTACCTCGGAAACCTTCCCAAAGGAGCCAGTGCCTGAGCTGTCTTGATGGGTGAGGAATTCTCCAGACAGACAAGGAGGAAGCTTTGTCCAAGGAAACTCCAGAGGTTAAACACCCAGGACTCTAATGGGAGTCACGATCCCCTCCGCAATGCTGAGGCACTTCTTCCAGTGCCCCCCACGTGCCAGGCATCGCACTAGGGTTTGGAATAAGATGGTGAAGAGATCAGACAAGGTCTCTGCTCAAAGAGCTCTCGTCCAGTGGGCACCACCTAGAGGGAAAACGGGGGTTATTACAAAATGGTAAGAATGTGCTGTTTATGCTGTTAAACATGTCAGGATTCAGTCTCCCCTCATTCACGTGGGGAACCAAAGATGAATGCTGAGGCCACTGTTTATTCCTGATTCAGCTCACAACACCGTGCTACTACTCCTGGCTCGAGAAAAATGACCAAGACAACCGAGGCACCATCACCGAGAATAATCACAATTTTGAAGTCTATTTGAAGTTTTTTCTTCTTTTGATAACCAAAAAAAGACAAACGATTGCACTATTAGTGTCCAAGCTGAGAAGCAGAACCACTAGGTGATACCCACATATATCCCGACAGAACTTGACCTTACACAGCTGTGCGAGTGATTAACCAGCCTCTGTAAGGCTGTTGTCGTCAGGTCTGATGTTGGAGCTTGAAGTCTACACGGCAGACAGTCAGGAAGAGGGGATAGATACGGAGTGGGGAAGACCCGAGAGCAAGCCCAGAGCTGGAGCTCCCGAGGACAGACTGCCAGCCCAGCTGCCTCTGACCTTGGGAATGAGGGTGACCTGCAAAAGCCAGGGCATGTGTCACAGAGCTCTGCACACACCTGGCCCAGAGGAGGAGCTGACAGAGGATCAGGGGAAGGCGGAGTAGCTGCAGGCCCAGCATCTGCCTCAGGGCACTGAGGGGAGTCAGCAGACAGGCCACAGGGCATGTGCACACAAAATGGCAAACCCGCTACTCTGCCCTGCAAGCCTCCCACTGGACTCTCTCTGTGGTCCACTCTCACCAGAAAGGTACAGGAGCAGGGATTCTGGGAAATTCAGGTCAGCCTAGCCGACACATTACACAGCCACCATGTCCTGTTATAAACAATTAAAAATGCCTGTGCCACATAAAGAAAGAAATCCAGTGACCCAATGAAAAAGGCAAGCCCCTAGCTTACCTGAATTCCCGGTAAGAGGAGTTTCAGCCAGTAGTGACCAGTGCTCTGGAACGCAGATGGCATTTGTTTCTCTCTTATCAGGTCAGTAATAATGACCATATCATAAATGGGAGAATCAAACGGTTAAATGACCAGAAACATAAGAGCCTGACCAGGTACAGCGGGGCCTCCGCTCAACAGATCCGAACCCACGTGGCAACAAGTTTTTCCAGCTTTCCTTGACCAAAGGCAAAGCTGAGTTTTTTTCGTGTTGGAGATTTATTGCTTTACTTAACATACTAGTTTTCTAGCACCAAAATTCCGAACTGACACTGTCCACATATTCTAACCACTCCGACCCCCTGCCCAACTTGCTCACACACACACACACACACACACACACACACACACACACACACACACTTCATTCATTAGGCTCCTTGGAGAGGTCTCAGCTACACTGGTTTTGAGACACCCTGTATCAGTCAGGATTCTCCAGAGAAAGAGAACCAATAGGATATACATATAGATAATCCTGTCTTACAAAATATATGTATAAGTAACTTACAGATTGGGGAGAGATATTTTTCAGCAGTTGGCTCCCAAAATTGTGGGAGTTGGCACGTGTGAAATCTGCAGGGCTGGCCAATAGGCTAGAACTCGGGCAGAATTTCTATGCTGCAATCTTGAAACAGAAACTGCTTCTTCCAGCAACCTCAGTCTTTGCTCTTAAGGCCTTCAACTGATTGAACGAGGCCCACCCACTTTATGGAGGGTAATCTGCTTTACTCAAAGTCCACTGAGTTAAATGTTAATCACGTCTAAAAATGAAGTTAATTAAACGCTTTTATACTCTATAAAGCTTACAACAATATAACATAGCTCATTAAAAATTTTTCAAGAAAAATGACAAATTGGGGTTGTAAAGATTGCTTTAGGCTGATTAAACTATAAATAAGCTATATTATGTAACTTAATTATATAAGGTATAAGCTGGTTTTCAGTCTACAGTCTTTAATTGTACTTATCCAATCATGAGCAAAGTTACTTTGCAGATGGCCTGAACTTACGTAGGTTTCATTTTCCTAAAATAAATTCACTCAACTGTATATACAACTTCATGCACCAGACTTTATTAGAGCATTTAGTAATTACTGAAAGATGAATATTTCTCCTCTGCTAAAGCTGGTAGTTTTGTTAAAGTTCTACAGAAACTAGAACATTTGCAGATCAAATGAAAGAGTAACTATTTCAAAATACAACACCATTTTCATCTGAGCTATGAAAATAAAAGTAAACCCTCCCTTAAAGAGATATACTAAGTAGTATATATACAGATGCTGAGGTTTCCCTGCCCCCAAATAACTTGAAGACACTTCTCAAAAATCAATTTTACTTTAAAAAATCATTAAAAAAAAAAAATCACTCCAAGTTGCTAAACATCCTGAATTTCCTATTTTCTGACGAAATTTTAATACAAAACCTTAACCTTCGTAAACAAATGGACAAACTACCAACATATTACAGACTATTCCAACTTGACTGGTCTCAGGAATTCCGTTTGGAGTGAATGAGCACAGAGCATTAAGGCACCGCTTCTGTGGCTTGAGGTAGATTTATCTCCTTCCCGTGGCTCAGACTGGTGGAAAAGGAACAGGAGAACATTAGTTAGTGGAGCCTGAACTAGCCCCTTCCTGGTCTCTAGAACTCAGCATGCCAAAGTGAACGTCACTCCTTTTCATCCGCTCCATCCCTAACTCAGATATTCACTGAAGTTGCATCTTACACGGCCACTGGAAGCTAAGGTCAGTCAGTGCCATGGGGGAAACTGCCCGCGGTCAAAATCGCTCTCAAAATTCTCTTAAACGTGGGCTGCTTCCAAGACACACATGCCATCTCCTGATAGTCTAATGCACTAGGTTATTTTTCCCTCTGGTGCTGGAGAAAAGACAGCTATTTCTTGGGTGAAGGACCAGATAAAGTGGCTGGGCTGGCTTTCGGGGCCACCTTGTATGAAAAAAAAATGCATGTTGTTAATAACCAGGTTGTCACTGAGCCCAGTTGGATGCTCACACGAGAGGTAGGTAGGAGCTGATGTCAACTGAGGCAACACAGTCTCCCATTCTCACGCAAACACTAGGGCGCATGCTCGTTGAGAAGAATGGCAGACAGGATCACTGGTGCAATTTATTTCTCCATTTTTTCCTGTGTTCAGCACATATAATTCAATTTAGGCATGACTGACATTACTGGTTCCCTATCCAATATCTGTTCTCCCCTTCTTCCTTATTAACAGAACCCCACTTTGCGGGAGGACAGTAATATGCTCAGTTAGATTCTTGCCACCCCAGATTCCCTTGTAACTAGGGAGGTTTACGTGACTCAACAAGATGGAGACAGAAGTCTATTGGTTTGGCTTCCGTGAAAACTGTTTCCCTAATTTTAAAAATAAGGGGAGGGCTTCCCTGGTGGCGCAGTGGTTGAGAGTCTGCCTGCCGATGCAGGGGACGCAGGTTCGTGCCGTGGTCCGGGAAGATCCCACAGGCCGCGGAGCGGGAGGGCCCGTGAGCCGTGGCCGCTGAGCCTCCGCGTCCGGAGCCTGTGCTCCGCAACGGGAGAGGCCACAACAGTGAGAGGCCCGCGTACCGCAAAAAAAAAAAAAAAAAAAAGGGGACGGAGGACTTCCCTGGTGGCCCAGTGGTTAAGACTCCACACTTCCACTGCAGGGGGCATGGCTTTGATCCCTTCTTGGGGAACGAGGATCCCACGTGCCACGTGGCATAGCCAAAAAAAAAAAAAGGAGGGGAGAATAGATTCTAGTGGCACACATCTTTTACCAAATCCTTCAACCATCCCCTTCTCCCTGCCTGGAGTATAGAAGACATGCTTAGAAGCAGAGCTGCCATCCTGTGACCAAGAAGCCCAAAGCCACACGAAGGATGGCAAAGCAGAAGGCTAAAAGAACCTGGGTCCCTAACGACCACTTAAAGCTGCTGTTTCAGCCCTCCGGGCTGCTGCTTACAGGGTTAAAATTAAATCCCTATTTGGTTTAGCCGCTGGAGTCTGATTTCTCTTACATATGACCAACTATAACACGTACATTTAATTCGCATTTGATCCAATTCCCCGCTAGGGCTGGGAATTCTAATATTCTTAGCCCGGATTAGTCTTTTACCCATCTGATTTGGAGATGTGTTATTTTTGTTTCCCCCAAATGAAATAGTAATGTCTTCCTGATAATGAAAGTCATTCAAGATATAGGTACAAGGGTATTCACTACAGATTTATTTGAAATAATAATTTAAAATAATCTAAATGTTCATCAATAGGAAATCACATGTATAAGTTATAGTAGGCCCATAAGCTAGAATACTTTACAGTTATTTAAAAAATGAGCAGATCCTTACTATTGACTTGGAAAGGAATCCTACTTCTGTTACTGAGAGAACAAAGGAAGAACAATACTCATAATATTTAGTATATCATTTGTCACTTAAAATATACATAATTAAACTTATAAAGAGATTTGTATATATACTTACATAAACATAAAGAAAATATCTAGAAGAACATGTACTAAACAGTAAGGAGATAGTTCTCTCTGGGTCATAGAGAAGAGGGAGGGTTAGGGAGAGGGGAAAAAGTTCACTCTTACTTTATAAATGTTATGCTGTTTGAGTTTATTACACAAAAGTAACTTGTATCTTGCACTAAATTCTAAAAATATAGAACAGCCTATATAGAAAGTAAAGTCACCTAAAATGTCACCACACAGAAATAACCACAGATGACATTTTGATGAATATCTTCTAGAATCTAGACCTCTTATTACACATGCATGTACTCACACGCTCTCATGTTCTGCAACACCACCCCATCCTTGGAAAATTCTTTCTCGCCCTCTTCTTTTTTTTTTTCCTTTTTATAAATTTATTTATTTTTGGCTGAGTTGTGTCTTCGTTGCTGCGCACGGGCTTTCTCTAGTTGCGGTGCGTGGGCTTCTCATTGCGGTGGCTTCTCTTGTTGTAGAGCACACGCTCTTGGCACACGAGCTTCAGTAGTTGTGGCTCATGGGCTCTAGAGTGCAGGCTCAGTAGTTGTGGCACACCGTCTCAGTAGCTATGGCCTGCAGGCTCAGCAGCTGTGGCGCACGGGCTTCGTTGCTCCGCGGCACATGGGATCTTACCGGACCAGGGCTCAAACCCGTGTCCCCTGCACTGACAGGTGGATTCGTAACCACTGTGCCACCGGGGAAGCCCTCTCGCCCTCTTCTGCTGGCTTCCTCTCCCTTATCAAACTTCAACACACTGGAGAAGCCCGAGAATTCTGTCCTGGAACAACTGCTCTCTATCACTGGTCCCTAAGTCAACTCATCCAGTCTTGTGCTCAAGCCCCTCTGCCGTGAGTTTCAGTCCTGAACATCCAGTTGCCCACCCGACAACTCCATCCAGACGTTGAAGTCACAAATCAGATGTATGTGTCAAATCAAGTCTTCAATATCTATCCATATCCTACTCCCCCTACCCATAAAACCAGACCTTTCCTAGTCTTCACTATTTCCTCACATGACACCGATTTCCACCTCGCTGCTCAAGCCCCGAGCTGGAAGTTGCCCTTAATCCTGCTGTTTCCTCACCCACCACATCAAACCCACCAGCAACCCTTCCAGCTCCATGTGCCCCGGCACCTTGATCTGACTCCCCACACCAACACACACACGCCCTTGAGAACGGACAGTCCTTTACTTCTATCCCTTTCATTGCAGTTAGAATCTAATCCGGTGTCCTTACTGTGGCCTGCAGGGCCCTAGGTGACCACCAGCACCACACACCCGCCTTCTGACCTCATCTTATACCGCTACACCCTCACTCCTTTTGTTTGGCCCTCACTGAATTCCTAGAACATACGAAGCTGCTTACGGCCTCAGACGTCCTGTCCATTTCCTCCCAATTGCCCTTGCCTCGCTCTCCCACCATCTCACCCATCAAGTCTGAACTCAAATTTCACTTCCTTCGGAAGGTTTGACTTGACTCTCCTCTTTCCATACTATCAGATTCTCTCACCTCACCCTTTTTTCCTTCTTAGCTTTACCACTATCGTGAATGCTTATCTGTTTAATTGTTTACCATCTACCTTCCTACTAGAATGTACTCCCTATGAGGTCGAGGACCTCTTGCCTACTGTTCTACCCCCAGGATCTAAGACAGTACCTGGTACCTAAAAGACTCAACAGTTCATTGAGTGAGTGAACATATGAACATATGCACCCTCGTCTAACACTAAAAACAGATGGGGGGCTTCCCTGGTGGCGCAGTGGTTAAGAATCTGCCCGCCAATGCGAGGGACACGGGTTCGAGCCCTGGTCTGGGAAGATCCCACGTGCCGTGGAGCAACTAAGCCTGTGCACCACAGCTACTGAGCCTGCGCTCTAGAGCCCATGAGCCACAACTACTGAGCCCACGCACCACAAGTACTGAAGCCTGCGCGCCTAGAGCCCGTGCTCCACAACAAGAAAAGCCACCACAATGAGAAGCCCGCGCACCGCAGCGAAGAGTAGCCCCCGCTCACCACAACTAGAGAAAGCCCGCACGCAGCAACAAAGACCCAATGCAGCCAAAAATAAAATAAATTTATTTTAAAAAAGTGTAAATTGGTACAATCTTTTAAAAAAAAAGTGGGATCTTGTTATAGAAGCTGCTTTGCAACAAGCTTTTAGTTTTTACTCATGTTGAACACCTTTCAAGTCAATATAATCTAAGTCATTCTTTTTGATGGCAACATGGTATATCACATGAATGTATCAATCTACTTAACCAAACACTAGCTGGGCATCTAGATACCTTCCAATATCTCCCTATTAGAGTAGTTTGTAATACATGTTGGTCTACATGTCTTTGCACAGTCCGATTTCATCTTTAAGGTCATTTCCTAGAAGTGGAATGACTGCTGTGTCAGAAATCTCAAATCACAACTTTGGACACTGAAGGAGTTTTTAGAAAACCACCCACTTCATTTACTCTCAAATAAAATGAAACGGAACACACGTTTTCAAAAGAGAAATACTAAATTCTTTAAGGTAAATGAAATTGCATTCTTATTAAAATGTATTTGGATATGGTCTACTCAGGGAATCTAATTCCAACCTCTAGCTTGAAGAAAATCTCAAAGTTGAGATCTGCTCAACAAGCCCCGTTATTAAATGCTGTAGGAATGAACAAGATAGTATTCGAAGAATCTAGCTGGGCGGGAGGGTGGCTGTCCCTAAAGTGACTGTGTCCAAAAACAGAAGAGGTGGCAGTTGCTCTACACGTTCCATATTTATTTACTCGGTGGGCCTGACAACACTGCCAGAAAGCTCTTGGAGTGGTAGCCCCGTGAGCTACTGGCCCATCTGGGAAGCATTAGGGATCACAGTGGCGATTCTATAAACTCTCTCCTTTAAAAGTCTCTCAGAGTCAATCCTGTCTGGTTTCAAATCCCTCTTTCCCTTCGTAACTGCCAAAAGACAGCCGTTGTCACCCACACTGTCATCCGTTCTCACCAGCTGCTGGTTGTACATCTCCTCCTTTGCCCCAGTCTACCCTTCTCCACCCTCCTGAGCGCTTCCTCTCTAGCCCCTACGACTCAATCTCTTGGCAACAAATTCCCCCAAATCCTCAGCCTCTTCCTGGAAGAACGTATCCCCTTGCCTCCTTCCTTTAACTAAAATGTGGCTGATGGCACCACCCGTGATCATAAGTGAGGTTATTCCGTGGGTCTCTCGGCAATTTTTCTTGCTTTGGTATTGCAATGCAAGACTCATTTTTTAAAATTTGAGAATTTTTATTCTCCTATGTGCTAGAATACTTTCAGCAGCACTAAAGTGATCCCTCTTTAAAGGACCGGCAGAATTCCTCTGTGATGCAATCTGGACCATATGCATGTTTGTAGGGAAGTTCTTTAACAACTTTATTTCTGCTATGAATATTTGCCTATGTTTTCACATCTGTTTAGAAGTCTGTTTTATTAAATTGTATTTTTCTGGAAAATTGTCCATTTTTCCAGGTTCTCATCAAAACTTGGAGGTGTGTGGACAACTGAAAGTTAAAATGTTAGCAAATGAACTCTAGGTTCTGCTCCAACCACACAACCCTCCCCAGTCTTCCTTCTCTAAGTGGCAGCACGATCCGATTGCTAGAAGACAGCAACCTAGGAGGCATATCCCTAACTCTCCTTCCTTTACCTACTGCTTCCATCTGTCAGGAATTTACTAATTCCAGCTCCCAAACGTATCTGGAATCTCTCCATTTCTCACCCTCTCCAAAGGCCTCCAGTCAAGCTTTCCTCCTTTACTCTTTCCTCTTCCAATCAATTTCCAACATAGCAACTAGAAAGATTTTCTTAAAATATAAATCAGATCATATCACCATCACACCCAATGCCTTTGCTCAAACCCATCCATATTTTCCTTCACCCTTAGTATAAAATTCAAACTCCTCAGCATGGTCACAGAGGGCTTCCCTGGTGGCCCAGTGGTTAAGACTCCACTCCACCTGCCAATGCAGGGGACGTGCGTTCGAGCCCTGGTCCGGGAAGATCCCACATGCCGCGGAGCAACGATGCCCATGTGCCACAACTACTGAGCCTGCGCTCTAGAGCCCACGAGCCACAACTACTGAAGTCTGCGTGCCTAGAGCCCGTGAGCCACAACTGCTGAGCCCGCGTGCCTAGAGCCCGTGCTCCGCAACAAGAGAAGTCACCACAATATGAAGCCTGCGCACCGCAACGAAGACCCAATGCAACCATAAATAAACAAACAAACAAACAAACAAACATGGTCACAGAGAGTCAGTCATGCTCCCAGCTTCATTTCAAGTAACTGTCCCCCTTATACTACTATGATCCAAGAACTTTCAGTTTCTCAAAGATGTCAAAGTTCTAGCGTGAACCTTTGGGACCTCTAAGGAGACTGTGTTTCCAAAGGTTCTGTGAGGTCAAAACTATTTTGGTAATAATGTTACTAGTACTAAGACATTATTTGCTTTCTTCACTCTTCCTCTCTCACAAATGTTCAGTGGTGTTTTCTAGGGGCCACGTGTTGTGTGGTGTCACAACGGATTGAATCCAGAGCATATATAAAGTCTTCTATTAAGCCAGACATTAAAGAGATTTGCAAAAACATAAAACAATGCTACTCTTCTCAAATTTCTTGTTTTGAAAAGTCTGATTATTTTTCATAAAAGTCTGTTATTTACATCAGTATGTAATGATTTATTACTGTTATTTTTAAATAAATACATTAAAAAACTCAGTCTCAATTTTTAATGTGGAAAATATTCACAGATATAACCCACAAAGCAAAAGCTCTCTGGGGATCCTCAATAAATGTTAAAAGTGTTAGGAGATCTTATTCCAACCAGTTTGAGAACCGTTCATAACCAACCATGGGCATTCAGTGAAGAGATGTTAAATGGATATCCACTTTCATCATGTATAATGGGACATGGAAGATGATATGCGTATGAAAGAACTTTGAAAATCTATAGACTATGTTGCACTGTTCATTATGTTAACTGGAGTAAATAGCAGAACGGGTAACTCAAGTTTTGACAGTTTTTGTTGTTCTGGTTTGAAATACATGATGTGATCAGAATTACACCCTTTTGGCGGACCAGTGGTTAAGACTCTGAGCTTCCAATGCAGGGGGCGAGGGTTCGATCCCTGGTCATATATAATAAATATATGAATACAAATAAATAAATATAAATTTATCAAATATAATATTTTAAAAGGGAAAAACAATAATATCCTTTTTAAAACCACATGACTTACATTTCTGTGATAAAAGCAGATGCTCAACTGGTAGAGAAAGCTTTACCCATTATAACTTTATATAGGGATCCCTTTTGATTCAAGCAGGAAGAAAACACTAGAATTTCTCCCAGGGCACAGGCAGTGGAGTGAAGGGCTCCACTCTCCATTCCCCGACTCCCTACACTCTAGAAAGAGGAACAGTGGTCCAAACGGATAGAAGCAGCAGCCTCAGATTATAACTGACTAATCACAGTGAAAGGAACATGTAGCAAGATAAACCCATGTGTTGTTTGAAAATACATACATACGTTTAAAATAGTTACATATATATAAGGTGTATAGAATATGTTCTTTCAAGAACACAATTCAGTTTAAATGAAAATCAACTGTTCACACAGAAACCCCTATATTTTTCTTAAAATCTATTTTAATTTTTTAAAATATTGCTTAAAAAGAAAACACTTTGTATCAAAAAACACTGAAATTCGGGTGGTCCTGTTTACGCTTTTCAAAATGTATACTTCCTGAGTGATATCCCAAGCCACGCCCTGTGCCCAGAGAGTGCCACGGAAGTGGCTGGTTAGTGGCTATCAACTAAGATACTTCTAGAAAGAATGCTTGTTAAAAAAATAAACAAATACCTCAGCAGCTGCAGTTCACAGAATGATTTCAGATCATCAGACTGTTTCCCCCAAAATTCCTAAAATTGAACAGAAGGTTGGTTGGTTGAAGCGGTTGACAGTTACTCTACCCGGCAACAGATCCTCTTAAGTCAAAGAGAATGTTCCAAACAAAAAGAATTTACCAGAACATCCTCCTCAAGGCGTTGCAGACCCCCAATATCCTTCTCAAGATTGCTCAGCTCTTGAAGAACTAAAGTGTGAAACTGTTCTAGCTTATTCAGTCTGAAAAAAACAAAAGCAACGAATTTCACTGGAACCACTTGGACGTGACACAAGACCTTTTTACTCTTATTGCAAAGATAACTTCATATTTTTCTCTAGACGGTTCTTGTCTTAAAAATATACGTCTCCTTTCTCTTCTTTCCCCTTGGAAATGTTGTTTGTGAGGGATCCCAAGTCCATAAATTTGTTTTGAACCCAACACTTACCTGCACAGATGTATCTGGTTTAAAAGCTTTATTAGGCAATCTGGTGCTTGCTTTGCAGTTTCTGAATAAAGTGGGCTTCTTCTGTACCTAAGCTAAACCATACAATAACAAAATGAGCACGTTTGGCTTAAACATAACTACCCAAATTGGGTGTGGGCTTTGTATTAAAAAGATGTTGCCTGCACATAACATTCACAGCAAACATTATCACTAAAGAACTGTAATAAGACACCATGCCACACACTTCGTGTATTACCTCAGGTTTGATACCCATAAAGGACAATAAGCTAAAAATAGTAAAATTTATATTCAAGCTACTGATACACATATTGAATATCATGAACCAATTTCCATGAGAAATTAGCTTACACTGGTACTGCAGAGAATAAGATTGGAGATCTTCCAAGTTAGTTCAATGAATCTATGTTAGGGTAAGATACTTTTCTCAAATGTGCTAATAAATAACTCAGTAGGGATTTATAAATAGTAGGACAAAATGGAGGGGATGGAAGTGGTTTCAAAGTTCACCTTGCAGGCAAGGTTTTGTGACAGCCTGTATGTGTGGTGTCTCAGTTGGCCACCACTCAGCTGACCACCTGCCCACGGTCAGCTCCTTCTTTCTCCCAGACACCTCTCTCATCCACATGGCCCCCCCGCCTTCTCTTCCATATCTATCACTGTGACCAAATCACTGCTTCCTGGTTGTCCAGTTTTCTGAGAATGCAATCAACAAAACCAAACCTTTCCATATCGGTCCATCTGGTCCCATGGTAGCAAATGGACATGGAATAGCTGTCTTATAAATATAAACCACAATTCACAAAGGCACTAAAGTCAGTGACCACCGCTAAGACAAACCTACCTCCCCAGAGACTCAGGGACACCTTCACACAGGAAGGACAACAATGGTATTAATGAATATGAACCTGTTACTTTAAACACATAGCGAGCTAGCTTTTCATTTTTAGTGGACCGTTACCTCGTATTTTCTTTTCAGTTCTCTAGTGAAGTTTTCAAAGGTGGTGATCATTGCAGAACCTTTCAAGTTCTCTGGAATAACTTTTAAGGATGAGGTAGAAATGCCTTCTGAACAAGAAGAATAGAACATTAAATAAAACTAACAAAGGTCTCAAAATAGGTGTGCTCAGTCCCCCCGCTGCCCAGAGCGTGGACAGTCATCTGGAAGCACAGATGCGATCCACAGCCACCCCACTGGCTGCCCGGCTGTGACTGCAGCAGGGCTGACTCTGGCCGTGACCCACCAGGCCAGCTTGAGTCAAGAGTCCTCGGCGGATGCTTCCTGCTGCTTCCCACTAAAACTCACGCTCTGCCAAGTGCTCGTTTCATCCAAACTTTCCCAGCACTTTAAATCAGAGCAACTGAGAGTACGTCTAAGAAGCAGGCTGAGGTGTTGTAAGAGGATTTTGGGAGGATGCGACGGGGAGGGCATTTCTAGGGGCAATGCTGGCATAACAGCTTCTGGGTGCCAAGGAGTTTTACGAGGGCTCATGAGGGGTCTGGCACTGTTCTAAGGGATTTGTATGTATCAACTCATTTAATTCTCACAAAATCCAAGTGAGACAGGCACTGTTAATGACCACTTTTAACACGGATATCATGTAACCGGTGCAAGCTCACACTGACAGCTCCGGGATTGGAACCCAGGCTGCCTGGCTCTAAACCACAGCCCTCTAGTACCTTAGGGCTTCCAAATCTGCCTTCTTGGAGCCTTTTGTTTCAAAGTATCATAGTGTCACTCATACAGAAGGCCACCGCCACATATGCAGCCTTTTCAGATCAGGCTCCTTCATTTGTACAGAGTGCATATTTTTAACTCAAAAATTTAGCTAAAAATCATCACCTAAAGCAGAGACCTAGGCCCTGAAAATCGCCACCAAGAATTCAGAGGCAGAAATCAAATTGCCAGGAGGAGACAGTGCTTGCTTTTATCTATAATTTGCGCAGCAATGCACTTGTCTCTGAAAGGACAAAGTGCTTAGTTTTCAGGGTCCTGCAGCTACTACGATCTTAAAACTGTAACTGCCTCGTAATTCACGTTGGGACATTCAGGGCTTACACATTTGCCACATTCTTTCTTGACCCGCTGGCTGGGTGCACAATGTTACCTGCCAAGTCTGTTTCTTCTGCCACTGAGGAAAGGCATCCTGGAGTATCACCTTCTTCCAATCGCGACTGTTTCCCCTTAGCGAAATGACCATCTGCTCTGTCTGAAGGCAAGCGCAGTTCACTGATAACCACACACAACGTTTCTTGGGTCCTAAATTTATCTCGCTCTCTTTCTGCCAGTTAGTATCTAGCCTTGATGAGCAGCAAGCGAAACTCATTCCCTGCTTGTTACAAATTGCTTATCATGTGGCATGTTGACTAAGAACAACGCAAGTATCAAAGCACTCAGTCTACTGGTGCCTGAAAGAGGACCCACGGGAACGTGCATCCCTTCGATGAGCTCAGTAACGTTCAGGAACACTCCCCTGAGCAGGATACAGCCTGCGTCAAACAAAAAGCAGTAATGGTTGGCATCAAACCCACTTCCAGGGCTCTGGGCTAAAGAGCAAGGTGGCGAGGTTTCCAGGCCGACTGGCCCTTGGAAGCTCATCGGATCACCCCGCGGAGGGCGCCACCTGCTGGTGACACAGGAGCTTCGGCACCGAAATGACAGCTGCCTCATAAAGGAGCTCATCTTGGGTCCTCGCTAGCTCAAGTGACTGAGAGCCTCCGCTGATGAGATTTAAATACAGATTCTGTTGTCAGTTCAGCATTTACTAAACATTTTCTTTTTTTAAAACAAATTGAAGTATAGCTGCTGTACAAGGTGAGATAAGCTACAGGTGTACAATACAATGATTCACAATTTTTAAACGTTATACTCCATTTATAGTTACTATAAAATGTTGGCTATATTCCCCATGTTGTACAATATATCCTTGTAGCTTATTTTATACCTCATAGTTTGTACCTCTTACAGACTCACAGATATGGAGAAGAAACTGGTTACCAGTGGGGAGAGGGAGGCAGGGAGGGGAAAGATAGGGGTAGGGAAATAAAAAGTACAGTATCTTTTATTTTGATGTTCAGTTCACACCAAACATGTCCTCACCCCATCCGGGCCCTCTGTCTCATCAGTGGCATCTTATCACTGTCAATAGTGCACTAGCACCAGGCCCCACTGCTGCTTTTTACCATCCTCTTCTCTCCCACCATCAAGGCCTGAGGCTCTGCCTACAGAAAGCATCCATACCTCTCTGCATCCCCACACCGAGACTGTCCAAGGCCAGCTCCCGGGAGGAGCTCATCAGTCCCATCCCTTCAACTGGCATCCCCCAAATCCCTCTCTTGCCCGAGCTCTCTCAAGCAGCAAACCTGTGTTTCCAACTGCCTACCCAACATCTCCGCTCAAAACCCACTCTTGGGGCGTCCCTGGTGGCGCAGTGGTTGAGAGTCCGCCTGCCGATGCAGGGGACACGGGTTCGTGCCCCGGTCCGGGAAGATCCCACATGCCGCGGAGCGGCTGGGCCCGTGAGCCATGGCCGCTGAGCCTGCGCGTCCGGAGCCTGTGCTCCACAATGGGAGAGGCCACAACAGTGAGAGGCCTGTGTACCGCAAAAAAAAAAAAAAACAAAAAACAAAAAACCACTCTTTTCCATTCCTCCCCACCCCAGCTGCTCTTTCTTCCCCACCATACACTCAGCCCTGCCACACACACTTAACTGGGAAGACATCTGCTCTTCCCTCTCTCCTCCCACATCTAGCTAGTCACTACAGATTTCCCCTCTGAAGGTTCTGGAATTTAATTTCATGAATTTGCTCAATGAATATTTGAGTGTTACTATGTGCAGGGAGCTGGGCAAAATGGTGGGTAGATGGTAGGAAAGCAAAGAGGCAAGTTTCCCCTTCTGCATTCCACTGCTCTACCCTGGTCTCCTTCCAGCTCCTCAGACCCTGGGCCACTCTCACCTCAGGGCCTTTGCACCTGCCGCTCTTCTGACTTGCATCCTTCCCCCACCCCCCCATAACTACACTAAGGTTTCCCCTGGCCATCCAAACTAAAATTTCAACCCAACCCTCTAGCTCTTAAATCCCCTTCCCTGCTTAATTTTTACTTAGCCTCTATCACAATATAATATACTACACATTTCACTTTTCTTGGGTATTATGTCTCCCCCACTAGAAGGTAAGGTCCAGTGAGGGCCCGTATGCTGTCTGTTTTGTTCACTAGAATATCTAACACGTAGGAAAGTGGCTGGTGCATAGTAGACATCAGTAGACATTCACTGAATGAAAGAATGAATAAGTGAGTAAATGCTGCAGAATATCCAAGATTCTACAAAATAAGATATATCTTATATCCTAAAAAAGGATCTTAGTAAAACAAGAATGTATTCTAATTATCTTATACTAGCAGTGAGGGTAGAGATACAGGAATATCAAAAACCTTAGAGACCAAAATACCTACTACATAAATAACAAACTGAAATTAATAAAATTTAGTATTTTAAGATCTGCTAAAAATACCTTTTGGGAGGAACTGTAAAATACTAATTTTTAGAAATAGCACCATAGTAGGAAATACCAGTCATAAACATCAAAGTGACAGAAGGAAAAGAAAAAGAAATTTGCTATTAAAATTATGCAAAACAGAGAACAGTCAATGTTAAAATAGTTCATGCCCTGTGGTAAAACAGAAGATACATTTTTAAGAAAAATGAGTAACTTAGGTTTAAATGTCAACTTAGATTATTTTCTATTAAAGAAACAAAAAGGAAATAGCAAAACGAGAGGTAAAACAAGAGAGATAATAAATATCTAATTGAGAGAAAAGCATGACCAAATGCAGAAAGAACTAAATTAATAATACCAGATATATAGGTAAAATGATCATATATGAATGATGACCTTCATGGGACACCTCAGTTGCTTTGCTATAATAGAGTTTTCATAAACTGAAAACTTCGGTAGAGGTCACATTCTCACTTGGAAAAGAAAGAGCCCACAATCAGCCCCTCTAATAAAAAATAAAATAAAATAAAATGAAAAGCATAAGAAAAGCTCTCAGCTTTGAGAGGTGCCACTATCTCTTCTCACTGCTCTTAGATTAGGTGTGTTTATTTGTTTGAAAGTATGGGTGGATATTTTCTAGGGAGTTGCACTGTTTCAAGGCTAAATGATTTTTAAAAATCAAAGAAAGAATCCAGACACAGCACTGGCTTCTTCCAGCCTCAAAATAAATGGAGCTCATGCTTGAATCTCACATGCTGTCCATATCCCAGTCAGGGCCCAAAGAAACCACTTTGAAAGGATTCCAGCCAGCCCCAATGAAGCACCGATGAACAACTACTACATTTCTTTACATTTCTTTCCTTGCTGCCTGTCCTGTCCCTTCTGGATTTTTTTTTTTCTCTCTTCTGACAACATATTTGTAGCAACAGCTCAAAGCATGGCCTTGAATTTCGATTTATCATGCTAATGCACCACCCATGGAAAAGCAGGGCATCTGCTGGAACAGACAATATTTACCTTCAATGGAGAGACGAATCCAGGAACTCTGTGTAAATAAGCTGGTTGCCCCCTGAATGAGCTGCTTGGAATTTGTGAACCTACTAAACAGGGATCATCCATATGGACCACTTCAGGGACATGGAAATAATTTGGCATAGAAAACCCTTTTTGAAGAGGCAATCTTGTTAAGTACTTTACCTGAAACAAAGGAATGGCTCTCCAGAGAGAACAGGCTCCCCTAGGGAAATCAGTGCACTCGTTAAAGGATGCAGGTCCTAAGTGATGCAGTTGGCTCAGCTTTGTTTCCATGGTAACAGCATGCCTCTTTTAACCAGGACTTTTTGACATTCTCATAAAGGGGTTAAAACTATGTACACACAGCACTTCAAAAATGAACACAAGCAGTAAACACACCGTGGCTGAAACTAGAGTGATCTCAAATGAATGCTAACTCGTTTGTGGGTGGCTGGTAGAAGGAGTGCGCTCTTGCTTTTGAACACAGCTGTCTTCATTGCCATGAGAATTGAAGACTTTTGCCATCTGAGGAGCTTCTGAACTTATTTTGGGCACAGGCTGTAGAGAATAATTTGGTGTCTATATTACATTTATTTACTCATACTTCTGATAAAACGGTTTTTAGCACTACACAGAATCAACCCTAGGATTAATAGCCAAGCTCTCCTAAGTTACAGCATTTAAAAAAATCTTACTCTGAGGTGACACCCTGTGGCTTAAAATGATAAAAGGCCAACAACATTCATTGGAGCGAGAATAGTCTTCTTTACCAAAATATCCTTCTGTGGAGGCACTTTCCTAGCGCCAATTCCTTTGTTTTTTCTACCAATGCGTACTATGCCGAGAATATGAAAAATTAAAGACAATCTTTATTGCTGAATTCCTCAGTCTGACGGGGAGTACTGAAATATCTTTTGTCTGGATTAATGCATTTTAAAAATCAGTAAATCAATTAATAATACTTAGTTGTGACTATGTATAAATGATTATTCAATATGGAATTATGCAGAGGTTCGTCACTAAATGACAGCGTTTTCTAAGTTTCTTATTCTGGTTCCTTGGCAAATATTTATTGAATGCCTCTATATGCCAGGCACCAAACTAGGCATTCATAGCACCATTGGAACAAAGAAGCTATCCTCCTGACTCCTTCCCAATTCTGGAGGCCTCTCCAAGAAGATACATGAGGGCGAAATGCAAAATCATGAGTAATCATCCTGTTTGCTTGCAGTGTTCTGGGAGCACGGCATATCCAAAGTTCCGGGGTAAACATTAAAACAACAGTCTATGAGCAAAATAGCAGAACAGCAGTTTTCTAGTTTTCCCCCAAAGGACACCAATTTTGAAAATCACCTACTGACAGAGGGGCCTTTGTGGAAGTCTGAGTCCAGTGGGGAAGATCTAGCACATTGTCTGAGGAAGAAAAAAATCCAAGATTGGCTGCATTGAAGAGGGTAACAAGGACACTTTCGCTTGAGCCACAACACCACTTGCTCAAAGGCAGCACAGCTCAGGGCCAAGAGAGGCCCTCTTAGCTCATGATTTCTCCACCCGGGAAGGTGAGCGGGTTTGAGGGAGCGCTCAGTTTCCCCAGCTGTGAGGGACCCTGCCAAAGAAGACTGTTTCTTGCTTGCCCCATCCAGAGTACTGAGGTACACTACATGGCTCGGGGGTGGGGAGTGGCTGGGAGAACAGAATCCAGGGTTCTCAGGGAGCATCAAAGGGATGCAGATCCTACTGTTTCAGGGACTCCATTAGGAAGCCTACTCATGAGCTGCTGGGGAGGCCTCACCTACGGATCCGCCCGCAGCTGGACCATGGACAGCGCAACCAATGCATTTGCCTCACCCATACACAGCCCCAGCCTGTGGTTGGCTCACTTTGCACACACCCCTCAGGGGCAACGACTGTGAGTGTTTGTAGATAGCCAGCCCTAGTCAGCAGGACGGGGATGAAGCACACATGCTTGAGCATCCACCACTGCCCTAGGGAAAGCAGCAGGAGGCTGTGAGCTCCTGGCCTGGCCATGCAGATTCCAGAGAAAGCGTGATCTGCAGAGGTCCCCCGGAGAAAGAGAAGTGTGGAGCAGGCAGAGCCACAGGAAAGGTCTGAGAAAGCTGCAGAATCCCTAGTAGACAAAAGGTATTTCTCTCCTGAAGCCAGTCAGCAAAGACTAAAGGAGGTGACTGCTTCTCCAAATATGAAGACGGCAACGCAAAACTTCAAGGAACGTGAGAACTCAAGGAAACATGACACCTCCCCCAAACCACAATAATTATATAGTCATGGACCGCCACAGAAAATGGAGCTCTGCAATTTGCCTAATTAAGACTGCAAAATAGTTGCTTTCAGGAAGCTCAGTTAGCTACAATTCAACAAAATCAGGCAAACAATAAGCAAACAAAATGAAAAGTTTAGGGGCTTCCCTGGTGGCGCAGTGGTTGAGAGTCCGCCTGCCGATGCAGGGGACATGGGTTCGTGCCCCGGTCCAGGAGGATCCCACGTGCTGCGGAGTGGCTGGGCCCGTGAGCCATGGCCGCTGAGCCTGCGCGTCCGGAGCCTGTGCTCCGCAGCGGGAGAGGCCACAACAGTGAGAGGCCCACATACCGAAAAAAAGAAAAAAGAAAAGTTTAATAGAGAAATAGAAATAATAAAAAAAGAACCAAACAAACTCTGGAGCAAAAGAACACAAAAGTGAAATGAAAAATGCAATAATAGAGAATATGAGCAGCAGAGCTGATCCAGAAGAAGAAGAATCTGTGTCAAAGGCAGATCATTTATCCAAATTATCCAGTCAGAGGAGAACAAAGGAAAAAGAATAAAAGAGAGTAAGAAAGCCTATATGAACTCTGTGATAGCACTAATACAAACAAACTATACCATTAATAGAAACAATTCACAGAAACACAACAAACAATCCTAAAATTTGTATGGAACAACAAAAGACCTCGAATAGCCAAAGCAATCTTGAGAAAGAAGAACGGAGCTGGAGGCATCATGTTTCCTGATGTCAAACTACATTACAAAGATGTACTAAACCAGTAGGGTACTGGCATAAAAAAGAGACCCGTAAATCAATGGAATAGAATAGACAGCCAAGAAATAAACCCAGGCATATACAATCAAATTAATTGACAACAAAGAAGCCAAGATATACAATGGAAAAAGAAAAGTCTCTTTAATAGATGGTGTTAGGAAAACATGACAGGCACGTGTAAAAGAATGAAACTGGACCACGATCTTACACCATACACAAAAGTTAACTCAAAATCGATTAAAGACTTATATGTGAGGGCTTCCCTGGTGGCGCAGTGGTTGAGAATCTGCCTGCTAATGCAGGGGACACGGGTTCAAGCCCTGGTCTGGGAGGATCCCACATGCCGCAGAGCAATTAGGCCTGTGAGCCACAGCTACTGAGCCTGTGCATCTGGAGCCTGTGTTCCGCAACAACAGAGGCCGCGACAGTGAGAGGCCCGCGCACCGCGATGAAGAGTGGCCCCTGCTTGCCACAACTAGAGAAAGCCCTCTCACAGAAACAAAGACCCAACACAGCCATAAATTAATTAATTAATTAATTTTAAAAAAAAAAAGACTTATATGTAAGACTTGAAATCATAAAATTCCTAGAAGAAAATACAGGCTGTAAGCTCCTTGACATCCATCTTGATGATCATTTTTTGGATCTGACACCAAAAGCAAAGGCAACAAAAACGAAAATAAACAAATGGGACTACATCAAACTAAAAAGCTTCTGTATAGAAAAGAAAACCATCAACAAAATGAAAAATCAAACTATAAAAGGGAAGAAAATATTTTCAAATCGTACATCTGACAAGGGGTTAATATCCAAAATATATAAAGAACTCATATAATTCAATAGCCAAAAAACCAAATAATCGATTAAAATGAGAGCAGAGAATCCGAATAGACATTTTTCCAAAGACATACAGACAGCCAACAGGTGCACCGATGACTGGAACAAACCAAAACCACAATGAGATAAACTCACACCTATTAGAATTCCTATTATCAAAAAGACAAGAGATAACACGTGTTAGTGAAAATGTGGAGAAAAGAGAACCCTTGTGCAGTTAGTTGGAATGTAAATTGGTGCAGCTACTATGGAAAACAGTATGGAGGTTCTTCCAAAAATTAAAAATGAAACTACCATATAATCTAGCAATTCTACTTCTTTGTATTTAACAGAAGAAAATAAAAACACTAACTTGAAAATATATATGTACCCACCATGTTCACTGAAGTATTATTTATAATAGCCAAGACATGGAAGTAATATGTGTCCAATGATGGATAAAGAAAATGTGGTATATATATATACAACAGGATATTATTCAGTCATAAAAAAGAATAAAATCTTGCCATTTGTGTCAACACGGATGGACCTTGAGGGCAAAATGCTAAGTGAAATAAGTCAGACAGAAAGACAAATACTGTATGACCTCACTTATATGTGGAATCGAAAAGGAAAACAAAAAACAAAACCAAACTCATAGGTACAGAGAACAGATTGGTGGTTGCCAGAGGTGGGTGAAGGGGTGCAAATGGGTGAAGGGGGTGAAAAGGTACAAACTTCCAATTACAAAATAAGTCCTAGGGCTGTAATGTACAGACAGGATGGCGACTGTAGTTAATACTTTATTGTGTATTTGAAAGTTTCTGAGAGAGTAGATCTTAAAAGCTATCATCTCAAGAAAAAAAAAATGTAACTACCTGTGGGGATAGATGTTAACTCGACTTATTGTTGTAATCATTTTACAATATGTACAAATATCAAATCATTGTTATACACCTGAAATTAATATGCTACCTGAAATTAATATGCTACCTGAAATTAATATGCTACATGTCAATGATATCCCAATTTTAAAAAAAAGAAACAATCTACACGTTATTGGAGTCCCAGAAGGATAAAAGAGGGAATGGGGGCAGAAAGCTATTTTAAAAAATAATGGCCGATGGGGGAGAATGGATGCATGTATACGTATGGCTGAGTTGCTTTGCTCTGCACCTGAAATTATCACAACACTGTTAATCGGCTATACCCCGATATAAAATAAAAATTTTTTTAAAAAAATAATAGGGACTTCCCTCATGACGCAGTGGTTAAGAAACCGCCTGCCAATGCAGGGGGACACGGGTTCGAGCCCTGGTCTGGGAAGATCCCACATGCCGCAGCACAACTAAGCCCATGTGCCACAACTACCGAGCCTGCGCTATAGAGCCTGTGAGACACAGCTACTGAGCCCTTGTGCCTAGAGCCTGTGCTCCGCAACAAGAGAAGCCACCGCAATGAGAAGCCTGAGCACGGCAACGAAGAGTAGCCCCCGCTCGCCGGAGCTAGAGAAAGCCCATGCACAGCAATGAAGACCCATCGCAGCCAAAAATTAATTAATTAAATTTTAAAATAATAATAATGGCTGAAAACTTCCAAAATCTGGGGAGAAATTTGGACATCCAAGTTCATGAAGCTCTCAAACCCCCAAAAGATTCACCCACAAAGATCTTTTGCAAGACACATTATAACGAAACTGTGTAAAATCAAACACACAGAGAGAATTTTAAAAGGAGCAAAAGAAAAAAAATTTCTCACATACAAGGGGACACCCATAACGCTATTAGCAGATTTCTCTGCAGAAACCTTACAGGCCAAAAAAGAGTGGGATAATGTATACATGTAAAGTGCTGAAAGAAAAAACTGCCAACCAACAATACTTTACCTAGAAAAGTTGTCCTTCATAAATGAAGAAAAGATTAAAACTTTCCCAGAAAAATAAAAGCTTAGGGATTCATCACCACTAGATCTGCCTTACAAATAGTGTGGAAAGCAGTTTATCAAAAGAAATGAAAAAACGCTAATTAGTAACATGAAAATATATTAAAAAATATAAAACACACTGGTAAAGTATATATTCAAATTTGGAATACTGTAATATTGTAATACAGTGGTGTGTTAATGAACTCTAGAATAAAGGTCAAAGGGTGAAAATATTTAAAATAATTATAGCTATAATTTCTAATAGATATACAATATAAAAAGAGATAAATTATAACATCTAAAACATAAAATGTGGGTGGGGAGACAAAAACGGTAGAGTTTTGTATGCAATAGAAGTTATCAGCTTAAACTATATCTCGAAAATGTTTTACGTAAGCCTCATGGTAACCACAAAGCAGAAATCTATAGTAGATACTTAAAAAATAAAGAAAAGGGAATCAAGGCATACCACTATAGAAAACCATCAACCACAAAAGAAAACAGCGAGAGGAAGAAATGAAAAGAAACAACAAAACAGCCAGAAAACAATTAATACAAAGGCATTAGTAAGTCCTTACAAATCAATGATTACTTTAAATGTAAATGGAGAGTGGAAGCTAACGCAACATTATAAAGCAACCATACTCCAATAAAAATTCATTTAAAAAAAAGAAAAGAAATGTAAATGGATTAAATTCTCCAATCAAATGGCACAGAATGGATAAAATATGACCCAAATATATGCTGCCTACTGGAGACTCAACTCAGCTTTAAGGACGCACACAGGCTCAGAGTAAAAGAGATTCCATGCAAGTGGAAATCAAAAGAAAGCAGGAATAGCTATGCTTATATCAGTCAAAACAGACTTTAAAGTCAAAAAACTTAACAAGAGACAAAGAAGTTCATTACATAATGATAAAGGGGTCACTCCATCAAGAGAACGTAACAACTGTAAATATAGGCACCCAATGTCACAGCACCTAAACATTTTAAGCAAACGCTAACAGATCTAAAGGGAGAAAGCGACAACACTATAATAGTAGGGGACTGCCTTCTGTGGGGTGGGAGAGGAGGCATGCCGGTTGATGGGACCTGTGTCCCAGGCTACGTGCTTCTTGACACAGACGTTCTTGTTCGTGAGTGAAAACCTCTGCTCCTCCCCTTGACCTTCAGGCACATTTGGAGCCGGTAAGCAGATGGCACTGCCCTCTCCAAGGCCTGGCAACTGTCACGCTGTATAGTGATTGTATCTGCCTCAATTTGAATAACAGCCCAGTCTGCCAAAATCAGATTAATTTTGCTTTATTCTGCAGAAAGAAGTTTAGAATTCTCTCACCTCTGTCTTCCAAGTTTTGCAGTTTATGATTGAAGCCAGTACTTTTCACCAATGACTCTTGGGTCACAGTCTTAAAAAAAAAAAGGCCACAAATACATGTATTCATGTCGAAATAAGAAACACATGGTGCTACATTATCCCTTAAGAAGGAATAAGCTAGTACATTAAGCAAATATAATATTAATTCTGGAAAACCCGATGAATAACCAACAATTAAATAGTACAATACCTCAGATACATTTTCTTCAATATCTGAGTGCTCCAAGGAAGAGAGATCGCTCGGTGAAGGGGGACTTTGAAGTTCTGAGTATTAGAGAGAATGAATAGTTTTAAGGGAATAAACACACTGAGAGGCAATAACATTTCAGTATCAGTCTATAAATTAAATTTCAACATCCACTGCCCTACCTCCCGCAAAAGGACACAGTTCTAAAAAAAAAAAAAAAACAAACCCAAACCAAAAACCACTTTGTATCTTGCAGGGCATGCATGGGTATTAGGGGTTACAGGTCTGTAGATAAAATGAATAGCCAGTTACCTACTAGGTCAGCACCTTTAGTAGCTGCCCATCTGGCCCCAAACACACAGCAAGAATTCTACCACCTCAACGTGGTCCTTCTCTTTCCTCTCTCAGATGCACTCCCTTACTCCTCTTCCTCTCATGTTATATTTCCCTCTCTCCTATTTTCCTTTCCCCACTTCTTTTCTTCCAGTGGCAGCCAAATTAAGAGGCTGGCAGTCACGTGCTTGCTAATGCCATCATGTGCCTGCCAACGTGCGATGCTCTAAAATGATAGAGGTGAAGAAAACAAAATCCCTACTCTTACCAACTTAAAAAAGACGTGAGTTGTTTTCATAAGATACAGTGGGGGCTGAGATAAACCTTACAGGTCAAGGGTTGGCAGTCTGCCACCTGGTTTTATAAATAAAGTTTTATGGAAACACAGCCATGCCCATTGGTTTACATCTTGTCTGTGGCTCATTTGGAGCTACAAATGCAGAGCTGAATAGATGCCAACAGAAACTCTAGGGGCCAAAAAGCAATTACTCTGGTCCTCTACAGAAAAAGTTTACCAACCCCTGCAATAAATCATCATTTGAGCTTCTTGTTATTTTTAAAGTGGAAGAATACCAGCAATTCTTATGCACAAGCTGATCTCAAATGTTAAAACAGAATTAAAACAATGTCCTCTGTCTTTTGTTAACGAGGGCATAAAAGAGAAGATCAATCATACTTTCACACTTTCTTCAACAGATATTAAAAGAAATACATTCTTCTTTTTCAAACTACCTTTCCCAAAACATAATTTTTTCTACGTAGATTGACAGAAAATCACATACCTATCTTCTGGGCAGAATCTTCAGGAGTTAAAAAGGCAGAACTACTCTGAAATTTCGTTCCAGAAATTTTTGGAGGTGTGACATTATTTTGCCTGGAGGTATCTTTCCGTAATGGTGTTAGAATTTTAGCCTGAAATATAGTATTTTTTATAAAGTGTTAACTTGTTTTGAGTGGTTGTGAATGTTATCAAAACATTCCAAGACACTTCCAACATCCTTTTTAAATGATTAAGTATTGGATATGCTCCATTTGAAAAAACCAGTAAGACCATAAGATCGCAGGGTTGGAAGCACATTAGGTCAGGTATCAACTGATGACTCCAAGTCAAAGTTCTCAAAGTGTGCCCCCAAACCACAGGCTCGGCAACACCTGAGAACTTGACAGAAGAGCAAATTCTCAAGCCCCAGTGACAATGTACTCAATCAAAAACTCTGGGGACAGGACCCAGCAATCTGCATTTCCGCAAGCCTTCCTGGTCATTCTGAACACTAAAGTCTGAGAACCACTGCTCTAATTCAGGAGTCAGCAAACTACAGCTCACTGCAAATAAAGTTCTTGTAAATATAAGTTTTACTGGAACACAACACATCCACTCATCTGAGTATGGTCCATGGCCGCCTTCACGCTACAATGGCAGAGTTGAATGGCTGCCACAGAAACCATATGCCCGAAAAGACTGAAATATTTAGTATCTGGCCCTTCACAGAAAACGTTTGCCAAGCCCTGCTTCTAAGTTATTCTCTTAAACTCCAGCACAGAGAAGTGAGTTCTAGATACCAATGTCTGTATAAAGTCAGCAATGCCCTCACTGAAAATCAGCACAGACTTCTGGTCAGTTGCCCACCTTAAATTTATGGATTCTCAAAGCTTTCCTGTTTCTTCTTTGGTACCTATTTTTCTAAAAAGCTGTATATTGCTAAAAACTGTTCTTTTGGCCTATTTCTAACTGATAACTCCTTGTCTCAGGTTGAACTATTCAACAAATATTTAGGTAGTTGCTCTGGCTCGCAGGTTTGAGCTGTAAACTCTCTTGGTCACCTCAGGACATGAGTGTCCCTTAGCCTCACAGAAGGCAGCACCCCGCGCCCCCAGGCTGATGGCAGAAGGCAGGTTGGGCAGGGAGGGCAGATGACGAGCTACTATTAGGGCACTAACAACATTCTATTTCTGTACAGGCAAGCAGAGCGCTGCTCATGCCCTGAGAATCCCAGCAGCTGCCCTTCGAAAACTCTTAAAGACTTCGCGCTATATTCTGCAGTGTGTGTGTGTGTGATACACATATATAAAGTATATGTACATATATGTATTATATATGTATGTACATATATTAGATATGTATTATATGTGTGTGATATGTACATATATGTATTTTAAAATATAAGTATATATAGTTTGTACATATAAAGTATATGTGCACAATTATATATAATACATATCATATATACATGATTATATATGTTACATATTTTATATAAAATATCATATATACAGTATATATATACACACACTATACTATATATACTATCTATCTAATTTCATTTGACAAAGGACAAAAGCCAACTGCTTAGAGAGGGAATTCAGCTAAAAGCATATAAGTATATATAGTTTGTACATATAAAGTATATGTGCACAATTATATATAATATATATCATATACATGATTATATATATTATGTTACATATTTTATATAAAATATCATATATACAGTATATATATACACACACTATACTATCTATCTATCTAATTTCATTTGACAAAGAACAAAAGCCAACTGCTTAGAGAGGTAAGTCAGCTAAAAGCATGATAAATTAAGCTCTGAATTGGCCCGGAGGACACTCGTGTCCATGTTCTTAACTACTTTGATATAAAACAAGGATAACTGAGAGGAATTAAGAAACTTTCAGGGCTTATTCAATATTTGAAACGGCTGAAGGCATTTCAACTGCTTGCAAAATAAAGACTTAAATGTTTAAATCATTAAAATCTTTGGGAGTAACATGTCAACAAACTGAGAACTAACGGAAGAATTAAACCAAGAAGTTTATTTTAAAATATAAATTCAAAAAAGCATACATTTGCAGGAAATCAGAAGAGCCCAGATTTCAAGCTTAGTTCATAATAAACATCTTGCAACAAATTTGCAACCGATGAAAAAAGATCCTAAATTTTTACCCAAGATTCATATAAAATGTTTAGAAGTCCTTGAAGTTTCTGTTGAAAGTGGTTCACATACTAGTAAACCACTGGTTTATTCTTCTCATATTTCAGAAAGGAGTTTTTTGAGAAATAAAGGTGGTTGAAAGAGATCAGCTTGTTTCAAGCTTACACCATGAGGGCACACGGCAGCCCAGACAAAATTTACTTACTTCATCTTTCTCAAGGTCACTGCCACTACTGAGGGGGAAAAGTGGCAAGGCTAGAATGGAAGGGAATAAGAGTACAGTGGGTAAGTTTGCTTATAAGAAATACCCAAATACACACTAGAAGCAATTCCCACTTCCCACAGCTTGCTGAAATGTCTAGCTCTTATGATCTAATTACTCACCTTTGCTCCTCACTACCCAGCATGAATTCTCTGCTCCAGATCCTGTTCTGAATGCTGTTCTCACGTCTTTCTAGTTTTACCTAATTAGAATGCTTCCCCTTCTCCACACCTCTTCAAATCCTATTCTTCTCCCAAGGATTAGCTGAGGTCCCACCCAGCTCTTCCTTGAAGCTTTTCCTGATGATTTCAGCTTACGTCAGATTCCTGTTATCTGAACTCCTTACTCCATTTATCCACGGCTCAAATTGAACAATTATTGGTCAATTCCATATTCTTTCATACCGTTTTACATATGTACATTTTCCCTTTCCCGTCTATCAGGGAAGGAGGACCACATGATCACATCTCTTTGGCACCCGCTGCTCCCATCACGTATTGAAAATTTAATACCTGATAATTTATTTGAAAAGTGACTGGAAAGAAAACACACACCAAACTTACTTTTTTTTTTTTTTTTTTTTGCGGTACGCGGGCCTCCCACTGCAGTGGCCTCTCCCGCTGCGGAGCACAGGCTCCGGACGCGCAGGCTCAGCGGCCATGTCTCACGGGCCCAGCCGCTCCGCGGCATGTGGGATCCTCCCGGATCGGGGCACGAACCCGCGTCCCCTGCATCGGCAGGCAGACTCTCAACCACTGCGCCACCAAGGAAGCCCCAAACTTACTTTTTATGTTACTTCTGGTTCTTATCTTTTTTCTATTAGGATATGACTTCAGGGATTTCCTTTTTTGGTTACTGGTCCAAGACAGTTCACTGGCACTACTACTGGAATCTTCATTACTCTCCGAGAAGAGGTGTTTCCTATAATTAAACTTTTACAAACACAGGTGATAAATGAGAACTACTAAAAGGACGTTAGTACCATTTATGTGCAATTAAACATATGACTATAAAGTTAGACAAAAGAGAAGTAACTCCTTCTTCTAGAAGACTGGGCTTTCTTCCATAATGAAAGGGCACAGAAGTAAGGAGAAGGGAGAAAAAGAGAATGATTATTTCATTAGTTCTCCACCAAGCGGCTGTAGTAAAAGAGACACAGTCCTCTCTAATCAAATACTTGTAGCTGTAGAGGTGGCAGATAACTTTCCAAAAGTTGATGTACCTGATTACTGGGCCAACACTAACTTCAAAACACTAACCTACAGGACTGAGAACCACCGCTAAAAGAAAGTCAGAAAGAGCTTTAATTTGTTTGAAGCCCATGATCTCTTATTTTAGAAAAAAAATTTCATTTACTGTTTATACAGAGATTTTTTTTTTTAACGTACTGACAATAGACTTAAAGCACTCTGCTTCCCAAAGCAAGAACAACAATGGAGAGATGGAAACGGGCACACACAGGAACAAAACCACGTCACTGACTCAGAGCAAAAAATTTCTTTTCAATTCATTAACACTTCTGATTCTATTCAGAGTAAATCTCAGCTGCTAGTAGGTCTTTAATATTTCTCTTCTACTTCATAATCTTTTTTTTTTTTTAACAAAGCAAGAACAGACTTTTGGCTCAAGGCCTAATACAAGGAAAAGTACAATTCAATATAACTTTGTTATTCTCCGTCATATTTATTTGGGGGCTTACCAACTATTTGTTACAACTAATGCTGACTTTCCATTTCAAAATGAAATGCTTTATGCATATGGCTGATTCACTCTGGTGTACAACAGAAACTAACACAGTATCATGAAGCAATTATACTCCAATAAAGATCTATTAAAAAATAAAAATAGAAGTGAGGAAAGAAAAATAAATAAATAAAACAAGCTTAAGATAAATTTAACTGAGAAACAAAGAGCAGAGTAATGGTAAAGTTTGAAGATGGTATGCAAATAACTAAAACACGGGAAGGACTGCCCCAAAACAATGAAAGTGATTCCATTACCGACATCCTTGTTTCTTGCTTTCTGTCACCCTTAAAAGCAGAATCTTCCCTAAAAGCAAAATACATTGAATTAATGGTACTGTTTCACCAACATCTTCTCCTTTCCCAACTTCACAGCACTCTTTCTTTCCCTTTACACGTCCTTTGATTGTGAGCCCAACTCATGGGAAGTACCCCATTCTGAGACAAACTTTCTACCTTGCAATCCATTTCCATACATCTTCTGCCTGCCAACAACTGGCTATTTAACAAAGAACAAAACTTTATTGAGCCCTTCTCTGTCAGGCATCCAAAGAAGAGGCTGGCAGGGTAACATCAGCAAGTAAGCAGTGAGTGTGACAATGCTACAGAGCAGTGTTTCCCGCCTGGCTCTGCCTTAGAATCAGCTGGGTGCTAAAAAGGCAAGCTTTTCTTGATGATTAGTGATGTTGAGCATCTTTTCATATACTTATTGGCCATTTGTATATCTTCTTTGGAGAAATGTCTATTCAAGTCCTTTCCCCATTTTTTTAAATCAGGTGTTTTTTGGGGTTTTTTTTGCTACTGAATTGTAGGAGTTTCTTATATATTATACTTCAGATATTTACCCCTTATCAAATACAGTTTGCTATTATCATAAAACCAAAAGACACGTCTTTCTATTTGCTACTATATAGAAAGAAACTTGATTTTTTTACGTTAATCTTATATCCTTCGGTTTTGTTAAAGGGGAGTTGTTTAATGGGGACCAAATTTCAGAAAGATGAAGATGAAAAAGCTCAGGAGACGGCTGGTGGTGATGGCTGTACAACAACGTGAAGGTACTTAATGCCACTGAACGGTACACTTGAAAACGGTTAAGATGGTAAATTTTACATTATGCCTATTTTACCACAATTTTTAAAAAGCTATGCTAACACATATATATGGAATTTAAGAAAAAAAATGTCATGAAGAACCTTGGGGTAAGACAGGAATAAAGACACAGACCTACTAGAGAATGGACTTGAGGATATGGGGAGGGGGAAGGGTAAGCTGTGACGAAGCGAGAGAGAGGCATGGACATATATACACTACCAAACGTAAGGTAGATAGCTAGTGGGAAGCAGTCGCATAGCACAGGGAGATCAGCTCAGTGCTTTGTGACCGCCTGGAGGGGTGGGATAGGGAGGGTGGGAGGGAGGCAGACGCAAGAGGGAAGAGATATGGGAACATATGTATATGTATAACTGATTCACTTTGTTATAAAGCAGAAACCAACATACCATTGTAAAGCAACTATACTCCAACAAAGATGTAAAAAAATAAAATAAAATAAAATGCCTATAAAAAAAAGTTAGTCTTACACTGTTAGTTTGTGTGTGTATAGTCTTGATAGGGATACAGTAGGAAAATCAAATAGCTAGTTAAAAATCCCACTAGGGGATTATAGATAGACAGGGAACTTCAGGGAGCTTTAGGAGACCATTGTAAGTTAATGATCACTCAAGAAAGCAACTGGAAAATCATGAAACAAAGCAGACTTGCTTAACAACGAAACTAACAACAAAAATATACATCAAGTCAATGATGTCTGCATCCTGCTGGTTGAGATAAGTTAATGATCCCTAGGACATGCTCCTCTGCACATGCTGAAAACAAAAATATAAGGGAAAGGTGACATTCCAAAGTAGAAGACCCTCATTACACTGAAACCTGAGATGACTTACCATATTTTAGCATACATTATCATCCTTCTGCTGATTTGAAGAGCGCCATGACCGTCCTGGTTTGACCACTAGGGACAAGAAAACTCCCCTGTCCGACATGGAGCAGGAGGTGATGAGGGAAGCTTGATGTCTACTCAAGAATGAGGAAGAAAGTGGATTTCTCCCCCCTCCCCACTTTTCCTTTGTTTATAAAAATGTAACCCATTAAGTGCTAGGGGCAGAGCCCTCTCGCACCTCTTGTACCCCTCACAAGCCTCCTATACTAATAAACTCTTTCTTTACCTGTCACTCTGCCTCTTGCTGAATTCTTTCTGTGCTGAGACAGAAGAACCTATGCTCTACTGAGTCCCAAAATGCGTTCTGCGGTTTCAGTCTGAATTTATAAGCAGCTACAGGTGCTGTTTTATTCCAACATGAAAGAGCTAAAAAGCTCTGAGCAGTACCCAAGATTTCTTTGCAATACTGGCATCTGAACGTCCCTTTTAATTGAAGTACTCATTTGCAGAACAAAAAAACAGAGACCCGGAGATGAACAGATTACTCCAGTCAGGAATCTTTAACTCAGAGTCTGTGGTGTTACTGTTAGATGTTCTAGGGGAATTATGTACCCTCCATAAGTCCAAGACCTATCCTTCTGCTCTATGTGGGAAATATTCCGTAGGACCAAGCATGCAGCCCCTTCCCCAAAGCCGAATCTGGACCTCTAGGAGCAAGAGCAACAATGTTCCATGCCTCTCAGAATGAGAAAAAGGATTCTCAGATTCAAGTGGGGCTGAAGAATTCTCTCACTGCTGAACGGAGGATCAGACAGGCACAGAGAGTGGCAGCAGGTTACTGGGAAGGCACAGCCCCGGCAGGGTTGCCTTACAGCAGCACACTTCCAAACCATGCTGGAAGCCCCTGCCAGCGCCCCACTCCTTCTGAGGCAGATGTGAGAGGAAGAGGTGAAGTCGGAAGAAACCTGGATTGCTCCAAGGATCTTAGAGAATGAGACACTGGGGCTTCCCTGGTGGCGCAGTGGTTGAGAGTCCGTCTGCCAATGCAGGGGACACGGGTTCGTGCCCCGGTCTGGGAGGATCCCACATGCCGTGGAGCGGCTGGGCCCGTGAGCCACGGCCGCTGAGCCTGTGTGTCCGGAGCCTGTGCTCCGCAACGGGAGAGGCCACAACAGCGAGAGGCCTGCGTACTGCAAAAAAAAAAAAAAAAAAAAAAGCCTGGACAAGAAAGTGTGATGGGAAGGAAGTGTAGCGGTAGGGCAGGTTTCTACCCTCTTCTAGTTGAAAGAGATCCTTGAACAACGAATGGCTAGCTATAGCGATGGTATAAAAACACTACCTTTTCTTTCCTGGCTCATGGCCTGACAGAAACGTAGGCTCTATTCCTGGCTTAGAACTCTCCTTTTTTTTTTTTTTTAAAAGGACATCAGCTCAGCTTTTATTTATTTCTGGCTCTGTTGGGTCTTCGTTTCTGTGCGAGGGCTTTCTCTAGTTGCGGCAAGCGGTGGCCACTCTTCATCGCGGTGCACGGGCCCCTCACTGTTGCGGCCTCTCTTGTTGCGGAGCACAGGCTCCAGACGCACAGGCTCAGTAGTTGTGGCTCACAGGCCCAGTCGCTCTGCAGCATGTGGGATCCTCCCAGACCAGGGCTCGAACCCGTGTCCCCCGCACCGGCGGGCAGACGCTCAACCACTGCGCCACCAGGGAAGCCCCAGAACTCTCGTTTTTTAAGGTCAAGAAAGAACAAATTTCACAGTATGACAGAGTGCTTTAAACTAACATCATAAAAGGAGAAACAGCACTGTTCATATATAAATTGTAAACCCTTAAAGCCCAAAACCAATATAGGCTGACACAGAAAAACAATAGGAGAGATATCTAGTAACTCACAGAAGAAGAATGGTATTGGGGAGGTGGAGCCACAATAACATATAAAAATTAATGAAGTAAATAAAGGAAATTATAACACACTGAGGACCCTCTGGGGAATTGTGTGGTTCTGGCAGAGGAATGAAGAAATAGCCCACATCAGTATTGGATCTGTTCATTCATTCATCAGTCCATCCATCAATGAAATTGTATTACTGAACCTATTGACAAAAATGTCTAGCAACTAGAACCCTCAAAGATTGGGACTTTGCTGCAGTCCAGTGGTTAAGACTCTGCACTTCCAATGCAGGGGGGTGTGGGTTCGATCCCTCGTTGGGGAACTAAGATCCCACATGCTGCATGGCACAGCCAAAAAGAAAAATAAATCAAATAGAACCCTCAAAGACTGCTGGTAGGAAGGTAAATTCCTGCAAAGACTTTGGAAAACATTTTGGCACTTTTTTAAAAAGTTAAACATATACCAATTATGATCCAGCTATCCCATTCCTATATATTTACCCAAGAGAAAAGAAAACACATCTCCATACAAAGACTTACACATGAATCCTCAGGGCTTTACTTGTAACAACAAAAACCTGGAAACTCAAATGTCCATCAGCAGGAGAATGGATAAACAAAATGTGGTATATCCATACAATGGCTCCACTATTCTCCATACTACTCAATAATATAAAAGAATGAACTGTTGATACATGATGAATCTCAAAATAATTACACTGAATGAAAGAAGCTAGAAAAAAAGTACTTATTGTTTGGTTCCATTTAAATGGATTTTTAAAACTACAAACTCATCTATAGTGACAGAAAGCAGACAAGTGATTGCCAAGGGTCGGGGTGGGAATGCAGGAAGACAGGAGGGAGGGGTTTCAAAGGGGCAGGAAGAAACTCTCGGAGATGACGGATACGGTCCTTATCTTGATTGTGGTGATGGTTCCTGGGTGTAGACATATGTCAAAAACTGTATGTCACAGATGGAAAAATCTTCAACAAAATACTAGCAAACAGAATCCAACAGCACATTAAAAGGATCATACACCATGATCAAGTGGGGTTTATCCCAGGAATGCAAGGACTCGCCAATATACACAAATCAATCAATGTGATACACCATATTAACAAATTGAAGGAGAGAAACCATATGATCACCTCAATAGATGCAGAAAAAGCTTTTGACAAAAATCCAACACCCATTTAGTAAGCACAGTGGGAACTTACCTTAAGATAATAAAGGCCATATATGAAAAACCCACAGCCAACATTGTTCTCAGTGGTGAAAAACTGGAACCATTTCCTCTAAGATCAGGAACAAGACAAGGCTGTCCACTCTCACCACTATTATTCACATAGTTTTGGAAGTTTTAGCCACAGCAATCAGAGACAAAAAAGAAATAAAAGGAATCCAAATCAGAAAAGAGGAAGTAAAGCTGTCACTGTTTGCAGATGACACGATACTATACATAGAGAATCCTAAAGATGCTACCAGAAAACTACTAGAGCTAATCAATGAATCTGGTAAAGTAGCAGGATACAAAATTAATGCACCGAAATCTCTTGCATTCCTACACACTAATGATGAAAAATATGAAAGAGAAATTAAGGAAACACTCCCATTTACCACTGCAACAAAAAGAATAAAATACCTAGGAACAGACCTACCTAAGGAAACAAAAGACCTGTATGCAGAAAACTATAAGACACTGATGAAAGAAATTAAAGATGATACAAACAGATGGAGAGCTATACCATGTTCTTGGATTGGAAGAATCAACACTGTGAAAATGACTATACTACCCAAAGCAATCTATAGATTCAATGCAATCCCTATCAAACTACCACTGGCATTTTTCACAGAACTAGAACAAAAAATTTCACAACTTGTATGGAAACACAAAAGACCCCGAATAGCCAAAACAATCTTGAGAAAGAAAAACGGAGCTGGAGGAATCAGGCTCCCTGACTTCAGACTATACTACAAAGCTACAGTAATCAAGACAGTATGGTACTGGCACAAGAACAGAAATATAAATCAATGGAACAAGACAGAAACCCCAGAGATAAACCCACACACATATGGTCACCTTATTTTTAATAAAGGAGGCAAGAGTATACAATGGAGAAAAGACAGCCTCTTCAATAAGTGGTGCTGGGAAAACTGGACAGCTATATGCAAAAGAATGAAATTAGAACACTCCCTAACACCATACACAAAAATAAACTCAAAACGGATTAAAGACCTAAATGTAAGGCCGAATACTATAAAACCCTTAGAGAAAAACATAGGCAGAACACTCTATGGCACAAATCATAGCAAGATCCTTTTTGACCTACCTCCTAGAGTAAGGGAAATAAAAACAAAAATAAATAAATGGGACCTAATGAAACTTAAAAGCTTTTACACAGCAAAGGAAACCATAAATAAGACAAAAAGACAACCCTCAGAATGGGAGAAAATATTTGCAAATGATGCAACTGACAAAGGATTAATCTCAAAATATACAAGCAGTTCATGCAGCTCAATATCACAAAAACAAACAACCCAATCCAGAAATGGGCAGAAGACCTAAACAGACATTTCTCCAAAGAAGATATACAGATTGCCAGCAAACACATGAAAGGATGCGCAACATCACTAATCATTAGAGAAATGCAAATCAAAACTACAATGAGGTATCACCTCACACTGGTCAGAATGGCCATCATCAAAAAATCTACAAACAATAAATGCAGGAGAGGGTGTGGAGAAAAGGGAACACTCTTGCACTGCTGGTGGGAATATGAATTGGTACAGCCACTATGGAGAACAGTACGGAGGTTCCTTAAAAAACTAAAAATAGAACTACCATACAACCCAGCAATCTCACTACTGGGCATATACCCTGAGAAAACCATTATTCAAAAAAAGTCATGTACCACAATGTTCATTGCAGCACTATTTACAATAGCCAGGACATGGAAGCAACCTAAGTGTCCATCGACAGATAAATGGATAAAGAAGATGTGGCACATATGTACAATGGAGTATTACTCAGCCATAAAAAGAAACGAAATTGAGTTATTTGTAGTGAGGTGGATGGACCTAGAGTCTGTCATACAGAGTGAAGTAAGTCAGAAAGAGAAAAACAAATACAGTATGCTAACACATATATATGGAATCTAAAAAAAAAAAAAGGTTCTGAAGATCCTAGGGGCAGGACAGGAATAAAGATGCAGATGTAGAGAATGGACCTCAGGACACAGGGAGGGGGAAGGGTAAGCTGGGATGAAGTGAGAGAGTGGCATGGACATATATATACTACCAAATGTAAAATAGATAGCTAGTGGGAAGCAGCCACACAGCACAGAGAGACCAGCTCGGTGCTTTGTGACCACCTAGAGGGGTGGGATAGGGAGGGTGGGAGGGAGACACAAGAGGAAGGAGATATGGGGGTATATGTGTATGTATAGCCGATTCACTGTGTTATAAAGCAGAACCTACACACCATTGTAAAGCAATTATACTCCAATAAAGATGTTAAAAAAAAAACTGTCAAAAATTTGATGTCAAAGTATACATCCAATTGTACACTTTAAATATGTACAATTTATTTTATTTCAGTTATACCTCAATAAAGCTGTAAAAAAAAAAAATCACAGGTATGACCCATTCTTCAGAGGCCTACATGGAAAGTGGCAATAAAATAATGCCAAGAAATACATGTTTTCTGGCGAGGGATATTCAGTGTTCTGCTACAGAAAACTACATCACCAAAGATAACACTGGGACTATAATGGTAGAGACGCATAGGTCAAGAGAACTTTCCAGCCCTGCTCAAATCATTCTGCAGAAAACTGCACACAATGCTCTCTCCTTGTGTGGAGCACAGCCAGACGCAAAAAAGGGGGAAAACCTAGACAGTCGAATTGTAATTAATGAGTCACATTAACAGCAATCTACATGGTTTATGAGTTTTGAAAATCACGTACCTAGATGTATCATTTAATTCAGGAACCTGCATTTTTGCTGATGGTGCTTGTAAATCTAAAGAATTTTCAAGTTTTGAAGTAACTTCCAAGCATGAAAATGAAAAACAAAAATTATTAAGCATCTCAAGTAAACATTTAAATATACCATTCAAGTCTTATGACAGAAAAAAAATCTGACCTTTTTGTGTATCATCCAGTTTCGATTTTTCAGGTGAATTGTCAGCTGTATTTGTTTGCTGCAGGAAAAACATATATACCTAAGTTTAACTACGTTGTCTTTGAAATTTTTTACAATTCCAAAGAAAAGCATTTAAATAGTAGGATATCAGGCTCTTTGTTCATTAGATTTAGCTCCAAATGACTGTTGGCTGTTCCAGAAACATCAATATCTACCCTCAGAAGATTTGCCACCATCAAAGACAATCACAGAGTGTCTCAGAGTTACTAAGGGAAACATCAAAGGAAGACTTACAAAAATGTCTTCAACAGCATCATAATTGTCGAGATATGTACAAGTTCCCAAAGAGACAATCTATCTGGAGGAATAATCTTTGGTGTATTTGTTTTTAAAAAAAATCATAACACTATCACATTTCTGTATAATGTGTCCATGTAATCAAACATAAGAAAATGGACTGAACACCAATACATGCCAAGCAGTGTGTTAGGTGCTTTATGTATTTATGCTTTTAATCCTAAGACGGCCACACTGTAAACCAGCTATTACCTTTGCTTTACAGATGAGAAGCCTCAGGCTCAATGATGTTAAGTAATTTTCCCAAGTTCCCACAATCAGTAAGTGAAAACCAGGTCTGATTCCAAACATTAGGCTGCTTTTCCCAAACTCAGTCTCCAGATCCCAAATGAGGGAATGAGGCAAAGCCAGCCAAGTGACACATTCCGCGGGAGAGCCAAGATGAGTGAAAGTCGAGAAAAAATAAACACGGCAGGCAAAAGTAATTTAAAGGAGGGGATAGTGAAAAAAGAGAGAGATGGTTGACCAGGAGAAAATGGACAACAAGCCGGAGAGTCAGCTTCCACCTGCCAGCATCCTGGTGGATACAGTTCAGAATCTTGTCCCCAGTTCCCTGTACTCACAGTAGGCTCAGACTGGTTATTTAAGGGGAGAGTTGTTAGGCAATTGTTATCTTCAGCACTGGTTAACTCTGCCAGCTCGGTAGATTCCTTTGCTTGGTCTATACACATTAAGAAAAGAGCAACAAAGAATGGTAACGATAACCATACACAATGCTGCATACACCCTCCAAATGCTCTTTATGAGATTCATACTTCAAGTACATCACCATATTTTGGTAAGAGCTGGTAATTAGGACCTGCTATGGGCACCTTGGAAAACTGCTTTTGGGTCTAACTCATAAGAGATATGTAACCTGTGCAGGGCCAGCTTCATGGGTAGACAGGGCCCTACACACTTGCCTCCTGCCACCCCATCATAATTTCTCTTTTGTCATTTCCAATTGACCCCAAGACAAACTGTATCAGGCGGAGAAAATAATTCAAGGTTTAATCAGCAACTTTTCTTTCTCCAAAGGTATAATAACACATTAATTACTCCTATATGACCACAGGTTTTCAGTGACCTCTTTCAAGTAATATTTTATCATTGCTTCTCTATGGAATCCTGGTAAGAAATTTTGTTATTTCCCAATATACCTGTCTCTCTTTCGTGGCTGCTAGGAATCTCAGTGTCTTCTTTCTCAAACTCACCAGAAAGGTCTGAGGAGATTTTCGTCTGGTCAGGCCTCACCTGAAATGAAAACCAAAAATCACACGATTTTTAAAAGCAGTAATCCTTTTAAAAATTTATTATTAACAGACCTAAAGAGACATAGATAGCAATACAATAATAGGAAGGGACTTTAATACCCCACTTACATCAATGAATACATCACTCAGATGGAAACAATATGGAAACATCAGCCTTAAATGACACGTTAGATCCAGTGGACTTGACATATACATAACATTCTACCCGAAAGCAACAGATTACACATTCTTCTCAAGCACATATGGAATCCAGGATAGATCATATATTAGGTCACGAAACGAGTCTTAATAAATTTAAGAAGACTGAAATCATATCAAGCATCTTTACCAACTACAGTGGTATGAAACTAGAAATCAATTACAAGAAGAAAACTGGAAAACTCATGAATACATGGAGATTAAATAACACGCTTCTGAAAAACCAATGGGTCAATGAAGAAATCAAAAAAGAGATTAAAAAAAACTTTTGGCAAATGAAAATGGAAATGCAACACACCAAAACTTATGAGGTGCAGGAAAAGCAGTTCTAAGAGGGAAGTTCATAGTGATAAATGCCCACATCAGAAAAGAAAAGAAGGACTTCCCTGGTGGTCCAGTGGTTAAGACTCTGTGCTTCCAATACAGGGGGCACGAGTTTGATCCCTGGTTGGGGAACTAAGATCCCACATGCTATGCAGAGTGACCAAAACAATAATAATAATAAAGAAAAGAAAGAACTCAAATAAACAACATATCTTATACCTCAAGGAACTAGAAAGAAAACTAAATGAACCCCAAGTTAGTAGAAGGAAGCAAATGAAGAACAGAACAGAAATAAACAAAAGACACTAAAAAAACATTAGAAAAGATCAATGAAACTAAGAGCTGGTTCTTTGAAAATATAAACAAAATTGACAAACATTTAGCTGGATTCACATATATATGTGTGTGTATCTATCTATCTATATTTAAAACAGCCTATTATTCAGCCATAAAAAAGAAGCAAATCCTGCCATTTGCAACAACATGGGTGGACCTTGGGGGCATTATGAAAAGTGAAATAAGTCAGACAGAGACAGACAAATACCGTATGATCTCACTTATATGTGGAATCTTAAAAACAACAACAAAAACAAGCTCATAGATACAGAGAGCAGATTGGTGGTTCCAGAGGAGGGGGTTGAGGGTAGGTGAAATGGGTGAAGGGGGTCAAAAGGTACAAACTTCATGTTATAAAATGAATATGTCATGGGGATGTAAGGTACAACATGGTGACTATAGTTAATACTATATTGCATATTTGAAAGTTGCTGAGAGACTAAATTCTCTAAATTTTTTTTGTTCACAAAAGAAAAACTTCTAACAATGGTGATAGTTGTCAACTAGTCTCATTGTGGCGATTTTTTCACAATATATACAAAAATGGAATCATTATGATTTACACCTGCAACTAATATGTTTTAGGTCAATTATATCTCAATTTTTAAAACCCCAGCATGGAAATGTAAGAGACATGAAAACATACTAAAACATATTTACTGATAAATAATCAAGAAGAATTAAACATGCCACCTGTTTGTCATCTCCTAAAGCTTTAATGGAAGCTTGTGCTATGTTGAATTGCAATTCAAAATGAATTTCTATTTTCATCACTTCTTTGTTTCTGATATTAATAGGCTTCTTCAGGTAAATTTTGAGCATCTTCATCTCAGTCTCTAGCAAAAATAAAGTATACCAATGTAGATCAACATACTGAAAGGTTATATTTTTAAATTTTATAATTTTAAATAACTGCACTGGGATATTTGTTCACTGTCCAGATTCTTCCACAATGAGAAGTTGAAAAGAAATTATTTGAATAAAGTTACTCTGAAATTATTTTTATTAGACGCACATGTGTGTTTTTACACACACACACACACACACACACACACACGTTTAAGCAGTTAATCTAGCAGAGATAGAAGTAACTTAGCAGCATAGCAAATGAGATATTTTGTCTTCCAAAATTCAATCCATTTTTTAAAGAACATTTGTGAATACAAAGCTATCATCTGTAACAGGTATTTTACTTCTCAATATATTAAGCACAACACTCATTCTCATTCTTTCTGTCTCTCTCAGATCCCACTCATTTCTAAAATTCGAAATAAAATCCACTGTTCTCGATATACAAACTGGAATAATCCACACTCATCTCAACACATTCCACTTAAAGAAGAGAAATGGAAACATTCTCCAGAGAGGCCTAATTCTCAGACAACAGTCTCCTTGAGGGCCTCCTACCAGGACATCAGCCCTTTACTGACAAATAGTAATTGGTTTTAGAAGAGAAAATAGTTTAGACCACAATTCATAGCGAGCCCAAGAATAAGCCACAGTTAAGTACAAGCTGTGTTGGAAGCAGCAGGGGTGAAAAGAGTAAAACCCATGAAAGAGCAGGCAAAGCTCAGGGTCACAAACTGATGAGAATGAAGAGGAAAAAAGAGACACACCTCGGTCTAGATCTGTGGCCAGTGGTACTCGAAATGTGGCTAGTACAACATGAATTGCATTATAAGCATAAAATACACACTAATTTGTGAAGACATAGTACCAAAAAAGAGAAGGTAAAATATCTCATTAATTGTTCATATTGTTAAACTGTTAATATTTTGGACATATTGTTAAACTGTTAATATTTTGGACAAACTGTTAATATTTTGGACATACTGAGTGAAATAAATATATATTAAAATTAGTCCACTTGAAAAAAAACTTTTTAATGAGGCTACTAGAAAATTTTTAATTAAATATATGGTTCAGATCCTATTTCTATACAACAGTGCTGGCCTCTAGTAAAGTTCAACAATCCCCCAAATGCTGATCTTACTGGACTTTCAGTCACTGCAGAGAAAGTCTCTAAATCCCTGCAGCAAAAGTAATTCTAAACAAGGTCTGAAAATGTAAATAGCCAGTTGGGCTGCGGGGCTGGATGCAACCGTACAAGGGCAAGAAGAAATAGCCCGAGGGCTGCCCTCAACAGGCTCCTAAAACACTGTCAACCCCTTAGCAGGAAGGGCTCGGCACACAAAAGGCAGGTCTTGCTTGTAGTGTTTGCTACACAAGCCTCAGTTGCCTCGGCTATAAAACTAAAACATCACACCTACTTCCTCCAGCTACTGTGAGGCACTTTATGAATTTTAAAGTCTCCCCAAAATGTGATACATTTATGAAGTGTAGAATATTAAGTTTGGCAAGTTGGTTGCTGAAAATCACCTCAACAGCAAAATTCAGGTTCAGAAACTTAAAATATGTAATGTTAGGGGTACCACAGTCAGAAAATCCATGGAAGTCTTTATAAAATATTGACTTCAGAATAAACACCAATGATATTTTGCATATCTTAAGTGAATAGTAACAGGTAATGACTATATAAATTAAGTTACTCTTAACTTATGATTATATTTAATTTACATTTCTAGTGAGATGTTTATGAACCCCTTTCCTTTACTACAGATAGGAGACACCTCCAACTCAACGTACGCTATCTTCCCAATTTTGTGACTGTATAACTGCTCGTTTGTGCTTCTTCCCATCTGTGACACCATAAGAAATATATATTTGATCTTGGCCTTGGTTCCTGACACAGAGCTTCTGAAACACATTTTAAGTGATGGGGTGCTGGGAGCATCTTCTGTTCTAATATTTGGTCTTTGACCCTGGTTCCTGACACCAGAGCTTCTAAGGCCCTTGGAATGCCCGGGGTGATGAGTGTTTTATAAGTTAATGAGGTGACTGGGGGTTGGAGGACTGGGGGTTGGAGGATTTAAGGATTGGGACTGGTCAAAAACTTGCACAAGCCTCTTAGATAGCCTCAGCCACCAGAGGGCAGACAGCAAAAGCAAGAAGAACGACAATCCTGCAGCCTGTGGAACAATAACCACATTCACAGAAAGATAGACAAGATGAAAAGGCAGAGGGTTATGTAGCAGATGAAGGAACGAGATAAAACAGAAAAATAACTAAATGAAGTGGAGAAGGGCAACCTTCCAGAAAAAGAATTCACAATAACGATAGTGAAGATGATCCAGGACCTCGGAAAAAGAATGGAGGCAAAGATCGAGAAGATGCAAGAAATGTTTAACAAAGACCTAGAAGAATTAAAGAACAAACAGAGATGAACAATACAATAACCGAAATGAAAAATACACTAGAAGGAATCAATAGCAGAATAACTGAGGCAAAAGAACGGACAAGTGACCTTGAAGACAGAATGGTGGAATTCACTGCTGTGGAACAGAATAAAGAAAAAAGAATGAAATGAAGTCAGCCTAAGAGACCACTGGGACAACATTAAATGCAACAACATTCGCATTATAGGGGTCCCAGAAGGAGACAAGAGAGGAAGGACCCAAGAAAATATTTGAAGAGATTATAGCCAAAAACTTCCCTAACATGGGAAAGGAAATAGCCACCCAAGTCCAGCAAGCGCAGTGAGTCCCATACAGAATAAACACAAGGAGAGACACTCCGAGACACATAGTAATCACATTGGCAAAAATTAAAGACAAAGAAAAATTATTGAAAGCAGCAAGGGAAAAATGAAAAATAACATACAAGGGAACTCCCATAAGGTTAACAGCTGATTTCTCAGCAGAAACTCTACAAGCCAGAAGGGAGTGGCATGATATACTTAGAGTGATGAGAGGGAAGAACCTACAACCAAGATTACTCTACCCGGCAAGGATCTCATTCATATTTGATGGAGAAATCAAAAGCTTTACAGACAAGGAAAAGCTAAGAGAATTCAGCACCACCAAACCAGCTTCTCTAAGTGGGAAACACAAGAGAAGAAAAGGATGTACAAAAACAAACCCAAAACAATTAAGAAAATGGTAATAGGAACATACATATCGATAATTACTTAAACATGAATGGATTAAATGCTCCAACCAAAAGACACAGGCTTGCTGAATGGATACAAAAACAAGACTCATATATATGCTGTCTACAAGAGACCCACTTCAGACCTAGGGACACATACAGACTGAAAGTGAGGGGATGGAAAAAGATATTCCATGCAAATGGAAATTAAAAGAAAGCTGGAGTAGCAATACTCATATCAGATAAAACAGACTTTAAAATAAAGAATGTTACAAGAGACAAGGACACTACATAATGATCAAGGGATCAATCCAAGAAGAAGATATAACAATTATAAATATATATGCACCCAACATAGGAGCACCTCAATGCATAAGGCAACTGCTAACAGTTATAAAAGAGGAAATTGACAGTAACACAATAATAGTGGGGGACTTTAACACCTCACTTACACCAATGAACAGATCATCCAAACAGAAAATTAATAAGGAAACACAAGCTTTAAATGACACAATAGACCAGATAGATTTAATTGATATTTATAGGACATTCCATCCAAAAACAGCAGATTACACTTTCTTCTCAAGTGCACATGGAACATTCTCCAGGACAGATCACATCCTGGGTCACAAATCAAGCCTCAGTAAATTTAAGAAGACTGAAATCATATCAAGCATCTTTTTTGACCACAACGCTATGAGATTAGAAATCAATTACTGGGAAAAAAACGTAAAAAACACAAACACATGGAGGCTAAACCATACGTTACTAAGTAACCAAGAGATCACTGACAAATTCAAAGAGAAAATCAAAAAATACCTAGAGACAAATGACAATGAAAACACAACAATCCAAAACCTATGGGATGCGGCAAAAGCAGTTCTAAGAGGGAAGTTTATAGCTATACAAGCCTACCTCAAGAAACAAGAAAAATCTCAAATAAACAATCTAACCTTACACCTAAAGGGACTAGAGAAAGAAGAACAAAAAAAACCCCAAAGTTAGCAGAAGGAAAGAAATCATAAAGATCAGAGCAGAAATAAATGAAATAGAAACAAAGAAACAATCACAAACATCAATAAAACTAAAAGCTGGTTCTTTGAGAAGAAAAACAAATTGAGAAACCTTTAGCCAGACTCAGCAAGAGGGAGAGGACTCAAATCAATAAAATTAGAAATAAAAAAGGAGAAGGAGAAGTAACAACTGACACTGCAGAGATACAAAGCATCCTAAGAGACTACTACAAGCAACTCTATGCCAATAAAATGGACCACCTGGAAGAAATGGACAAATTCTTAGAAAGGTATAACCTTCCAAGACTGAACCAGGAAGAAATGGAAAATATGAACAGACCAATCACAAGTAATGAAATTGAAACTGTGATTTAAAATCTTCCAACAAACAAAAGCCCAGGACCAGATGGCTTCACAGGTGAATTCTATTGAACATTTAGAGAAGAGCTAACACCCATCCTTCTCAAATGCTTCCAAAAAGTTGCAGAGGAAGGAACACTCCCAAACTCATTCTATAAGGCCACCATCCCCGATACCAAAACCAGACAAAGGTACTACAAAAAAAGAAAATTACAGACCAATATCACTGACAAATATAGATACAAAAATCCTCAACAAAATACTAGCACATAGAATCTAACAACACGTTAAAAGAATCATACACCATAATCAAGTGGGATTTATCCCAGGGATGCAAGGATTCTTCAATATATGCACATCAATCAATGTGATAAACCATATTAACAAATTGAAAAAGAAAAACCATATGATCATCTCAATAGATGCAGAAACAGCTTTTGACAAAATTCAATACCCATTTATGATAAAAAAAACTCTCCAGAAAGTGGGCATAGAGGGAACCTACCTCAACATAATAGGGCCATATATGACAAACCCACAGCAAACATCATTCTCAATGGTGAAAAACTGAAAGCATTTCCTCTAAGATCAGGAACAAGACAAGGATGTCCACTCTCACCACTATTATTCAACATAGTTTTGAAAGTCCTAGCCACGGCAATCAGAGAAGAAAAAGAAATAAAAGGAATACAAGTTGGAAAAGAAGTAAAACTGTCACTGTTTGCAGATGACATGATAGTATACATAGAGAATCCTAAAGATGCCACCAGAAAACTACTAGAGCTAATCAATGAATTTGGTAAAGTAGAAGGATACAAAATTAATGCACAGAAATCTCTTGCATTCCTATACAATAATGATGAAAAATCTGAAGAGAAATTAAGGAAACACTCCCATTTACCATTGCAACAAAAAGAATAAAATACCTAGGAACAGACCTACCTAAGGAAACAAAAGACCTGTATGCAGAAAATTGTAAGACACTGATGAAAGAAATTAAAGATGATACAAATAGATGGAGAGCTATACCATGTTCTTGGATTGGAAGAATCAATATTGTGAAAATGACTATACTATTCAAAGCAATCTACAGATTCAATGCAATCCCTATCAAATTACCAATGGCATTTTTTACGGAACTAGAACAAAAAATCTTAAAATTTGTATGGAGACAAAAAAGATCCCAAATAGCCAAAGCAGTCTTGAGGGAAAAAATCGGAGCTGGAGGAATCAGACTCCCTGACTTCAGACTATACTACAAAGCTACAGTAATCAAGACAACACGGTCCTGGCACAAAAACAGAAATATGGATCAACAGAACAAGACAGAAAGCCCAGAGATAAACCCACACCCCTATGGTCAACTAATCTATGACAAAGGAGGCAAGGATATACAATGGAGAAAAGACAGTCTCTTCAATAAGTGGTGCTGGGAAAACTGGACAGCTGCATGTAAAAAATAAAATTAGAACATTCCCTAGCACCATACACAAAAATAAACTCAAAATGGATTAGAGACCTAAATGTAAGACTGGACACTATAAAACTCTTAGAGGAAAACATAAGAACACTCTTTGACGTAAATCACAGCAAGATCTTTCTTGATCCACATCCTAGAGTAATGGAAATAAAAACAAATATAAACAAATGGGACCTAATCAAACTTAAAAGCTTTTGCATAGCAAAGGAAACCATAAACAAGACCAAAAGACAACCCTCAAAATGGGAGAAAATATTTTCAAACAAATCAACGGACAAAGGATTAATCTCTAAAATATATAAACAGCTCATGCAGCTCAATATCACAAAAACAAACAACCCAATCCAAAAATGGGCAGAAGACCTAAATAGACATTTCTCCAAAGAAGAAATACAGATTGCCAACAAACACATGAAAGAATGCTCAACATCACTAATCATTAGAGAAATGCAAATCAAAACTACAATGAGGTATCACCTCACACCAGTTAGAATGGGCATCATCAGAAAATCTACAAACAACCAATGCTGGAGAGGGTGTGGAGAAAAGGGAATCCTCTTGCACTGTTGGTGGGAATGTAAATTGATACAGCCACTACGGAAAACAGTACGGAGGTTCCTTAAAAAACTACAAATAGAATTACCATATGACCCAGCAATCCCACTACTGGGAATATACCCAGAGAAAACCATAATTCAAAAAGACACATGCACCCCAATGTTCATTGCAGCACTATTTACAATAGCCAGGTCATGGAAGCAACCTGAATGCCCATCAACAGACTAATGGATAAAGAAGATGTGGCATATATATACAAGGGAATATTACTCAGCCATAAAAAAGAACGAAATTGGGTCATTTGTAGAGTTGTGGATGGATCTAGAGACTGTCATACAGAGTGAAGTTAAGTCAGAAAAAGAAAAACAAAATCGTAAATTAATGCATATATGTGGAACCTAGAAAAATGGTACAGATGAGCCAGTTTGTAGGGCAGAAATCAAGACACAGAGGTAGAGATCAAACATATGGACACCAAGGGGGGAAAGTGGTGGGGGGGGTGGGGGTGGGATGAATTGGACGTTTGGGATTGACATGTACACACTGATGTGCATAAAACTGATTACTGATAAGAACCTACTGTATAAAAAATAAAATTTTTTAAAAAAAAACAGTTTTGCTTACATATCAATGATATTTCTAGAAAAGAAAAAAAAAGGATGGGGACTGGTCACCAGAAAGACCAAGGTATGGTTAGAGGGTTGGAACTTCCAGCTCCCCAAACTTCAGGTAGGGCAGAAGGGCCAGCGATTGAGTTAATATTCCATAATGCCTACATGATAAAGCTTCCATAAAATCCCCCAAGCTACAGGGTTCAGAGAGCTTCTGGGCTGGTGAACACAAACGTTCCAGGAGGGTGATGCACCCCAACTCCTCAGAAACAAAAGCCCTTGCACTTGGGATCCTTCTGGATCTTGCCCTGGGTATTCTCTTCATCTGGCTGTTCATCTGTATCCTTTATTATATTCTTTATAATAAAATGGTAAATGTAAATGCGTGCTTCCCAGAGTTCTGTGAACCATTATACCAAGTTTCTAACCCGAGGAGGAGCTTGTGGGAACCTCTGACTGGTAGCAGGTTGATCAGAAGTACAGGTGTCAACCTGAGACTTGCAATTAGCATCTGAAGTGTGGGCAGTCTTCACTGTCCCTTCATTCTCCCAGAGTTTCACGGTGAAAGGCTCTCCTCTTCTGCCACTTCCTTTACTGCCTAATCTAGCCCAAACGTCCCTTTTTCTAGTATGTAACAGGAGAAATTAAAGATAATAACGCAAGTGATTCTTGTTCATATAAATTCAAATTAATTGTGTCTGTGAAATGCAACAGTCTAGTCGTACATCTGTTTGTAAATTAATTTCAGCATTGCTTATATCTGTGATTCTTTGTATTCTCCTGGTTATTACATCTTATTAATTTGCTCATTAATTAATGAAATCTTTTACCCACATTTATTTTATATTTGTATGCGGGTCATGATTTTACCTTTTCAAAAATTACCCTTTAACAAAACACTGAAGTTAACTTATGTACACAAGAAATTCCAGCAAGGAACGCTCAGGGCTGAGGAAGGATTACCTTATCCTAAGTAGTCCCATGGGAGAACCTTCAGTTAAGAGTTCAAGGCCAGGAAGGATGGATTTGTTCTTTCCAGGACTCGTATGATGAGAATCATGTTATCCATTATACTTTTCACCCTGGCTTTCGGGAAGCTAAGCACCAAATTTGTTCTTTTTTTTAATTGTACAATTTTATTTTATTTTCTTTAAATTTATTTATTTTCTTCTTGGCTGCATGGGCCTTCATTGCTACACACGGGCTTTCTCTAGTCGCGGAGGGAAGCGCTAAGCACCAAATGTGAATCTCCATGGTGGCCAGATCAACCTTCTTGACACATTTTTATTCTTGTTTGTGGTTCCAATTTTCTATTTCTATTATTTCGTTATAAATATGCAAGCTGCCCTAAATCCTTTGTGAAAAGAAGTATAAAATCCACATACTCGCACAGTATTTAGTTTTAACTCTTTAGTAAAGCCAATTACTTAAAAAATGATTATGTGTATTGAGTTACTTTCAAAACATCCATTTTTTAAGAGACCCAATTCAGGAATCCTGGTCAAGTGTGACTATATCTGAAATACTGAACTGGACCGATACCTTACTTCTACACACCCAGAAAAGGATCACTCTGACTCCATGCCCCTCAACTCTACCTACTAAGAGGAGAAGAAAGGTGAATGACGGAGATTTAAGAAAGGGGAGTCAGGGCTCCCCTGGTGGCACAGTGGTTAAGAATCCGCCTGCCAATGCAGGCGACACGGATTTGATCCCTTGTCCGGGAAGATCCCACATGCCATGGAGCAACTAAGCCCACGCGCCAAAACTACTGAGCCTGCGCTCTAGAGCCCACGAGCCACAACTACTGAAGCCAGTGAGCCACAACTACTGAAGTCCGCACGCCTAGAGCCCATGCTCTGCAACGAGAAGCCACCACGAGAAGCCTGCGTGCAGCAACGAAGACCCAATGCAGCCAAAAATAAAAATTAATTAATTAAAAAAAAAGAAGGGGGAGTCAGGGCTGTTATTTAAATAGTGTGTACATACCCAATTATTAGTATAAATATGTGGGAAAGGGAGGGCAGGTACTATAACCATTTTTTTAAATGGTGGTACAGGACTTCCCTGGTGGCACAGTGGTTAAGAATCCTCCTGCCAGGGCTTCCCTGGTGGCGCAGTGGTTGAGAGTCCGCCTGCCGATGCAGGGGACACGGGTTTGTGTCCCGGTCCGGGAAGATCCCACATGCCGCGGAGCGGCTGGGCCCGTGAGCCGTGGCCGCTGAGCCTGCGCGTCTGGAGCCTGTGCTCCGCAACAGGAGAGGCCACAACAGTGAGAGGCCCGCGTATGGCAAAAAAAAAAAAAAAAAAGAATCCTCCTGCCAATGCAAGGGACATGGGTTTGAGCCCTGGTCCAGGCCACAACTACTGAAGCCCGCGTGCCTAGAGCCCATGCTCCGCAACAAGAGAAGCCACCACAATGAGAAGACCGCTCACCGCAACGAAGAGCAGTCCCTGCTCGCCACAACTAGTGAAAGCCTGCACACAGCAACAAAGACCCAATGCAGCCAAAAATAAATAAATAAATTTTTAAATAAAATTAAAAATAAAATTACAAAAAAAATAAAAAATTGTGGTACAAAACATAAAAATGGTTAACAAGGTAAATGTTAAGTGTGCAGTTCAGTAGTGCTAAGTATATTCACATTGCTGTACAAGAGGATCTCCAGAACCTTTTCATCTTGCAAATCTGAAACTCTGTACCCATTAAACAACTCCCCATTCCCCCTTCCCTGCAGCCGCTGCTAACTAACCACCATTCTACTTTCTGTCTCTATCAATTTGACTACTTTAGATACCTCATGTAAGTGGAATCATACAGTATTTGTCTTTTTGTGATTAGCTTTTTCCACTTAGCATGATGTCCTCAAAGCTCATCTATGTTGTAGCAACACAGATGAAGTCAGAATGCCCTTCCTTTTTAAAGCTAAATAATAGTCCATTGTAGGTACAGATCACATTTGCTTTATCCATTCAACCATCGATGGACACTTGGGGTGCTTCTACTTTTTTTTTTTTTTTTTGGTTGCACCGAGTCTTAGTTGCAGCAAGCAGGCTCCTTAGTTGCGGCTCGTGGGCTCCTTGGTTGCGGCATGCGAACTCTTAGTTGTGGCATGCATGTGGGATCTAGTTCCCTGACCAGAGATGGAACCCAGGCCCCCTCCACTGGGAGTGTGGAGTCTTAACCACTGTGCCACCAGGCAAGTCCCTGCTTCTACCTCTTGACTCTTGTGAATAGGCTGCAGTGAACGTTCGTATGCAAATCTCTTCGAGTCCTGCTTTCGATTCTTCTGGATATATAACCAAAAGTGAAACTGCTGGATCATACGGTGATGCTATTTTCAGTTTGCTGAGGAACCATAGTCATTTTTACAACAAGAAAACCAGGCAAGTCATGGAACCCCAAAGTTACAGAGTGGAGGACTCACTAATCTTTTGCCCTGAGCACAGCCTTCTGTCCACAGCACTCACCACCTCCCCTCCACGTCAAGTGCAAGCAAAGTCTGCTCGGGAATTAACTAAACATACACTGCAAGTATAAACAGAAACAATACTCAGGACTAAATGCAGGGTAGTTTAGAATTAACATCTTACCTATTATGCTGAAATTAATCGCTGCTTCCTTCAAAAGTCTTACTGAGTCCCATAAAGCGCTCTTGGAAAAAATAAGTGAAATTCATGAGTACATAACACATACTTGGATTATGAACACTCTCTACGCGCTTAGGTCTAAACAGGAATCGAACATGATTACCTCAGGATTGTTTATATAAAAAGTTACACTCTGAGTTCCTAGGTTGAAATCAATCCAAAATTTCTCTAATTTTTCATCTGCAGGTTTTCTCATCTGTAAGATATAATTTCAGTATTAATATCATATGAAAGGGTCAAATGAAAATTACTGCATTAAAAACAGAACTGCTTTTCTGAGAACAGCCCTACTTTAAGATTATAGGGTCACCATTTATTGCCTTACTCACTTCTGCAAAATAGGAGGAATGTTTCAATTTTATATGACCAATCTATTTCTGGAAAAACCCTACTATACTTAGCAATTTAATAGATGTTTAAATGTGTCAGAAAACTCTAACCACACAAACTTTTTTTTTCTGGTGCCAATCACAGAGAAAACTCTTCTATGTTAAAGCAGTAACAATCCACACTGCCTACGGACAGAAACTTCTAGCAAAGGAGGTACTGTGATCAAACATAAATGGTGACTTGCCATCTAACTTACCATGTGTTAGAATAAGGCTAAGACCTGAAGATTTCAAATTATCTTTATTTTAATTGATTAGTCAGTCCCCTGTATCCACGGGTTCCAAATCCAAAGATTCAACCAAATGTGGATTGAAAATATTTAGGAAAAAGAATTCCAGAAAGTTCTAAAAAGCAAACCTTGATTTTGCCATGTACTGACAACTATTTGCACAGCATTTACACTGTGTTAGGTATCAGATGTAACCTAGAGACGATTTAAAGTACACGGGAGGATGTGTGTACATTATATGCAAATACTAAGCCGTTTTATATATGGGACTTGAATATACGCAGATTTTGGTATCCACGAGGCGTCCTGGAACCAGTCCCCCATGGGTACCAAGAAATGACTGCATTATAAAATAAACGTATTCTCTTAAAGAAAGAAAGAAGGAAAGAAAGACGGAAAGAAAAAAAGGAAAGACAGATTCAAACAATATGATGCTAATAGAAAGAATAAATATCTCCTTCTCTGTCCCTCAAATTCCCATAGGTACCTTTCCATGGGAACCATTGACAATGCCTTTGCTTCCTCCCAGATGTGTTCTAGACATACTCAGGAAGTATATACAAAGTTTTTATTCCTCAACAATGGAACAAACACTAGACTTAACTATTCTTCCACTTGTTTTCCAGTAAATAGCATTTCTTGGCCATTGTTCCAGCATACGTGTCTACTCTTTAACAGCTATAGAGTTGAACAAAGGGTTTTTTTTAATTTTTATTATATTTTTTATACAGCAGGTTCTTATCAGTTATCTGTTTTATACATATTAGTGTATACATGTCAATCCCAATCGCCCTATTCATCACACCACCACCACCCACCCCCTTCTCCCCTTGGCGTCTATAGAACAAAGGTTTTAACACAAGATTATATCACGGGAAGCCAGTGTAAGGACCCCTACTGAAGCTGATGGAAATTTAAATTCCAAGCAGAGATTGGAATCCTCAGACAACCAGAAAGAAAAACAGACTTGAAATATAGGAATCAGGCTTCCAAAATCAGTTCTAGAGAGAAAGAATGTACAATGTAGTCGTGAGCTAACGGCTCAGCTCACAGAGGCCAAGAAGGGGGCCCTCAACCCAAAACAATGAAATGGTTAACTAGAACATTCTAGAGACATGATCCAGGAAACCTCAGCACAGTCCAGGTTCAGAGACCTATGAAAAGTTTACCCGGAAATTGAGATGTTGCAGGTTGGGGCACTTTTACAGGAAGGACCTTGTGCCTCTAGAAACCAAAGAAGGGGGTGAAAAGAGACTGTTCCATTTTGGACTATAAAGTACAAGGCAGAATGATCTAGAGAAAGGAGAGTGACCCTAATTGCTGGGGATAGAGTGGGAAGCGTCTACCGGGTGGAAAGAAGCAATGGACTCGCCCTTCCCTCCAATCCAGGCGTGAGTGCTGCTGCTCATCAAGAGGATAAAAAAAGGCAAGGCTCCTGTAACTGACCTCATGAATGCAGTATAAACCTAAAATTCCTTTATGTAGAAGTAACACTAGGGCTCTTCAATAATAAGCTTCAGAGTTGAGGCCTAAGAGGAGAAGCAAGTTTCCTTTTTTAAAAAAGCCCTTCTGTGTAGCAAGAGCCGTTTGGCTTGATGTAAACCTACCTATGCGTTTCGCTATACACCCCCCACCCTCACAGCCCCTGAAAGAGAGACAAACATACCTCAAAATCATCAGCAAAAGCAGCAATGCATGGAAATGAATAGACCCTGCAAAACACCTCACAATTAAAAGTAAAATATGGATGGACCGCACACACGACCTACGGATATTCTATAAACAATCATGTATAACTAGGTACGCCATTATGTCCCTTGGTACAAAGTATGAAAGGGGCTCTCAAACCTACAAATGGAGATCTACCATGGGCAGAATTCAAATCTCCATCTGGCAGTCTACAAGCCAGGTTTTCCGGTACTATATATACCTCAACCCAGCTGCTTGGCAAGAGTCCTAATGAAAGGAGTGAATTTAGCCAATATTTTCTCATCAAGGACTTAACTGTCCATAATACGGCTTTCCCTAGTAACCTCAGATCTATAGGAAATCATTCTTCATAAAATCTCCCTGGAGGATATAAAGTTACAACTGTTCCAAATCACAATGGATAACTTAGTAATGCTCAGTAAATTCTGTATCCTACATTCTCTCCTAAAACAGATCCTAGATTTTTTTTTTTTTTTTGCGGTATGCTGGCCTCTCACCGCTGTGGCCCCTCCCGCTGTGGAGCACAGGCTCAGGACGCGCAGGCTCAGCGGCCATGGCTCACGGGCCCAGCCGCTCCGCTGCATGTGGGATCTTCCCGGACCGGGGCACGAACCCGTGTCCCCTGCATCGGCAGGCAGACTCCCAACCACTGCGCCACCAGGGAAGCCCCCTAGATTTTTTTTTAATATTAGACATTTTCAGAATAGAATTAGTCAATAAAGTAAAGCTCAGAGAAACGTCTTACCTTCTTTGGTCACCAAGTCTGTCATTTAGGTGATTGAGAAACCGTCTACAATCCTTCAAAGTAAATAATGCAAACTTTTTTGTTAAAAAAAAAAAAAAATCAAGATATTTAATTTAAATACTACCCTTTGCAGCATGTAGAGGCCAGTGTCTGCTACTGCATTTCCAGGATCCAGTGACATCACAAGGCTTCACAAGGATTCATTATTAATCACGATAACTAAAATAATACTTTGTATCACAAAGAGGAGGCTCCAGACTCATGTTCTGAAGCCCCAGCCATGAGAGTTACAGCTGAGGAATGCTTAGGTCTCCAACAGTTTTATGTGTGGGAACAAGCAAGAGAAATACCTCTTACTGATGACCTGGATTGTAATATCTGACTAACCCACAGGGCATCCATCTCCCCAGCACAAGCCAACCACAAACCCATGAAACTTATCAATTTGGGGTTTATCCTGGTGTACTTAACCACTGTAGATTTTCCTTATCAGGCGTTCTCTAACCTGCTCCTTCCTGGAATCTCTCTCCCGCTAAAGGTTCTAAGAATAAAGAATACGTTTATAGTTCTCCCAACCAACAGCCACCAGGGAGGCAAACTGTTACCCCCAAGTTTCTAAAACCAAAGAGATACTGATCCAGACTTTTATCCCTTTTGTTAGCAAGGACTGTCTGTTGTAGTCAAACAGTCCTCACACTCCGTGTCTAGATTCAGCACTAAATGGACATTAATGTGAACTTTCATCTAAAAGCAGTTCCACTGAGAAGCTGATGGCTCTAGGGGGAAAGTGATTTGAGAAAGAGGATAATTACTTTTGTCTTATGTTCCCCTAATTTCCCTGCAGATGAGAGAATCACACAGAGGGGAAAGGAAACTAATACTGGAGTGTCTACAACATCTCAGGCACTTTTAGTTTCTCTCATTTAATTCCCACAATTCTGAAGTCGGTTTTATTCCCATTTTACAGATAAGAACACTCAGGCTTCATGAGTCAACTATCAGCTCCAAGGACATATTGCACAACACAGGGAATATATAACCAGTATTTTATAATAACTATAAATGGAACTATAACCTCTAAAAATTGTGAATCACTATACTGTACACCTGTAACATATAACATTTTACATGAACTATATTTCAATTAAAAATTTTTTTTAAAAAAGTCAACTACTTTGCCAAAATGTATACATCACATCAGTCGGGGAGGTGGGACCCAAACCCAACTCATGGTATTCCCATTTAGATCAAACTGCATCCTGGCTAAACAACTACTGCTGATCTGGCAACGGGCTTAAAGTCAAATTTAACGTATTTCATAATACATTTGAAGGTTCGGATTTAATAAAATCCCAAGTGCTCAGCAGTTTTGACCAGAAAGGCTTTGTTCAACATGAGCAGTGTTACTAATAATTTTAGCTTTTCCTACAGAATCACCCTCATCTTAAGAACTTTTTTAAAGGAGAGGGAAAACATTTTAGCTATTTTAGGATAAAGGTGAGTATATCGCAAAGCCATAAACTACGTCTGTGCTACTTGAGGACACAATCACAGTGAGGCCGGGTTGCATGGAAGACACCGAAAATTATTGTTCTTCCAAACTGTGAAGGCTGGAGGGCTCACAACACAAGCTCCCCATAATACCCCTCTGCTACCAGAGCACCCATGCCAGCTTCAGCCTCCTGTCATCATGCCAGCTACCCTCTGCAAGGCCCAAATGCACATTCTTTTCTTCTCCAACTCTCCCTACCCTTCAAGGTTTGTTGAAAACCACTTCCTGCTCCATGACCACTGTCTCTGACTGGATCCATCAAACTCCCACAGCTCTGGCTCCAGGCTAAGTTTCCTGAAAAGATGTCCTAATTGTATGCTGGTATCTGGTCCACAAATATTCTGTTTTTATTACCCTCAAGTTATTTCACATAAGTGGGAAACAGGAAGTTTAAGAACGGCGACCTAATCACATTTAAGAAAAAAATCCTCCCCTGAGCCCAACATACAGGAAGGCTCTGGAAGGAGGCTTCATAAATATTGATTAAATGGAATGTTCATGACCAAGAATCTCACCGTCTCAAATTCTCGATCTTTAATTTCTTTGAAAGCCTCAGCAATGGTATCATCTTCAAACCACTGATGGACAAAGTCTTCCCTTGATTTTTTCATGGTCAGTCTACACAATGCTTCACAAAGAGCCACCTGCCGGTCATAATCTAGAGATTAAACATACGGCAGACATGGATAATTCTGGGCACAAAGCAAAAGAAAAAATGAGTTCCACAGATCAGCATTTGCTCTAAGAAGGTCCATCTTAGAAGACTAGCATTGTGTCTTATAGGTATAAGCAGAAAGACATATCCTGGAGCAATTATAATCATTTAAATTCATCTGTAAGAAATATTAGGGGGAAATCCAAATGATAGGTCAGTGTACAACAAATTTTTAAAAAATGATATTTCTGCAATTTATAGTTTAGATATATGAAGACATTCATCAAAAGCAACTTTGTCCAAGACTCACAGATAGAACAAACTAGTGGTTACCCCTAGGGGGGAGGGGCAAGATAGAAGTAGGGGAGTAAGAGGCACAAAGTATTAGGTATAAAATAAGCTACAAGGATATATTGTACAACATGGGGAATACAGCAAACATTTTATAATAACTGTAAATTGAGTATAACCTTTAAAAATTGTGAATCACTATATTGTACACCGGTAACTTATATAATATTATACATCAACTATACCTCAATTGTTTAAAAAGCAGCTTTATCCAGCCTTAAATACATCTATAAAAATAAAATCCTAAGAAACTGTAGTATTTCACAGCAGATAAACAAAACTACACATATCGACATGTTTAGATTTCAAATAATTTTAAAGGTAAAAAGCAGGTTGCAGCTGGATACGCAAACTTAAATTTGCAAAAACAATAACATGTTGCTTGTGAATACACAGCATAAAAGTACAAAAATATTCTTGGAAATGAAAAACAAATCCAAGTCAAAGGATCACCTCTACGAATGGCGAGGGGAATTGGATGGGGATCTGGACACAGGGGCTTTACTTATAACTCTGATTTATTTAAAAAAGGATTTGAAGCAAATGTGGAAAAAGGATCAAATTTGACTACGCTCATTGGTGAGTAAAGGAATATTCATTAATTATTCTTTATGGATTTAGCATGCTTAACTCTTTCATCATAAATTAAATATAAAAATCCTAACTTCTATTTTTAATTTGACCGTAACTTATTCCCCATAGTTCCAAGATGCCCATAAAACCCCCAATGTCCAATATTTAACATTCTAACATTTAAAATTCTTAATACTTCTTACCACCCACAGTCAAGATTGTCCTTGCAAGGTCTTTCCTGAAACATTTAGATAAATTTCATTTTACTGAGATGAACATAAGTAAAACTCTACTATATTGGCATTAAAATTTTAATCCAAGATGTACATTTTTGAAAGTATTTCAAATTCATTGTCAAAATTTCCTCAATGTCACAAATACATTTTTTTGGAAAAATTGTCAAGTTTATATATTAATGACTTACATATACTTTTTACAAAGAAGCTAGAGCTACTATACATTCTGAGGTTCTATTTCTCCCTCTGTAAAGTGAATTATAATTTGATGATCTCTGAGGCTTCATCAAATGCTAAGATCCTGGAATTTTACAGTCACCTCACCAACCTGTGAGGATGCATACCCTCTTTTTCTTTTTCTTTTTTTTTTAAACATAGTTTGACACCTGGAAGAAATGATACAGTAGGTGCTGTAGGTCTTTCCTATAAGCTTTTGGAACTTACTTTAAAAACTGATAAATTTAAGTTAGAGATGTAATGGGATTAAGTTATCACATTATTGTAATTAACACAGACTCCCATATTGCATATTCACTTAAGAATTTTAGTTAAATGCTAACAAGTGTTGATGTTGATTTTTTAATATCTGAAATAACTCTCACGCTAAAGAATGGATTTAAGAAATCTTGTAGTAGTTCAGTTTCTCATAATGAATGGATTGATTTGTCACAATTAAATAGAAGCCTTAGAACAGCACCACTGAGAGTTCTGCTTACTTTTATGTTTGCAGATTTTACATTTGACTTGAAGTGCAGAACACTCAAGAACTAGACTAGAACACTCAAACAGTAAGGCAGGACCACTGCATTAGTTTGAAGACTTAGGAGCAAACATCAGGTCGCCTTCTCTCCAGATCTAAGTACGCCACTAAGGGTAATGATTAACTACTCTATTCAATGAATATTTTGTAGGAAAAATTAAGAGAAAACACTGCATCCTGCAAAGACAAATTAAATGGACAAACATGATGAGCTCCATGCTCACCAATCACGTCTTTCAGGTCTACACTATGATAAACTGGGTCACCCTGCCTCTTGCTAGTCATGGCTGCATGTCCCTCGAATGATGGTGTGCCACAGGGATGTCACCGATGCTGGTTGGTGGTCAGCACACAGTCACAGGTTTAGGTTCAGATTTCAAAACAGGGTGCTGGTGTTGTGCTTCCCATGGTCACACACTACAACCTTCTCTCCAAATTTCTATGTCCCAGGAACTACATAATTGTGAGTGGGTCACCAAAACCCCCCAAATCCATCCCTCGAAAAGCAATACATGCCCTAGTGATATAGGTAAGAGCTGGTAACCTTTGAGCATTTGCTCTCTACCAGGTAATGTGCTAATGGCTTTCAATGGATTGCCTGATTCGACCTGCGCAATAACTCTATTGATCAGCATTAACGTTGACTCCATTTTACGGATGAGTAGACTGAGGTGTAGTGAGCTAAGACTGTGCTCTAGAGGAGCAACCAGCATAGGTGGCCAAACTAGGATTCAAAGCCTGAGGTCTGGCACCACAGTCTGTGCTCTTAACATTCTCCCATGAGTCACTAATGCGGTTCACATTCACAATGAAAAATAATCTATAGCCTGAGAAAGCATTTCACCGCACAAATTCGATGGGGGGAGAAAAAACAACCCAACAACCCCAAACACCCAAGGAGAACGAAGACTGAGGTGCCACAACCCAGAAAGATTTTGCCTTTACATCACCACCTAATCAGGCCAAGGTCACGTACATAAGACGACACGAGCCTTCCGACGAGACAAGTTGTTTTCTCTCCTCCCGAGGTACAGCTTGCAGAAGGCAGTTCAAGGTCCTCAGTGCCTGTTGGGAGTTGGGGAAGGTTTTCACAAGGAAGAAACAAAACGGAGACCTGGGCACGAGCTTCTCCACGGGGTCCAGGGCAACTGCTACCAGCACTATTTGCAACTCACCTCCTCCTGGATCAAACGATTTACACTCTCTTCTGTCACCAGAAATCCTAAGGTGAATATGAAGGAACCCAACATCTGACTTTTCCCTGAAAGCAGAATTTTCAAAGAATCAAACTGATGCTAAAAAACAATAAGGAAAGGACTCCTACATAGCAAGAAGAACAGCCATGGGCGGTAAACATTTCAGAAATGATGTAGTCTGAGCAAGGGACAAATCACAGCCTGCTTCAAGATCTACAGACCCCCAGGCCACAATCGATTTGCACGGCATAGACGCCCACTGAGGTAAACAGCAGCAGTACGTGCAAAGTGTGACTGTCTGTGATCACTGCATCTCAGGCAAAGCTACTTTTTTGTCCAGAATGAACGATGTGCAAGGGCAGCTCCTGCACACACTTTCCCACTGTTTCTGTGCATTTCTTACATTTGTGTATTTTATAGAAAGAAAAATTTTATAATGGTCTTATGCTAACAGAAGCAAGAATTTTCAAGTAAAGCGTTGGTCTTTGTTAAATAGCTTAATCATAGAAACTTCAATGGCTACTTACGTCAGAACGTAGTAACAAAACAAGGTATGTGGTAATGCTTTATGCTTATTAAACAAAAAACCTTTATTATTTCATTTACGCATTGTGTTTAGATATGACAGTGGCAGTGTACACTGCAAAAACTCATGGTAAAGTCCTAACATTACTTTGATAGGTTCAGAGGTGCAATTTGGATATGTGAATTTTTCTTCTTTTAACCACACACTGCATACGTTTTAATCCCCATATAACTCATGAAATTGTGGGAATCCAAATCAGGGAGTAGAAATTTTAAAAAGATCCCTCTTCAGTCCAAAAAAGCCACATTGATACTGCTGAATGATTTCTGGAAACAAGAAACATGGCCAGGGGCTGAGCCCAAAACTTGCCTGCCGGCTTAGAACTTGAGAGAGAGATTGTAACAGAGCCCAGGTGACCCAGGTGGACAGCAGGGGACCCTAGAGACATTTATGCACTCTGTTAACCAGCAAGTATCAGATGTCATTCGACCTTTTCACTTAAAGAGTAGTAAAGAGAAACTAACAAACATAGCCCTATGCAAAAGGAAGGAGCATAATAAGTTAAGAGGTTGCAAAGAAGTGACTTTGAAAACTGCTTACTTCAGGAAATAAAAGATGATAGAAAAGCTGGGAAGCCAAATCAAAAGCATCTGGTTTATCATCTCAAAACTCAAAAGAATGTGAATTCTATGAAATAAAAAATTAGATTTGTAAGAGAAGGCAACAGTATAAGATGAACACAGAAGTGAGAAAGAAATAAGTAATATGAAAATCTAAGCCATTCTAGATATTTCAATCTGAGAGAATTTAATACAGGGAATTAGTTACAAAAACACAGGTAGCCACTACCACCCCCTATACATCCCTGGAAAGCCACGGGGAGGAAGTGGTATTACCAGATCCTGGGAATGAAGGTCACCTAGCAAATGCTGTAGCCACAAATAAGCCAGAGTCACAGGAACTATGCAGTCACTCCCAGAGATAGCACCTCAGCAGAAGGGAGCGGGAGAAATGGCCTTCCTACCTCCAATTTCCCGTCATTCGCTAAACCTGGCAGGCAACCAGTTGGTTAAAAAGCCTAGGAAACTGTTCTATGCAAAGTAGAGAGAGAGGAAGGCAGAGAGGAATGAATCTGAGAGCAGAGGTAGATCACCACCACCCACGGGTTTCAAGGAAGCAAAGATGAGAGAGCAGAACTGAAGTCCATAGTGGAAGCAATGAGAGCAGAATTAGTTAAAGCATCGGCTTCCAAGAATAAAAGTAGCAATTGCTCTCAAAATACACAGGAAAAAACGAGTGGGAAAAAGATGTGAAAACAAAAAAAAAGATGCAATGGATGAATAATAGATAATCTTAGAAAGAGAAGAGAATAGAAAGAGTAACTGCAATCATCCTTTCCCACCTCCTCTCTGATGTAACAATTATGCTCTTGGGTGGGACTAACTAGCTCCAGGGCTGGATCCTCATTGGCTTAAACGATGCAGGGGCATTCCATTCATCTTTTCACAGTGATCGGTTCATTAAGGGGGTGGAGGTGGGGGGACACAAGCAGAGCCAAGCTAGGGCTTTCTTCTGCCGCTTGAGGAAAGTGAATGTTTCTCCCCCAGATGTGAACCAGGAAGCACGGCTCTGGTTGCTGGCCGCCATCTTGCAACCACCAAGGGAGACCAACTTGAGCTCAAAGACAAGACTCGGAGGAGGCAAAATAGAACTGCAGGAAACAGGGCCTAGCTACAGCCAAACTGCTCCTGAAACTTCCTGTCTCTGACTTTTTAGTTCCTTCAGCAAATTAAGTCATCTTTAGCACTTAAGACTGTTTGAACTAGATATCCTGTTACATATACTGAAAGCACTTTAACTCAGCAGTTTGCAACTAGAGGTGATTTTTGCTCCCCTATGGCACTCTTGCAATATTTGGAGATGTTGTCACAACTGGGGGAGTAGCAGGGACTGCTATCGACGTCTAGTGGGTAAAGGCCAGGGGTGCTGCTAAACATTCTATAATGTATAGGACAACCCCCCCAAACAAAGAATCATCCAACCTGACCAAAGTGCCAATATTGCCAAAGTTGAGAAGCCCTGCTCTAACTGATAAAATTATCAAAGAATAAAATTTCCCAAGCTAAAGTAAGATCTGATTTCAAAACAACTCATGAAGAACCACATAAAACAACACGTGTGCACATGTGCTCACAACACTCAATATAAGACAGTGAAACAGTTTTGAGGGGAGACTCTGGACTCTGCAAAGCAAGAGTTATATTGGATAAAAGCCACAGGAACACTCTTAAATGATAAAAAACACTGACCATGTTCCACCCACATACCCTAATAACCTCTTCAAAATGTATTACAGCAGATGGAGACAAAGCAGAATAACGAACTCAAGAATGAGAACATCAGGCCATAAATAAGCTGACAGTGAGCCCTAAATAACTACTGTAAATAAGGCTGCAATACAAGGCAAAGAGCAAATACTATTTACAAAGACATATATATATATATAAAATACAGGACTAAAACCCTGGATTAAATTAAATAAATCTGGGTAGAAAATGGAGGAGGAATAAAAACATGTTGAATTCCTTGCCATACATAAAGAAGAAATAGGTGCTATCATTTTGGCACTCTCATGTTGATGTTGATAATTAAATTAAGAGTAACAACCAGAAGAATAAAACTAGGACATAAGCCATTCAAATCACTAGAGAGGAGCAAACAGTGAAAGAAAATATAATCCATATAGCAAAGCACAAAACAAAGGAATCATAAAAATGAAACACATACAGTAAGGTGAGGTCATGAGGGTGGGGCCCTCATAATGAGATTAGTGCCTTTACAGGATGCCAGAGAGCAGCTTACTCTCTACCCATGTGAAGACACAGCAAGAAGGTGGCTTTCTGCAAGCCAGGAACTGTGAGAAAATAAGTTTCTGTTGTTTAATCCACTCAGCCCATAGTATTTTGTTATGGCAGCATGAGCTGACTAATACAGTCACCTAGAGCAGTGTTTCCTCCATTTGGGACAATGAAGTGATTGCAGGGACTATATGAACCTATTAAGTGGTCCAAGCAACAGCTATAGGCTCAACAGATCTCTCTCATATGTATTTTTTTTCAAATATGCAGTGTACACACACTGTTGTAAATCGATCAAAGTTTATTTTTTAAAATTCAAAGTAGTTTTTACCACTGGGTATTTTATCAACCAACTTTAGAGACAGGAACTATCACTTATGAAGTCCAGAAAAAACTGACTTGCAAGTATTTGGATCTGCTAACTTAGATTATGGAGACCTCTTTTTAAAAATCAACCAAGCACCATCACACTTAAGCTTCTAGTACTAAATGTCCTCAATTTACAAGATACCATCCACTGTAGAATGTAGTGTCAATTTAATAACAGCTTTTCAAAAGAAAAATAAAAAGATGGACAATAGGGAGCAGACATATGCATTTTAAGATGGCCCCGATTTCTGTGCATCTTTGAATCCACAGTTTCATAATTCAAAGTGTTTGTTGGGTTACCTTTAACATGAGCCACATTGAACAACATCATGCCCTAACCTCCAAATTGTCTACGTTTTGAGCTCTTAAAAGGCAGAGAAAGGCATGAAAATCGGCTCCAAGTTAAATCAGTAATAGCTAACTTTTGCTGTTTTGGAATGACGGAAGTGTCTCTCCATCCCTGATTGGAGCTAAATGGCCAAACGGTGGCAGGAGCAGCTAAATAAAGACTCACTGCAGGCAAATGAGACACACTTTCCAACAAAATTCATTTCAGCATCACAATCTGAATACCATAAGATGGCCAATTAATGCAAATATAATAGTTAAACCCACTTCACTTTTATATATCATTTAGATAAGTATTATTTTCTCTAAACAGGAATATTCTATTAATGAAAGGTATTAATATTCTATTAATAACAGGCAATTAGTAGTAAATAATACACTTACCTTTACTACTAGTTCTGGAAATAATCTAATAAAAAGAAAGAAAAAAGTGAAGCTCGTATTATTTTTAAAAAGCATTATAATCTATAACATTAATGTGCTAATGCTGATAATTCTCTAACAGGCAGGAGTTGACTTTAACTACAGTAGAAAAAAAATTTAGAGAAATCCTATTTGACTTTCAATTACTTTATTAAAATCAGCCTATCACCTCCAATCAGGTGAATAATATATTTGAAAATAAATCACCTCATTTTTCTATAACATTGGTTATATACATTTGTTACTATTTCATATAATATTTCTAATAATAAAATATGAGAGTCTTTTAGTAAAACCCACATCTTAGAAAAACACAAGTTTTATGAACAACTTGAAGATTCCTACAAATTACCAATGGTATCCGCTCAGTAAAGCATCCAACCTCATCCTTACCAATGCTGTGTCAAAAAAGTCTTCTGTCACATTAATCAGATATGTGTCCGAGGCTAGGTCTGTCATGGTCAGAAATCCTGTTGTTCTTTCAAACCAGGAAACCATGTACACAAGAGAAGAAACACTGATGCAACCTCTATGACTGAATAGCTACTGCTCATTCGATAAAATTTCACAACAGAGTTCTATAATTTTAAAGACCCTTTTCCATTTCACTTAGGCCTGGTTCTGAGGTCCCCATCTAGAACACTCCAGAATGGAATCAGACTGCTACAGAGTTGCAACAAGTTCTCACATACCAGCAAGAACTGGAGACTTTGCCAGGATCATCAACACTAGAAAGGCTTGTAAAGGGGGCAGTGAGTGGTTAAGAGATAAATGAGCCTTGTCTACACAGGAGAAATTCCTGTTGCCTGGGAGGCTGTAGAAAACAAGTCATCAAATATCAAAGGACATGCAGATTTTAGAAAGTGCTCCAGAAGTATGCTAGTACAGTACACATGCCTCAGGCCTGGCCACCTTCCTTTTGTCAAAAGCTTCCAGCTAATTGGAGATTTTTTCCCCATAGGAACATATATCCAAGTTCATATTACATTGCTAGAACTGGTGTGATTTAAAATTAACTCACATAAACCTTCCTAGAACATACTTATTCAATAAAGCGAAGGCCATCTTTGGACCGTCTTTTTTGAGGCTAGTCACTCTTAAAAAAAAAAAAAAAAGAAAGAAAGAAAAAATCCTAGTTAGAAGTCATCAGTTGACCAAGAAGTTAGTGACATGAGTTTGTGATGAGCAACTCCTATAGGAGTGGGGCCTTGGAAACCTTGTCCACTTTATAGCCAGGAACCCAAGGTACCAGCTGAAGACCATGGACAAACCCATCGGCTCTCCATCTTGGCTGCATGTTAGGAAAACGTGGGGAGCTTTGAAATGCCCTGATGCGTGGGACCCGTCATGGATCCAGAAAATCAGAATCTCTGGTGATGGGACCCACGCAGCGCATCTCCAGGTGATTCTAAGGTACAGCAAGGTTTGGAAGTCACTAGGCAATGTTTCTTTTATCTCAAATCAGACAAATATTTGCATTCGATTGAATCATCCACCTCCTGAAGCAAACCTTTCTCCAACAGCCCGAGGGAAGAAATGTCCCTCTACACAGCAAAACTCACCGCTAAGGTGACATTTTCTCCCTCCCCATGTTCATACTCAAAATTCTATGCTTTTAAATACATTTCTGTCACTATTCTATTTATGCCCCCAAATCCTGTCCCCCTCCTAGCCCACCAAAGTACACTGGCTGAGTATAGATTCAGAGAACTGGGGAAAATGCCACATTACTTGATCAAGACTTGTACTAGGAGGTCACTCTGAAGCCATTTATGTGCCGTGATCATACACGGTAACCCATATACCAGCTGCCCTCACAGCTGCGTCATTGCCAGAAGCCAGATGGTTACTGACAGATGCAATAGCTGTTACTCATTAAGCATATGGTAAAGGACAAGTTAATCCTTCTGGATCTTCAAGTACAGGGCCAAATATGTTCCTTTCTGTAGGAAATTCTTATTCTATGGAGAATAACTTCCCAACACACTTCATGTTGAGCCTGCAAACACAGTGGGCTTTAGAAGTGTAAAATCTAGTATCCCATCCACTTTGATAATATCAATCTACTCTCCTTGGCCAAAACCTACAGGAATTAATAGTACATGCTTTAGAATGTGTTTAAATTATGGCTATGGCATTTCCATCACCAGCTAGATAGAATTCCAGTGGGATGTGGAAATTCCTGTTTGGTTTCAAAATTCCAGTGGAGACTTGATCTGACACTTTCAACCTTGGGATGGCATTCTTAAGCCTCAAAAGGAATTTCGGTTTGGAGCAGATCCCAATTCATCCCCCCAATTCAGCTTAAGGCTCCAAAGTACCCCTGGGACATCCCTGCCCCATTTCCTTTGGAGTTTTTGCTCTTTTTCCCTGCTTCCTGTTATCTGCCTAAGTGTATCAGGGAGTTAGACGGGGCTAAATGAAATATACAATTCAAAATGAAATATACACGGCTTGCATAAATACAGTCCTGAGATTTACACTCCCACCCACCCCCTACCCTAGCCGCAAACAATTTTAAAGTTCCTGAGAGAAGTTAGGAAAGCCTGGAATTTACTCTCTCTCCCCCGTGGAGGGGCAGCCCCATAATTAGAGGCATTTTAAAGTGAAAAAGGACAGAGACATTTCCTTTGCCCAACCTGATCTTGATAAACTTCAGGTACTAAAGTCCAGGGGGTAAATCAGATATTTAATGGCAGCCAGCTCACCCTTCTGCCCTCATGTTCTCACCAATAATCAATTACAGGGCTGCAAAATCTTATCATGAAAAAAGAGAAATGCAGCAAGAGACTTTGCAAACTCTGCTTTGCTTCCAGATGCCATTATTAAGGCACACATGATGTTACCTCCTGATTAATTAAGAACAGGTCAGAATTGCGTAACTGGGGTGACTTAGAATAAGCAAAAAGTATTTTGGCATTTTTTTCAGACTCAACTAGGATTTTAGAAAGTTGGAAAGTGGGCTGTGGCTAGGGGAAGTATTTGATAATTTATCCAGGTCCAATGTTGTTGATAAAGTTTATTAACATAGTTATAGGGGAGTGTGTAACAGTCCACTCTCTCCATCCTATATCTCCAAGTTAAATTCACTAATAAAAAACATACTATTACTGCACTGGCTTGTCGAAGGGAGGAGAGGGCTGTGTCCGACTTATTCCTGTACACTCCCCAAAGTGCCCTGCCCACCCCATACATCAGGAAACATATGTGGAACTTAATTTTTGATTGGATGTATGTAGGTAACAAGCACTGGTGCCGATTCCTTTTCAAATTTGATTTCAAAGGAACATAAAATACCAAACCAGGCAACTGAATCCTCTCTAGTTCTTTAAGTTACCCAAATCCATACAAAATGAAAAGATGACACTTATCTTTGGGATCAGGCCCTGCTGAATGAGCAAAGGCTCATCTTCTTTGAGGCCATCAATGAAGAATCGCTGAACACATTTCAGCAACAGTGAAGCACACAGAAATTCATTTTTATCCAGCTCCTTGGGATTAGACCACACTAAGTTAAAAACCTTACATATAGTTACACATTGGCATTCTGGTTACAGACCAAAAAAACAACTCACTTGCCTTATTTATTGATCTGTCAAGATGGTGTAACAAAAGATTATTATATTTTTGAGGAACGTGGTGCTCTCTCTGTCGAAAATATTCTTTTATTTTCTGAAATCCTTCATCATGCAATGCATTAGTAATAAGTGACTGAAGCTGGAAAGTTGATAGTATGAAAATTACTATTTTTCCCCAAGAACATTTATTTCACAGTAATATTTCTATCATTATCAATAATAATTCAGTGCAGAAATAGAAGGTAAATATAGAGAGTTATATCTTGAACAGTAATCACGTAGACAATGATTTTGTTGTCTTAAGACAGTAGTTGGCAAAATGTGTCTCCTGGACCACCAGCAGCATGGGCATCACCTGGGGACTTGTTAGCAGTCAAACTCTGGGAGCAGGGCCCGTCAGGTGATTCTCATCATGCTAAACTTCGAGAACCGCTGACTTAAGGAAAACTACACCTGAATTACAGGTATCTGTGGGTAAAGACTTTAACCTCAGTAATGTTAGAAATTCTAAACACTATAAAATTCAAGCTTATTATCACTTATTAAGTTACATAAATGATAATAGAAGAAAATGGATTCAACACTAATAATTACAGTTAAAGGCAATTAATATGCAAATTGCCATGATGAATGAAATTGAACTTTTCTGCCTGAAAGCTTGTTAAGACCTATTTCTAAGTGCGTATGTGTATATATATATTTGAATAACAGATACATTCTTAAATATCTGTGCTACAAAAGATATTTTTAAAATGCAGTCCAGTTCTACAGGCTAAATTACAATATTCTTTTAACAAGGAGTCATTTTACCACATACAGCCTGAAATTCCACTTTTTCTTAGTATTGATTTAAATAATGAGACAGCATTTGAAATTAAACATTTAAACAGATTTTTTAAGTTACCATACAGTAAGCTTTTTTGAGCCAAGTGGGTTAAGTGTTCTGCAGATGTGAATCCTCACCACCAATCTAGCGGTTAGACTCTTTTATCTGGGGATAATAACAGCAAGGCTGTATGAGATCACACAGCTGAGATTCACACTCAGATTCTCTGACTCAGCAGTTCAGGCTTCTTCCTACTTAAAACTCTGCCTGGCTTCTCTATACTCAGAACAAATCCAAACCCTTTGCCTTGGTCTGTAAGGCTCTGCATGATTTGATCTCTGTCAGCTTCTCCTGCCTGACTGCCCTGCTGAGTCCTAGAATAAGTCAAGCTCTTCCTTGCCTCAGGGCCTTTGCACTGGCTGTTCTATGCCTCGACTGCTTCTCCCCACCACTTACCATTCTGGCTCCTTGTCACCCCTCAGATCTCAGCTTCAGTATCATCTTTTCAAGTAGGTCTTCCAGGACCTAAAGTTAGTCAAGTGCCTCCCTCCCCCAGCAATTATTCTCCATCACAACACCCCGTTCCTTTTCTTCCTACTACCTTACTTTTGTTCCTAATCTGTCTCTGACTCTCTGCCAGGCTGAAAGCTCTATGAAAGCAAGAATTGTGTCTGTTTTGTTCAATACTGTCTACCTCCACCTAGAACAGTGCTAGGTACAAAATAGATTAGGATATTAGTAGGGTAATCAAAGGCAAAATTGACAAGACGTGGTGATAAACTGGATGTGAGAGATTAGGGAAGTAGGAGAAGAGGATTCTTCTGCCTCTTGTTGAGCAACTGGAGGAAAAAGTATGCTGACAGCCCAGGAAACACAGAACTAGAGAGAGCACACAAAGAATACAAACTCGATCTTTACATAGAAAGCACCCTGTGCCATGCCGCTCCCATCCTTCTCCTGAACAGACTGCAAAGGAACTTCCTTCTCCTGTGTACAAAAAGAGATTTTTAAAAAAATTTTATTTCAAAGAAATGCATTAAGTTTTAAAATAAAGGTTCATATTGTTTTCCTGAACAAAGCTTTTTGTTCATTCATGCCAGTGATTATAGATCTAAGACACTACCTTAAAAAAAATACCAAAACAAAAATAATAATAATAAAAAAAACAACCAAAAGCTTTATGCAACCTTCTTTAACACTGCCTCTGACAAATACAAACTATTAAAAGAAGCAAACATCACTGTAATAAATGATCACAAAAAAATAAATTTAAACTCTATAATGGCAACTATAAAAAAGACTTTGAATTGATGAGCGGTTTTTAGAATAAGAGCTTGGAAGATAAAGTTTTTCAGAGTGCGTTTCAAGCCCAGTCATGAGTTTAAGCTTTATGTTCCTGACTTATATGAATTTTAAAAGTGACTCTTGGGCTTCCCTGGTGGCGCAGTGGTTGAGAGTCCGCCTGCCGATGCAGGGGACATGGGTTCGTGCCCCAGTCTGGGAAGATCCCACATGCCGCGGAGCGGCTAGGCCCGTGAGCCATGGCCGCTGAGCCTGCGCGTCCGGAGCCTGTGCTCCACAGTGGGAGAGGCCACAACAGTGAGAGACCCGCGTACCGCAAAAAAAAAAAAAAAAAAAAAAGTGACTCTAGGACTTAAAACTGAAACTTCAAGGATTGAACAGCAACAAGAAAATTTACAAAACATTGAGTAATGGGTTGTTACTCGTTTTCTTCAAGAAGTAATCCCTGGATCTACCAACCTCGTTTTCACAAACATGCTAAATAACAGCACCTCATCTGCTCACTTCATCCCAAAAATCAAAGAATAATTTTTAAACATTTTATTAACCTCTTCCAAAGAGGTTTAAAAAAAAATCTAGCTTGGGCTAATGGTCCTATATGTACTTGACCACAATCCTTAAATGTCAGCATATTTTACAATATTATTATAAATATGAAAAACAGGATGAATTCAAAGACCAAAATCCATACTTGTTTGTTTTCCCACCAGCAGTGTATTCAGTAAAGTGAATGCTGAAAAGTAGAACTAACGGTACCAATCCACCTCCCAGCCCGCGACCCCAATCCCTGGGCGGCGGGTCCCAGCACTTGGGGTAGATCTGGGGCCCCGAGTGGGTTAACATCATTGCACTTTCTACTCAGCGCGGGAGAAAAGGGGCTTGGAAAACATCCCGAGCAACTTAAAAAAGAATCATCTCGTTGCCTTCAAACATCAATATTCCAGTTCCCCCTTCTCCGAACGCTCTACTAGCGAGGGACCACACGTTTCTACCCTGCTTCATGCACCCACAGAAAGCTGCCAATAAACTCCAAGCAAACCTGAGGACGTGAAGCGCCCCCAGGGCCCCCGAAGAGCTCTTCCCACGGCGGCGGCCGGGGATTGTAGCCGGCGCCGGGTCTCTGGGCGAGCAAGCGAGGCTCCGAGCCCACAGGCCGACGGACGCGCTCCCTGGCGCCCGCCTAGAACGGCGGAGAGGAGACCGGGGCTCGACGGGTGCCCGGCTCCGCTCGAGGTCACTCACCTCCTGCATCCCGAGGCTCCCGACAGGCCGCCGCGCACCCGCCCCGGGGCGCACACCCGGACCAGGACGCGCCCCGCCGCTGCGCCGCTCTCAGCCCCCGCGCTTCCGCCGTCCGAGGCCCGAGCGGGCGAGGAGGTGCTGCGGCGAGAGCACGGGGAGCCCACGGCTCCCGGACGCCAAGCTTCCCCGGAACTCTAATTAATAAACCCGCCCCTGAAAATCTACCAGAGTCCCGTGTTTGAGAAGCGAGAAAAGCTCTCGAGTTAACTGGCAATCAAGGTCAGGCCACCTGGGCGCACGCACAAGCACCTTAGGAAAAGCGATTACTTAAAGGATGCAAACATGTTGGAGAAATTCTACACTGATAGGCGTCCCCTGTGCGGAAGCCGGCTGTTTTCTCTCCACCTTTAACGGCTGGTAGAGCTGGTTGTGATCCATTGATACTGCTATAGACTGAAATCGAACTTTCCCCATAGGAACCAGATTAGTCCCTGAAATTGTGAGTTTATTCCTAATATCACAAAAGAAGTGTTTTGTTGTTTTGTTTTAATACATACCCCGGTGTGCTCAGTCAAAATAAAATAAAAACAAATATTTTCATCTGATAGGTTGTCTGTTATGTGAACAGGGTGGCAAAAATAAGTTGGACTGGAGTTTTCTTTTAAAAAACAAGCAAGCAGACAAGACCCCTCAAATCCAAACATTCCTTGTAAAAAATCAACTTGTGTTATAAGTAGATGCTATGGGTATTTCGTGTCGTGACGTTTACAGAAGATATTTGTTTACATCAAACCAAAACATAATATAACCAGAATCTCTGCATTGTACCTCCAGTCCATTCAAAACAATACATACTTATTTCAAAACTCATCATATCCATTTCCTGGCAAATATGACGTAAATATACTTACATTAATTTACCTATTTTAATCTAAACCAAGTAAATTCAAAGCCCTTTTCCTTTGCTTTTATATTAATGGACTTTTACTATTTCAAAATACTAGCCAAGGAAGAGCCAGCTGTAAATATAGTGTTCTGAATCAATGCAAATATTACTGCAGGAAAAATTGAAGGATAATAACAAATAATAATCAAAATACAGTTTAAAAGCACACTATTTTAGAGAATAAAACAGGTAATACAATAAGAATATAATATAAAATAAAATTAAAGTTTTCTTAATATTAGTTTAAAAGTTTTAATCAATTATTTTCAGACTTTGGGGAAAACATACATCCTTTCAAACTATATGGTTGTTAACACAGTCAAAAATTCAGGAGAAATGAAAGATAACACCACAGACAACACATTTATTATATTTTGTTATATTTTCACTTTGATTAGCTTCTTTTACTAACATGTTTTACCCAGACATAATTTTAGGGCAACTTGGAATATGTATTCTAATTCTGCTCAAACTAAATATGGTGGAGACAATGACATTTCTTTGGCCACCGGAATCTAATTAGGAAAAATAAAGTATTTGCTTAATTGATTTAGCTTTAACTTTTAAAAAATTGTACTTATTTATATTTTTGAAGGGTAAGGACTCTCTAGAAATATTCCAAAGTTACAGAGACAAAAATAGTCTTAACAATGGTTACAATAAGACCAGAAATTAGTTTCTATGAATTCTCAGAATTTTAAGTTAGTTTTTGAAGTTATGTAAAGAACATTTTAAAGAGTACATTATCTTAAACTTCACAAAGAAATGTCAATTTGTAAATAAATAAATAGAGAAGTGTCAGTAATTTTAACCTTTGAAAAACAAAACAACGCAAAAAAGTAACTGAATAACGGGCTGCCGGGCCGGTAGGCGGTTAATATGATGAAAGTTTGTGGACGCAACTAGTAGGTAAAGAGTGAACGCGTTCCTCCTTTCCTCCCAGACCTCCGCGGCAACTCTGTGAGAGTGATTTTAACCAGAAACGCTGACCGACACTACCAAAGAGAACTTTGGGGACGAGGGGGTGGGAAGAGGCTGGGGGATGAACTAGTCACTTTCTTCTTTGAGAACTTTGCGCCTCTGCTTGGGGGTGGGGGAAGGGTGGGGAGAAATCCCAGCTTGAAACCAGAGAAAGAAGAAAATTCGTGTAATTACCCAAATCTGGCCTTTCCCGTCTCGGGAGTTCTCTGCCGGTCGGCGGCTCGGAGTCGAACTTCACTATCGGGTTGTCTTTTCTAACAAGCCTGACTGTGCCCCCGACCAGGCAGGTTAAGAGGACCGGAGCGTGGACGAGGTTCGCTTCCCGGGGTTGTAAGGGCGCATCTGCTTTTCCCGCCTTTCGCCAGAAGAAGAGGCTGTAATCCTGAGACGGGCGCTGGCCTGGGCGCCCTCCGCGCCGGCTCCCAAGAAGCATCAGTCCGCGCCCCTGGTGCGCACTCGGCGGTGCTGAGTCTAGGGCCCGCAGGTCTCGGGATTTGCCGGGATGTAGGTTGCGAGCATCCTCCTCTAACAATGATCCGCCTTTAGAGGCCGGCTTCTCCCTGGCTACGGCTGGGAACTGGAGCGTGTAGCCCGCAGAACAAGGGCGCAAGGAATAAACTCCGGAAACCCACCTTCCCTTGCTGCCCGGAGCGGCTAAAGAGCGACTTAAGTCACTTCAATCGGTTTCTTGTATTGGGCGCTTCCAATCACCCTAATGAAACGGAGGCACAGGTGAAGAAGGCCTGGGCTCAGCCCTGGTGAGCCCACGGCGCTCTACGCTCTCATCTGGTTCCTCCAGTCTCCAGAAAGCCTCCGCAGACGGAAGGGGTGTAAATAGAATTTTGTCGTGGTATTGTCACGACAATACCGATGAAGACTATTTTTTTTAAGGGTCGTTTCAGGTGGATGGCGATTGAGAACTCACTGAGCCCCAAATCCTCTTTCAAACAGATAAGGAAACAGGCTCAGAAGTAGCCGAGGCGGCAGAGAGAACTACGGGTTTGGGGGCAGAACTCAGCCCCTTCCTCCCCCTCCGCCTCCCCCTAGCTCATCTCCCCAACCTTCTCCGGGTTCGCTTTCCAGGACTCTCTTCCCACAGGGCCAGGTCTCTCCGCAGCCCCCGGGACCAGACGGCCTCCTGGGCCGACGACCACACGGGGACCTTCGGCACTCCCTCGGACGTCCCTCCTCCCCCCACCTCCCCCCGAGGATGAGCACAGATTCCAGACCACGCGCACCAGCTACAACAAAATCTCCGAAAAGGGTCGGCCCAAAGCCAGCTGGCTTGCGCACATCTACTGAGGCTAGGGCGCGCGGCAGCCGAGGCTCTTACAGGCGGTGCCCGGGCCGCCAGGCAATGGAGTATTGTCTCTCGGGACTTTGCTGGAAAGGCTCTGTCTGGAAAGCCTCCCGCTAGATCCAATCCGAAACCCCAGAGGCGGGGCGCGGTTAGGGAAACAAAACTGATTTTCAACTTACATGAGACACTCCAACCTCCCCCCCGCCCTGGCCCGCCTTGGCTTCAGTCTCCCGTCACCCCAATGGCTCAGGTCAACCTCCCCCTCCGGCCCCAGTTCTGCCCGGGCGGGGATGACAGGCCCTGCTAGTGCCCGGAGCGTGGGAGCTGGCGGGTGAGCGAGGAAAGGCGGAGCGGGGCGGGACGGGGAGGGACGGGGTGTATCCGTATAAACGTGTGGGCAGCTGCCTGGCGCCCGCGCTGCGCTCCGACGGGAGACCTTTCAGCACCGCGGCCAAGGACATGGCTCCGCCCGAGTCCTTAACCCTTGTCCGCCGCTTCTGGATTTCGAAATCAGTCTCTCTGTCTCTGTCTCTCTCCACTTTCCCCTAAGACAGGGGGAGAATCGCCTTGGGCGCCTCTGGGTTGGTTTGTTTTTCTTCTGTCTTTCAGGATCCTGGGCGGAGAGCGCCAGCGAGGAGGGCCAGATGCCGGCGGAGGCGGGGCAGCAGGCGGACGGTGCGTGTTCCCACGGGATGAAGCTCAGCTGGGACATCAACGACCCGCAGATGCCACGGGTGCGTGAAACCCCCGCGCGCGCGGCGCTGTCCATCCAAAGAGGAGGGATGTCCTTGCAGAGACTGTGGACAGACCTCACCTCCACCCCCAAACACACACCCCTGAGAGTCCTCCAGTGTACAGGGACTCCACAAATGGCAGAGCTGGGTTCAGAGATGTGTCTTCTCCCATCTCTTATCTCGCGCTTGTTAGAAAACACGCCGAAAGCAACAGAAACTGTCAATCAGGCTCCAAGCTCCAGGTCATTCTGGCGGGAACCGGACACCCCGTCCTTCACTTTTTCTTTTTTTTTTTTTAGCATCTTTATTGGGGTATAATTGCTTTACAATGGTGTGTTAGTTTCTGCTTTATAACAAAGTGAATCAGCTATACATATACATATGTTCCCATATCTCTTCCCTCTTGCGTCTCCCTCCCTCCCTCCCACCCTCCCTATCCCACCCCTCCAGGCGGTCACAAAGCACTGAGCTGATCTCCCTGTGCCATGTGGCTGCTTCCCACTAGCTATCTACCTTACGTTTGGTAGTGTATATATGTCCATGCCTCTCTCTTGCTTTGTCACAGCTCACCCTTCCCCCTCCCCATATCCTCAAGTCCGTTCTCCAGTAGGTCTGTGTCCTTATTCCTGTCTTACCCCTAGGTTCTTCATGACATTTTTTTTCTTAAATTCCATATATATGTGTTATATGTATATATGTGTTAGCATACGGTATTTGTCTTTCTCTTTCTGACTTACTTCACTCTGTATGACAGACTCTAGGTCTATCCACCTCATTACAAATAGCTCAATTTCGTTTCTTTTTATGGCTGAGTAATATTCCACTGTATATATGTGCCACACCATCTTTATCCATTCATCCGATGATGGGCACTTAGGTTGTTTCCATCTCCGGGCTATTGTAAATAGAGCTGCAATGAACATTGTGGTACATGACTCTTTTTGAATTATGGTTTTCTCAGGGTATATGCCCAGTAGTGGGATTGCTGGGTCATATGGTAGTTCTATTTGTAGTTTTTTAAGGAACCTTCATACTGTTCTCCATAATCTGCTGAGTCTCTCCTTATCCATTCTTTGCCATCCACGAGAAAGGTAGGGGAGAATCTTGGCTAATGTAGACATCAGTGCTTCTCACGCAGCAAAACTGTGAGATAGGCCCGTAAATCTCGGTGACCCGACTCTTATTAAACAGCAGGAGTTGGGCCATTAGACGCCTGCCCCAGCTGCCTGGATGAAGCACGGCTCCTGGGGGGCCTCCCTAGTCATGCCAACCAGGGCGAGAGCCCCTGGAATCCGGCTTTTGGACGCAACTTCTGAGATTGCTTCTCTAATGACAAGGAAATCACCATCATCCGTTTTGGGTGAATTTGTTTTATTTTGTTTTGTTTTAACGGAACGAAGGGGTTTGGAGCCTAGTACAGGGAATGAGCTGGGCAGTTATAATTGGTCATACTGGTTTGGGGCAAAAACTGAAAAGTGACTTTAAAGTCCTGGGTGTAGGTGGAGGGAGAGTTAGGAGCGACCTGGGAAGCATTCGCAAAGGCAGATCCCTGGCAATGCTGTGGTATAGGGGTAAGAGACTTGGCCTTTATTCAGCATCTACTATGTGCCGCGTATAACAATTCATTAGCAAGGTTGTCTAGCCTCTCAAAGCGATCAGTACTTTTGGGGATGTATGTATTTACAGTAAGTTTGTTTATTTTCAAGTCTGCCTACTTTAGAGCCACACTGTGCCAGTTTTGTGAAAGGGGACCACAGTACAGCAAGGGCATCTCATCCTCACTGACTTCTGTCCGCATGCGTCTTCATAGGAAAAAAAAATCTAATCTTGCATTTTAGAAATGAGCCACATCCAAATAAGGGAAGGATGGTTCCTCTCATGAGTATTATTCTGGACTTCCCATGTAAATGTGAATAATTTTTCCTCTGGGAGATTGGTTCTTAAACAGAGAGAAAGTGTGTGTGTGTGTGTGTGTGTGTGCACGCGTGACATCTCAAAAGAGGCAGGTGCACTGGGCTATGGAAAGAGAACTGGAGAAAGAGGATCCTAGCCCTGCTCTGACAAACCAAAGGAGGAAGAGCTAAACTAGCTGTATGACCTTGAGACAGTTCCTGAATTTGCCTTAGTCTCAGGTTGCTCACCTGTCATCAAGCCGTGGAATTAGATAACAATCTTAAATTGTCGTCCAGATCTACTGTCATGTTTGGTGTGTGCACGCTTGTCTGTATGTGACCACATGTGCTCCCCTGCACCAAGACATTAGAGCAAATGAAACCCAATCTAGGAGTCCTCCATTCTTGTTTTGATTTTAAAATGCAGTCTCTGTGTCTTCATTTTCAGTGGCATTACTTTGGTAGTGGGGATCTAGTCTGTACCCTTGCAGGGGGGGAGTGCGAACAAAATATTCTCTTCTGGAAAACTGTCTGTTACTAAGGTCCTTAAATTGAAATATTCATTTTAAAAACAAAGATATAGCATTTAGCGTAAACTTAGAGTTGCTAGCACATCATTATATATTTCATTTGTGATGTACGTTAAGTTAATGTATTGACTTATGTCAATTATATTTCTGAGAAAAGATAAATAATGCCTATTAGTAATAATAATGATTTCAACAATATCTCTGCGGTTTTGGAAACAAAATCACCCATTTACCTATTACCGTTAGAATGTACAATACTAACGTGGTACACGAGTCTGAATTGTCCAACTAAGAATACTTCTGCTTTGCAGATGTTGGATCTAATTATCCTGGGCTGGGGGAAGGGAGAGAAGGTATACATGGCTTATTACTGTAATAATAGTTTTCTGAGCCTCTATCATACCAGGAAGGTCAGTGGGGCCCGGCTGCCACAGATCTTCTTTTTAAACCCCAGCTATGCCACTGCAGAAGGTTATCCATCTAACTTCCACTTCCTTATCTATTAAATAAGAGGAAGGATGCCTATGAGGCAAAGTTGTTGTGAGGATTGTAGATACTGCATAATGTGGCTTTATGGGCCATACTGTCTCTGTCCCAAATACTCAGCTCTGCACTGTAGTGAGAAAACAGCCACAGACCCTACATAGACGAATGTACATGGTCATGTCCCATTACAACTTTATTTATGGATACCGAAGTTTGAATTTCATACGATTTTCGTGTGTCACAAAATGTAGTTCTTTTGATTTTCCCCCCAACCATTAAAAAATATAAAAATCACTTAGTTTGTGGGCTGTACTGAAACAAGTGGCAGGCTGGATTCGGCCCATGGTCCCTAGTTTGTACAGGAACCATATTGCAGTATAAATAATGCATAATATGGACAAAGGACCACCAAATGTGAATAGTAAAGCAGTGCTCAGTATTTTACATATAACATTATTTTAGCCATGCAGTTCTTTGTGTAGTAGAATGACAATCCATATTGCTCTGGGAAGAGGTTAGCTTAGCAGGCTCCACCAAATGCTCGGGTTTACCTTATGGTTAGGCTGTCATCATAACACCCTTGTAAACCTGGAGGGCTAATTTGGGAAACTGTTCATGTCTCTCTGATGTTGTGCTGGGTATCAGGCCAAGAGCTTTTGAAGAAAAAGCACTGGATGGAAGTAAAGACATTTACAGGCTCAACTGTATGTCAGCGATAGAACTTTCCAATCACTTTTTGCCCTGGTTAAAAGTGATTAACTAGATTAACTAGAAAATATCTGTAACATTTAAATACACCGAGAAGTGGTATAACATAGTGGTAAGGAGAATAGGCTCTGGAGTCAAACTGTGAGGGCTCAAATCCTAGAGCCAAGTCTTACTAGCTGTGTGACCTTGGGCAAGTCAATGAAGCTCTCTGGTCTCCATCTACTATTCTATTAAATGGGGATAATAATAGTACCTATTGTTTGTATGCAGTATGAAGGCTAGATGAACGAATACATGTACAGCTTTTAGAATATAAGCACTATGTAAGCATCAATTTATAGCCAGTTGTCAGAAGGGCATACACAGGATGAGTGACGTTTTGTAAGAGCACAGTTCCTGGAATTAAAAAGACCCAGTTTTATCCTAATGTGCTTGGGGAAGATTAAAGCCGTGCTGTCTCTGGTTTGGGCTTGATGAACTTGACTACCCGTCCTTCTGGGCGCCTTCCCAGGAGCCAGACCACTTCGACCGCTTCTGCGAGTGGCCGGACGGCTACGTGCGCTTCATCTACCGCAGTGGCGAGAAGAAGGCGCAACGCCATCTGAGCGGCTGGGCCATGCGGAACACCAACAACCACAACGGCCACATCCTCAAGAAGTCGTGCCTGGGCGTGGTGGTGTGTGCGCGGGACTGCGCCCTGCCCGACGGCTCCCGTCTGCAGCTGAGGCCTGCCATCTGCGACAAAGCCAGGCTGAAGCAGCAGAGTGAGCTATGGGACTGGGAACAGGGTGGCCTTGCAGTCGTGAGTTCCCTATTCCCAGCGAATTTCCCCTTCCTTCCTTCTGGAGGGTCTGGGGTCAGGTTGTTATTAATATTTCTCGCCTCTGGCTTTGCAGAGAAGGCATGCCCCAACTGTCATGCTGCTTTGGAATTGATCCCCTGTCGAGGGCACAGCGGGTACCCTGTAACCAACTTTTGGCGGCTTGATGGCAATGCAATATTTTTTCAGGTAGGTGGGGGGACACCACAGTTTGTGATGGACATTCTCATCATGTCACAGGGACCAAACCACCTGCCATGTATCTCAGGAACCCTGGACCAAACCAGATACAGCTCTGGGGGCCAGAAATAGGTGCTGGGGCTCCCAGGGCCTTACCAGGCTCCTAGGAATTAGTTCAGCTACTGTGTGCTCTCTAAGGGGGAGAGGGTGAACCTACTTATAGTTGTTTTCATATGGCAAAAGGACTGTTAGGTCATCTTTTAAGATGTCTATTATTGGTGCAGTTTTATTTGTTCAAGAATTTTTTTCCGGGCTTCCCTGGTGGCGCAGTGGTTGAGAGTCCGCCTGCCGACGCAGGGGACACGGGTTCGTGCCCCGGTCCGGGAAGATCCCACATGCCGCGGAGCGGCTGGGCCCGTGAGCCATGGCCGCTGAGCCTGTGCGTCCGGAGCCTGTGCTCCGCAACAGGAGAGGCCACAGCAGTGAGAGGCCCGCGTACCGCAAAAAAAAAAAAAAAGAATCTTTTTCCCTGTCTCTTGGAAAAAACAAACAACTTGGGGCACTGGGAAAGGCACACTCAATTTTTGACCAGTGTTGCCAGCTCCCCTCAAAGGAATAATGTGATTCATCTCCTTATTAATGCAGGCCAAGGGAGTTCATGATCACCCAAGACCAGAGAGTAAATCAGAGACAGAAGCTCGAAGAAGTGCTATCAAGAGACAAATGGCTTCTTTTTACCAACCCCAGAAAAAGAGAATTCGAGAACCCGAGGTAATAGGGAGCTGACATTACACTTGTGGTCTGTGTTCACCGTCATCATAAAATGCACTGAGACTTATGTAAAATATGAATGCCATACCTTAATTTAAAAGGTTTCATTTTATGTGAAAATTATATACCTCTAACAATGTCATTGAATCAACATTTTGAATAGGGTTTCTAATTCCTTCTTCTTGATAAAAAAGCATAATATCTCTACAGTTAATGATAGAGTGAGCATGTGAGCTGACATCCTAATACAAGGGCAATTATCGAATGGTCATACGGAAAGAAATAGGTGCATACCCATGCCTGAACGGTGCATCTTCGAGAGGGTCCTTTTCATTACTTACATAGAACAGAAAAAATTTCTTTGGGCAACTCGATCCAGTTTGGCTGTTCAACCAAAGTATGCCAAGGAGGCAGAATATTAGTTGGAGGATAAGAGACACTGGCCTTGTTTGAGCACTTTCTATGTGCCATGCACATAGGGTTTAAGTCTTACACGTGAATTGGTCACAAAAGCCTTAAGAAGAAATTACTGTTATTAAGCCCCATTTTTTAACACCTTTATGGGAGTATAATTGCTTTACAATGGTGTGTTAGTATACATATAGCCCCATATCTCCTCCCTCTTTAAGCCCCATTTTTAAGTGAGGAATCTGAGGCTCAGAGAGGTTAAGTAACTTGTTCAGTGCATGAGGGACAGTCAGGATTTGAACCCAGGTCTGCGTCAGGCTCCTGAGCCTCTGCTGTTATGCACGTAGTATAGGGAGAACAGACCATCTGCCACTCTGACCCACCCTGCCTGGCTACCACGGTCCCTCCTAATTCAGCAGCGTGGAATCCAAGCGTGAGCTCAAGCTGTGAAATTCCCAGACCATGAGCTCAGATCATGTTTCTGAGCTCCTAACACACAGCCCACCAACCAAAAGCTTGTTATTTGGTTGGTTGACGACTGTTACAGGTGAGGGTGTCCACGCAATTTACATCTTTATTTACAAATAAAAATTTGTGTCATTTTTTTAGGCAGGAGAGAATCAAGATAACGGTGGCCATTTCAGCAACATACCTTCCCTGGAGAACCCAGAGGAGTTTGATATAATTCCTGACACTGGCTTCCCTGTTCCAGGGCAGCCTTGCTTTTCCTTTCCAAACTCGGATGCTTACAAAGCTACCTGTGACCTAGCTGCCTTTCAAGGAGATATAGTACCACCCTTTCAGAAATATCCAAACCCAAGAATCTTTTTGCCTAGGCCACCCTGCAGCTATGAATTGGCAGGCCCTGGTTACACAAATTCAGGCCCATATTATCCCACCCTTTATAAAGATGCCAGCAGTATTCCTGATGACACAGACTGGGTTCATCTGAATGCACTGCAATACAATATCAACTCCTACGGCAGCTTTGAGAGAAGCTTTGATTTCACCAGTAAACAGCCTGGCTGGAAACCAGCTCTTGGAAAAGCTGACCTTGGGGAGAGCACTGACCATGGACAGTTCCAGGCCGTGGCCGCTCGCCCTTATTACAACCCAGAGCTTCCCTGCAGGTACCTCACGACGGCCCCGCCATCTGCTCCAGCCCTGCAGACAGTAATCACCACCACCACCAAAGTGTCCTACCAGGCCTACCAGCCCCCTGCTCTGAAATGCTGTGACAATGTGCGGGAAGTCACGAGCCTTTCTGGCTGTAACTATGATTCTGAAAACACCCAAATGTCCATCTACCTGGAAGACTTGGACCTTCCAGCTACAGTCGCCATGGCAGCCTCTCCAACAGCATCACTTCCTTTGAAAATTCCTGGAGATTGCCGGACCATCAGACACACTTTGCCTTTTCCTCAAGACTCAGCACCCTCCTGGACAGACGGAGCAGAGACGTGGGATGTGTGTCCATCTGGACCGGGGTCTACAATTGGTTATTCAGAGAGAATCAGTCCGTTCTTTAGCTATGACCATGAGGACTTTTGAACAACAGTCCTGGGGCACAGCATAATATTGGTCTCCATGCAGGCAGTAGAACATGACATGGCAACTCTCTCTTAAGTTGGGAGATTCATTTAGCATGCAAAGAAATATATATATTATATATGTATATAGATAACAGTAAAACCAATTATCAGCGGAGTAAATTATAGGTTGGAAATGTTTAGATAATCTAGGGAAATCTTGCACAGCATTTTACTTACTTTTTTTTTTTTTTTTTTTGCCACGCCCCTCGGCTTGTGGGACCTTAGTTCCCAGACCAGGGATCCAACCCGGGCCCCCTGCAGTGGACGCGCAGAGTCCTAACCACTGGACCGCCAGGGGAGTCCCTGCACGGCATTTTCAAACCCACTACAGCATATAGAATTAGGTCTGCAATGAGACTGTTCCGAATGAATAAGCATGAAAGTTAATGAGCTAAGTAAGTCCATTTAGTTTGTTAGCTGGAGTAGAAGTCAAGAATCCTGGCTCTCACCCCAAGCCTTTCCCCACTGGATCATATTAAGGAATTTCACAAATCTCTCTTCGGCCCTTAAGGGTTGTCAAAATAGCCTCGGGATGAAATCTTTACAATCTTATCTCCTGAGTCATTTCCTAAGATTTTACTTAGCATTTACAACCTGTTAAAATAACTTCAGGAAGTAATTTTGATCATTTTACCTGCGAAGTATATATCTATAGCTTTTTAGTAAATCTACCGTGTTGCAATGATAAAGTGCAGTTGTTTTTAAGAGAATTTTGTTTTCCAGTATCAGCTGAATACCTTTTCTTAACATTGATGAATGTTTTCCTAACAGAGACAGCCTAACACTGATGATATGTATTTGATTCATTTTTATTGTACTACAATATACATTTTTTCCAGTTAGGTTTCAAAATTAGAATAGAGATGTTTTATTCAAATTTAGCTTTACTGTTCCTTTGTTAACTCCTCATAAATGTAATTGATAATGTTATTCAATTAAACATAATGAAGACATTTAAAAATAATGTAGCTGATGCTTGAGTTATTTCAAAACAAAAATAGGAAAAAATGTTCATATTATACCCTGGGAAACAGTTGTTATAATAGATTAAACATATTAGTTTATTAAAGTTTTGTACTTTTAGAAAAAACTATTTGCTATGCTGATAATGGAAAACCTCTCTGAAACAGTGCGCATACGTGCACACACACACACACTTTTGCACAGCTCCCAGTGCTTAGTGAAAATATTCAGTTTTCAAATAAAAACAAACTACGTAAATAAATTTTTGAGAATGGGGGAAGTGTGAGAGTGGGGGAAGGATTATCCTCAAATTTGCATAGAATACCCAGTTTGCACAACTAAATTGCAGTAAATCAGATGCCATTTTAAATCTTTGAGCCTTCCATACTGCTCACCTGATTCGGAAAGCCCTCATACACTGATGTAATAAATACATGCAGTACTGGCCACAAGATTAAATAAATATTATCACACGCCTATTCCCTAGCCAACTTTTTCTCAAAGGAAAGGACACCTAGTACACTCACGGACTACTTTTTTCTTTAGACTCCCATTGCCAAAACTTGCAGCTTCTAATCATACCTAACATTTATATAGCACTTACGTGGGCCAGACACTGTTCTAAGCCCTGAACATGTATTAATTTATTTAATCTTCATAACAGTCCTCTGAGCTACCTGAGAGAGGCCAAATGATTTTCACAGTAAGTGGCAGAGCTGGAATTTGAATTCACCTCCAGAGACCCTGCTTTTAAGCCCCACATTACATTAGCTTTGATTAGTTATTTATCAATGAAATCCCATTCGTACTTCGCAATTCGTACTTCGCAATCCCATTCGTACTTCGTACTTGGCATGAAGTAGAGAGTTTTATTACTTCTAAGTATTTATGTCCTAACACTGGATGCAAAGGATCCACGCAGTGTGGGTAGAAAGGGCAGGGGTGGGAGTAAGCAGACTCTAGGCAAAGCCCTGAGGTAAGCATTTCCCAAAGTGTGGTACAAGTGTGCTCTGGGTTACAGGGTGATTCTAGACAGTCCACAAATGTTTTATGTTAATAGTTATGGATTTATGTTAATGTGTAATAGGGAAAGATATAAATAACACATCAAACCTATGATTTCAGGATACTTTTGCCTAGACAAAGCAAAACAAGTTTGTTTTTGTTTTAAGGCAAGGTAATGTAAGGAAAAGTATTAAGCAAATAATAGCACAGATGTTATGCAAAATGCAAATGCAAAAAAAAAAATCATCCAAATGGTTGAGAGCTTGTGCTCTGCTGCCTGTGCTTAGTCATGCTGGCTCTGCACCTTTGTAAAAGAAGGTTGCCTAGAGCCTGAAATATATGGGATAGCCCATTCTCAAGGCTCTGTCTCCCAGGCTTCACCTTTAAAGGTATGACATTTTTCATTCACACAAAGATAAAAAGTTGCAGAACAGAGAATAACATTTGTCATGTTGGAGGTTTATTGTTGGACCTACCTGGACAACTGCTAGAAAAAAGGACTATCACATCCTTTCTGGGGTCTGGCCGACCCCAAGAAGTTTGCAGCTATCAGCTATACTCCCTCCTCTTTTAGTATAAAAGAAGCCTGGATTCTAACTTGGGTAAGATTCTTTCGGACACTAGCCTGCCACCTTCTCTGTCTGCTGGCTTTCTGAATAAAGTCGCTATTCCTTGCCCTAACACCTTGATTTATTGGCCTGTCACTCAGCGAGCAGTATGAGCTTGGACTCAGTAACAATAGTTTCCTAGAGCAAGGGGTCAGGGGGCTGAAAATAACTGACTCAGCTGAAAACGGGAAATGGTGATGACAACAAGATTGTATAAAGCTGGAGCCTATGGGGCAAACAAGCCCAGGTGTGACGCTGGACATATGCAAGTGTAACCCCAGTATTGAGGAGTCCAGACAGTGGGCAACACTCAGAAGCCAGGCTGTGGCACTTGATCCCAGAGGAGGGGGTGAAGACAGAACATACCTCAAGTGTTGGCTGGGGGCCCCAGCCACGCCATCCTCCAAGGAGCCAGGTTCCGGGGCAGAGTGTCTGGGTAGCACAGATGAGTTCTTGCAAACTGAGCCACCTGAAGAAGGCGCAGGAAGATTTAGACTCTGGGTCATACCTATTGCTCTAAAAAGCTGATCTTATTAGGGGGCAAAAGAGTTTTGTGGAGAATGAAAGGAAGTAGGGAACTTACAAGGGCCTAAATGTTATATTACTAATATGAAATATTCATTATGAGTTATGAGTAATAACTATTTGATTCTTAATTTACAGCCTTCAAATGCGGCCGGTGTAAATTAGAGCAGCCAAAGCTTCTGACGTACTTTGTTCTGACCAGCTCATGACTGGGCTGAGCCCAAGCCTTCAGTCAGACACCTACTATATCAGCTACTGAGAGCAGAGGATATGCAAAGGAGGTGAGGCCAGGCTAAGAGGTGACCCCTGTGATCAGCTGTCCCCCATTAGACTCAACCTGCCACGGGGCACTGAACAGAAACACAAGTTATTCACTTGCTAACCATTCTTTCCTCTCCATGAATAGTGCACAGTCTTGGAGTAGACTTGATACACTTACCTGGAAGAACTTCAAAGTATTGAACCTAACCTCTGACAAACTGTTTCTATGGAACATCTGCTGGAGAAGATAACAGAATTCTTTTCAAATTTTAGGATCTTTTTTTTTTTTAATTTATTTTTGGCTGTGTTGGGTCTTCGTTTCTGTGCAAGGGCTTTCTCTAGTTGTGGCAAGTGGGGGCCACTCTTCGTTGCGGTGCGTGGGCCTCTCACTGTCGCGGCCTCTCTTGTTAAGGAGCACAGGCTCCGGATGAGCAGGCTCAGCGGCCATGGCTCACAGGCCCAGTTGCTCCGCGCCATGTGGGATCTTCCCAGACCGGGGCTCGAACCCGTGTCCCCTGCATCGGCAGGGGGACTCTCAACCACTGCGCCACCAGGGAAGCCCCAAAATTTTCGGATCTTATGGAATGATTTTAACTAATATTCTGTGAGACGTTGTGCTAAGAAAACCACTGGAAATAGAATTTACAAACAACAAAAGAAAGTGATAAATGGTCTCTCACTGCCTCTTTCTATGGTTCACAACATCCCTCTACACATTAGAATCACCTGGGGAGCCTTAACAATCCTAGTATCAAGGATGCACCTCAGGGACTTCCACGGTGGCACAGTGGTTAAGGATCCTCCCGCCAATGCACAGGACACGGGTGTGATCCCTGGTCTGGGAACTAGGATCTCGCATGCCTCGCGGTGTGGCAAAAAGAAAAACTATCAATTAATTATAGTAAATATACAACACTAATGTTAGATGTTAATAATAGGGGAAACTGGGTGCAGGGCATATGTGAACTCTGTACCATTTTCTCCATTATTTTGTAAATGTAAAACCCTTCTAAAAAATAAGGTCTATTTAAAGTAAAAAATAGGGACTTCGCTGGTGGTCCAGTGGTAAAGAATCCATCTTCCAATGCAGGGGACGTGGGTTTGATCCCTGACAGGGGAACTAAGATCCCGCATACCGCGGGGCAACTAAGCCCACACACAACAACTACTGAGCTCGTGCACCTCAAATAGAGACCCCCGAGTCGCAAACTACAGAGCCCACGTGCCCTGGAACCCGCGCCACAACTGGAGAGAAGCCCACGTGCCCAACGAAGATCTCGTGTGCTGCAACTAAGACCTGACGCACCCAAAAAATAAATTAAAAAGAAAAAAGTAAAAAATAAATATTCCTCCTCCTGGGTCCCACCTTTGACAGCAAAATCCCAGGCACAAAGAAATGACAGAGCAGAGCCTTTCACTAGGACAAAAATGTCCTTATCTATGTATCAAAAACCTTATGTCCCGCTTGTGTCCTATTTAAAGGCATTTTTTTCTTGTATAGGATTTTGATCAGACTGGTGGTGCTTGGATCAAATTTAGCAAGAACCAATAGGATATATCTCTAGATGAGTATATATATATATATATATATATATAGAGAGAGAGAGAGAGAGAGAGAGAGAGAGAGAGATTTTAAGAAATTGGCTCACAATTGTGGGGTCTGACGAGTCAGAAGTCTGTAAGGCAGGCCCACAGGCTGGCAATTCCGGCAAGAGGTGATGTTACAGGTCTTGAGTTCAAATTCTGCAGGGCAGCAGGCTGGAAACTCAGGCAGGGTTTCTAGTTCCAGTCTTGAGGCAAAATTGCTTCTTCTTCAGGCAACCTCTGTCTTTCCTCTTAAGACCTTCAACCGACTGGATGAGGTCCAGGCACATGATGGAGAGCAATCTGCTTTTATTCGAAGTCGACCAATTTAAGTGTGAATCACATCTGTGAACACCTTCACAGAAACATCTGGAATAATGTTTGACCAAACAACTTAGCCTAGCCAGTAACCTCATAAAATTAACCATCCCACTTGATAAAGGTGGATTAAAGGGACCAGGGATATTTAGCTTAGAAGAAAAGACTCAGATGGGACATGATAAAATCTAGAAATATTTGCAGTCACCTCCAGCAGAGATGGGACTGTAGTATAGTGTGGCATTTAGGGTCATGGGCTTCAGACATAACTGAAAATAGTGAGCCAAGAAAGGATTCTGCCAGGGCTCCCACAGCTTTTTAGAGGGAGCTGGGATTTGGACCCAGCCCTTCCATGCACCTCAGTGAACATGGGGAAGGCAGTTCCTTTCTGGGAAGAATTGAGGGCTGTAGTTCCATCCTCTCAGGGAAACTGAAATCTCTCCTTCTTATTCAGGGGCAGAGGTTCTAAATTATTTGGAGGATTTGTACAGAAATATGGGAAACGTACTTTACAATCTAAAATAAAGAGTGAATGTGGGCCAGAAAAAAGGATGTGGTCTAGAAGCTTGCTTAGAAGCAACCCACTTAGACACGCAGGAAAAGACTGGAGAAAAACGCATCCGATTAAGCAAAAGCGGTTTGTTATCATAGAATCTTTTCCATGGATCTTGGAATCCATGAATTCCTGAGACTGCGACTCAGGACATCCTTAGAAGGAAGATACATGGTAAGACGCCAACATTTCAAATATCGATTCCATCACACATCTCCTGTTTTGTATTCTTCCATGATTCCCTCTGGACAAAAGTTCAGGTCAGACTTACAAACTGCCTAAACATAAAACATAGCTTAGAATACTTAGACTTTAAAGGCTTGGTTTGTTTGGACAAACCATTAGCATAATTTAAGATTAGACCAGATTATGCATTAAAAAACTAAAGTATATTTTATGTGGAGAAGAAAAGAGAACTAATAATACGCAAAGTTAATATATGTAAGACTTTGTCTACTCATTAGCATGGTAACCTCACCATAGTCATCTGTAACTCTTACTTTGCTACTATGTGGTAGCAAATGATATTCTTCTACACTCTGCACTGCTGGTGGAAAATATTGAAGAGATATGCATGATTGTCAGGAGACCCTGGAGATTCATTTCTTTAACGAGGACAAGTTGCCTTGAGTCTGGGAAATGTTATACCAAGCATTTGCTGAACTTGAAGGGCGGAGCAAGTGGTGACAGAATAACAAATGTTATCAGCGACCTGTATCAGTTGTGCGAATGCCAGGAAACTAATTTCAAGGTGATTTCTCAGGTATTTGTAATAGATTGTAAATCAAAAATGGCTGCTGGCTAGTAACATCAGGCATTCCAAAACCTTGAGTTTCTGGAGTATTCCTTTGACTGTAAATGTAAAAGTTGTTCTCAAAAATATAAATATACCTACTTTAAATAATCCAGCAAAGAATGGATAAATATAATCTGAACTCCCACAATTACCTCTTACTCTTCAAGTGTTCTCCAAGGGAAATTCTAAACTAAGTAAGAAATCAATTCTAAAATGTAGAAATGGGGAATTCCCTGGCGGTCTGGTGGTTAGGACTCCATGCTTCCACTTCAGGGAGCACGGGTTTGATCTCTGGTCGGGGAACTAAGATCCCACAAGCCACGTGGCACACACACACACCCCTCTAGAAAAAGCAGAAATGGAGTAAGGGATGAATTCTTCTTTTTTTAATTGGACATTTGCAGTGGTGATATATCTATATCAATTGAGTTGGGGACAGCTGAAGGGGGAGTACTTTGGGGAAGTGGGGCAAGGAGAGAGTGGGGCAAGGAGCTGAGTTTGAACATGTTAAGTTCAAACTCTTAGATTTCTAAGTGAAGTGTTGAGTAGGCTGTTGGCATCTGAGTCTAAAGTACAGGATGGAGGCACAGATTTGGAGATACAAGTTTGGGAATCGTCAGCGTACAATCAAACTTGTAATTGGTTGGTTGTAAAATGCTATTCACATATAAAGTATCATTACCTAGTAATTACTCATGAATATAACACAGTAGCAGTCATTGACCCGCTAACCCTTCTGTTTGGAACATCAAAGATACTTTTTGAAGAATGAAATAATGCCATTTGCAGCAACATGGATGGACCTAGAGAAGTAAGTCCAACAGAGAAAGACAAATATCGTATATCACTTATATGCGGAATCTTAAAAAAATGATAAAAATGGACTTATTTACAAAACAGAAGCAGACTCACAGACACAGAAAACAAACTTAAGGTTACCAAAAAGGAAAGGGGGGAGGGATAAATTAGGAGTTTGGGATTAGCAGACACACACTACTATATATAAAATAGATAAGCAACAAGGTCCTACTGTATAGCACAGGGAACTGTATTCAACATCTCATAATAAACTCTAATGGAAAAGAATCTGAAAAAGAATATATATATCTGAATCACTTTGCTGTATAACAGAAACTAACAGAACATTGTAAATCAACTATACTTCAATTGTTTTTTTCTTTTTTTTTTTGCGGTACGCGGGCCTCTCACTGTTGTGGCCTCTCCCGTTGCAGAGCACAGGCTCCGGACGCGCAGGCTCAGCGGCCATGGCTCACGGGCCCAGAGCCATGTGGGATCTTCCCAGACTGGGGCACGTGGGATGTGGGATCTTCCCAGACTGGGGCACGAACCCGTGTCCCCCGCATCGGCAGGCGGACTCTCAACCACTGCGCCACCAGGGAAGCCCTTGAAAGATATTTTTAATAGAACTCTTTTTTTTGGAAAATAGGATATATACAAGTGTTAAGTTTTTCTTGTTCTGTCTTTCAAGTATTTTATTGCTGATCTTAAGCACTAAGAAGTTCAGAGATTCTCTATTGATTTTAGGCTTACAAAATATTATCAGTTGGAAGTTCTGAGAAGGCTATGTAATGACATCTTCAAGAATGCTTATCTTCCTAGGAAAGGAAAAGCTCAAATGTGAAATGCAGTCTTAAAGAACCGTGAAGCTGCTAGGTCAGCCCTTGTCTTGATAGGAATCAAGTACTGAAGGATATGCTGCCAATCTTTGATAAGGAATATGCTGGTAGTTTAAAAATATACACACTTCTTTTCAACACTCCATCCTGTAAGGAGGATTGGAAGAAACATCAATTAAGGGTTTTTTTTAAAGGATTTTATTTATTTTTTATTTTTTGGCTGCACTGGGTCTTCATTGCTGCGCACGGGCTTTCTCTAGTTGTGGCGAGCGGGGGCTACTCTTTCGTTGCAGTGTGCAGGCTTGTCACTGCGGTGGCTTCTCTTGCTGTGGAGCGCAGGCTTCAGTAGTTGTGGCACGTGGGCTCAGTAGTTGTGGCTCACGGGCTCTAGAGTGCAGGCTCAGTAGTTGTGGCACACGGGCTTAGTTGCTCCGCGGCATGTGGGATCTTCCCGGACCAGGGCTTGAACCTGTGTCCCCTGCATTGGCAGGTGGATTCTTAACCACTGCGCCACCAGGGAAGTCCTCAATTAAGGTTTAACCACTGAAAAATTTATTATTTGAGGATGAAACAATTTATGGAAAGCACAAGGATGAGGATGTATAGGAGGGACTCCCCCAAATAATAATTACATTAAGCCACTGCCAATCCTGATGTTATGTTGAGTCTCAGAATACATATTTTGCCATTTTGCTGTTACACACCTACACATCAGTCCTTCAAAATACAAATAGGAATATTAAGGTCATAGAATACAATATTGCTCTGGAATATTTGAAGTATCAACACTCAAAAGTAAATTGTTGAATTTCTAGTTCTGGAAATGGTGGAGTGGCTTGTATTGAACTAACTCTCCTTCAGGTAACAGTTATAAACTCTGGACAAATATAAAGCATAACTATGTGAAGGCCTTAGAAAAATCACCAAAGTCAAGTAGAAATTGGAGGGAATTTGGAGGGAAGGGAACCACGATGGCTGTGGTCCATGTCTACACAGCTTCTCTCCTCAGGACACATCCCAGTCCACAGGACACGGGGCAGCTAGAACCGGAGCAGAACCCAGCATTTCTGGCTTGTCAGAGGATGGAGTCTGGGACTGCCAGAGCAGCTGGAAATTGAGGAAGGAAGCTTGGAAAAGAGAAGCCACAGAGAGGAAGCCCCCTAAATCTAGGTACAAACTCACTTTAAATTGACCCCTGACCTGTGCTTGCGTAGACGAGATTCCAAGGAGACTGTTAAAGCAACAGCTGAAAAAGCTGCAGAAACACAGCAACCATCTCATCTGCCGGCTGCAAGGGAGGCAGAATGAGGAGTTAAGTCTCTCCAAGTTGGGCATGGCAAACACCATGGGCTTTCCATCGAAACCCTAGAAGGGCCGTAGGGAGTAAAGTTTATATCCTAGGTCCAAAGAATGTACCCTAAAACTAATGGCAAAACTAAAACAAATCCATCTTCAAAAGTGCAATACCAGGGAACTTCCTGGTGGTCCAGTGGTTAGGACTCAGTGCTTTTACTGCAGGGGCCTGGGTTCAATCCTGGTCAGGAAACTAAGATCCCACAAGCCGAGCAGCCAAAAAAAAAAAAAAAGTGCAATACCAAGCATCCACAAATGAGTCAGTAACATAACTGACTACTTAAAACAAAAATCATCACTCTATTAAATGTCCCCAAACTGGTGGAAAAACATCAACAGACAGATTCGAAAAGATCAGTGCATCTCAAAAATGATAAACACAAAGAAAATCACACCTGGGCTCATCATGGGAAAACAGCTGATAGATCAAAAATAAAGATAAAAATCTTAAAATCTTCAGACAAAATGAGGGAAAAATAATAAGCGTAACTTCTGACATCAGAAATAATGGAGGACAGAATCACATCTTCAAATATCCAAAAGAAAAACAAAACAAAACACATCAGCCAGAATTCTATATCCAGCAGAAACGTGTTTCAAAAGTGAAGGCAGAATAAAGACACATCCTATAGGCATCCAGAGGATATAAGGAAAGATTATGACAACTGGAAGGCAATACATTAGATGAGTGCGATGAAATGAGGAAAATTCCTTGCAAGAAATTTACCAAAACTGATGCAAAATGAAATAAAAATTATGAATAACCCTATAATTATTTTAGAAGATGAATTTATAATTAAAAACCTTCCTACAAAGAAAACTCTAGGCCTAGATAATTAAACCATTGAAGGCTAACATTTAAAGAAAAAATAGTATCAGTCTACCCAAATTCTCTCAGGAAATAAGAGGAAGGAACACTTCCTAACTGTTTTCCCAAGTTTAGCACAGCCGTAATATGAAAATTTGACAAAACACTACAAGGAAAAAAATATTCAGATCAATATCCCTCATGAACATAATTGAAAAATTCTTATGGAAATATTATTAAACTGAACCCAGCAACATATAAAAAGGATAATACATCATTTTCAAATGGGGTTTATAACTTTGACTTAACATTTAAAAAATTAATGTAATCCTGGATGGACCTAGAGTTTATCATGCTAAGTGAAATAAGACAGAGAAAGACAAATATCATATGATATCATTTATATGTGGAATCTAAGAAAAATGATACAAATAGACTTATTTACAAAACAGAAATAGACCCACAGACATAGAAAACAAACTTATGGTTACCAAAGAGGAAAGGCAGGGGAGAGATAAATTAGGAGTTTGGGATTAACAGATACACACATATATAAAATAGATATAACTGAATCACTTTGCTGTACACCTAAAACTAACAGAACTTTGTAAATCAACTATACTTCAATTTAAAAAATAATTTAAAAAAAGAAAATAACCTTTCAAACTTATAAAAATATGATCCACTTACCTAGATGAGTGACTAGAATGTAATATGTTAAATATTTGTTGTATATAATCTGTTATATTAACATATTAGCATATGTTAATAATGAACATTAAATATTAATACTGATCATCATAATTGTGCTAATAAATATTAATATATTTTTTAAAATAATGTAATTCATTACATATCTACCTGGGGGGAAAATAAACTGCAACTCCCACATATACAGAAAAAAATTAATCTGTGTTGGTTAATAGACCTACATGTAAAAGCTAAAAGTATAAATATGCTTCAAGAAGAAAACATAGGAGAATATCTTTGTGACCTTGTCATAGGCAAAGATTTCTTAGAACATGAAAAGCACTAGCTGTTAAAGAAAAAACATAAATAGGACATTATCAGAATCTAAAACCTCTGCTCATCAAATGACATAGTTAAGAATATGAGAAGGAAAGCCACAAAGAGAAAATATTTGCAAAACATATATCTGACAAAGAACTTGTATGCAGAATATATAAAGAACTCAAGCTAATCAGTAACAAGAAGACAAACAACCCAATAAAAAATGGCCAAAAATCTTGAATAGTCACTTTACAAAAGAAAACGTATGAATGGCTAATATATACATGAAAAGAGTCTCAAAATTATTAGTCATCAGGGAAATGTGAATGAAAACTAAATGAGAAATTTTGCAATCAGTGGAATGGCTAATTTTTTTTTAATGTACAGTGCCAAATGTTAGCAAGGATGTGGGGCAAAGTTGAATTCTCCTACGTTGCTGGTAAAATTGTTGAATGGTACAATTACTTTGGAAAACCACTTGGTAGTTCATTTAAAGTTTAACATACACCATACACCTCCTTTATGATCCAGCCATTTCACTCCTGCATATTTACTCAAAAGAAGTGACAACATATTTTCATTTAAAAGATTTGAACAGGAATTATCATAGCAGCTTTATTTATATTAATTAATGTCAATTGACAGGAAGATGAACAAATAAATGATGGTAAATTCATATGATGGACTCCTATTCCGTAATTTCAAAAATGAACTACAGATAAACACAACAACACAGATGAGTTTCAAAAGACTATGTTGAGCAAAAGCATCAGGGCACAAAAGACTAAATCCTCTAGATTCCAATTACATGAAGTTCAAGAACAGGTAAAACTAATACATGATAATAGAAATCAGTTGAAGTTTGTGGAGAAAAGGAGTAGGGATTGGCTGTTGAGGGACACAAGAGAGCTTTCTGGGATGATGGGAATGTTCTATATCTTGATCCAGGCGGTAATAACACAGGTGTGCACATTTATAAACACCCGATTAATTGTACACTTAAGGTCTGGCATTTCAATGTATGTAAAGTTTGCCTCATTGCATTTCCTAGAATAAAATAGTAGCCTCCGTATGAACATTTCTCTAGAAATGAAATAACTTTGGAGAGAGGCAAATAGTCTAAAAAGAAATCCTTTAATCCTACTGAAAAGTGTTTGGTGAGAAACTGCTATATTCTTGAAGATGGATATCCATTTTGGGATTATGTCAAGGCACTTAAAGAAAAAAAAAAAACTTCTTTAGGTTGATGGAAGGAGTATGAACTAAGGTCAACATTGTGGATCACTTAATGTCCCACCCCTTCTTGGTAATGCAAAGAGCAGAGAAATACGTAGCAATCCTGCACATTTTGATGTTACAGCTTTCTCCTAAAATGACCCAGCAAGAGTGATACCCACTGATCAAATCCAATGATAACACTCCTCCAGCATATATCATTTGGTACAAAGTGAATGTGAAAATTGAGGAAACTGTCAATATAATTCAGGTTGCTCCGAAGTTAGAAATCTGGAATTGTGTTTGTTGAGGCGTGGAAATGGGCAGCTGTTGAATTTATGGTCTCTTCATTGCTAAGAGTTTTTTGTTTGCTTGGATATATTCCCAGTTTTCAGCATCATTTACCACTGTGATCCCTAATCACATGTGTGTGACCTGTTTTTTCTTTTTGGAAGCTTATAGAATCTTCTATTTATCACTAATTTTTTGAAATTTCACAGTGATGTGTCTTTGTGTGGGTTTTCCCCCTATTGTTTTACTGGGTGTTTGGTGGGCTCTTTGAATCTGGAAACAAGTGTCCTTCAATTCTGTGCTATTCTTGTGTTAGTTTTTTGATTTTTGATTCCACTTCCTCTTTCTTTTCTTCTGCACATTCATTAGTTAGAGGAAATACTTGATCCTCTTATTTTCTAATCTTTTCTCTTGTTTTTTTTTAAAAAACTATATGCTGTTTTGTCCTAATTTCTGGGAGTTTTCCTTAAATTTATCTTCAACTATTTTATTAATTTATTCTAGATTTCTGCTACCCTAGTTTTATTTTCTAAGAGCTTTTTATTATTCCCTGAATATTAATTCCTATTATAGGATCCTTTTCCTGTTACATTCACAGACACAGTATTTTCTCTTTATGGCTTGGAGAATATGAATTATAGTTTTGGTTTGTATTGCCTTTTAAGAAGATGTTCCCTGTATTGTTTCTGTTTCCTCTGAGTCACAGAATCTCCTTAAGAGTCTCACAGTCCTTATTTGGCCTAGTTCGTTTGTTTAAATATTTTTATTGTTCTAAAATATACATAACATAAAATTTACCATTTTAGCCATTTTTAAGTGTACAATTCAGTGGCATTAAGAACATTCACAACCATCACCACTATCCATTTCCAGGAATTTTTCATCTCCAAACTGAAACTCTATACCCATTAAACAGTAACTCCCCATGCATCCTTCTCTCAGTCTCTGGTAAGCTCTATTCCCCTTTCCATCTCTGCGAATTTGACTATTCTAGGAATTTCATATAAGTGGAATCATGAAATATCCGGCTTATTTCACTCAACATGATGCTTTCAGGGTCCATGCATATTGTAGCATCTATCAGAATTTCATTCCTTTTTAAGTTGAATAATATTCCATTGTATAATATGTATAGACCACATTTTGTTTATCCAGTCACATCCATCAGTGGGTATTGGGTTGTTTCCATCTTTTGTCTCTTGCGAATAATGCTGCCATGAACACTGCGGCGTGTTTCACTAGTGGGTTATACAAAGCTATTTAACCAGAATTTGGGCAAGGTGAAAAATAGGTTTAATATCTTCCCTAAACTAATGGTTCTAAAACTTGGCCATACATTAGAATCATCTGGGGTGTTGTTAAAACCTTCCAAAGCCCATGCTGCAACCCAGGCCAATGACATCAGATTACCTTGGGAGTGGGACACAGGCCATGAGTATTTTTTGTAAATCTTACCAGTTGATTCCAATGTGCAGCCCAATTTGAGAACCAGTGCCCTAAGTAGTGGTCACAGTCCTTATCTGGATGGGGTTTGTCAATCCGGGGGACTCAACTCTCAGTACCTGCAGGATTTTTTCTTATTCGAATCCACTTGCCCAGAAAGTACTGTTCTAATCTATGACCTACAGCATGAGCCAGCTGCCATCTTTCTGGAAGCCAAGCCGAGAAAGTGGTCCAGGGTCTCACCATTCAAAATGCGCTCTCTTTCTTAGCCTGCCTATTTTCAGCTGCTGCCTCATCCAGCCTTCCGCTGCGCTAGCGAGGGGCATCGCCCGTTTGGACAGGCTCGAGGATAAGACCTGGCGTCTGCCTCTTCCACAGACTTCCAGCCAAGCCTCTTTTCTTCAGCTCCACCTCAGCCACTCTCTGGAGTCCCGCGAAAACATTCAACTGCTGAACTTCATCTGAGTTTGGAGTGTGAATCAGCTTCCTTCTCCTTTGCCACTTAGTCTTTGCAGTTATGTTTTTACATTTATCCTCAGGAAAAAAGTACTTTACTTGTCCTAATTCACCCAAGACTTAGGCTTTGTGAGACTGTTCACAAGTAAACAAAAAATGAGCATGAACTGAAATATCTAGGGAATTGGACTCATTTTTAATTAATAACTGGTAAACTTAAGAGAACAAACTCTTTTCTGTTAAAAAAAAAACCCCATAAATCTTGACATTTAAATTAAAACATATCTGGAATTGCCTGGCACTCCAGTGGTTAGGACTCCACACTTCCATTGCCAGGGGCCCAGGTTCAATCCCTGGTCGGGGAACTAAGATCCTGCCATCCACGGGAGATGCAGCCAATAAATAAATAAATAAACAAACAAACAAATAAATAAGTAAATAAAATACAAATATATCTAAATAAATACCTCTAAAGTCTCCATCCGTATGAAGCCAATTAAAAATTATACTTATCAATTGAAGACTTGTGTGGTGTTTTAAAAATGTGAAGCTTACATTTACCTCCTGTACTTTAAAAAGCTGCATTGATTTCCTGAGTTTTTAAACTTAACCTCCCCCAAATGTCCCATCATAACCCAAATCAAAAAGTATGCATTTTAAGAAATGAAAAAAGCTGGGAATGAAAATTTTAATTTCAATAGCCACTTGTCTTTATGATGTCCCTCTAGTATTTAAAAATTTTTATTTCAGAGCTTTCAAACTTCATTTTGGGCAGGAATTTGATGATATATCATATTACAGTAGAATCTTCTAAGTCAGTGAATAAAACGTATAAACAAAGTTGCTGGACTTAGAAACATATTGATAAAGATCAGCTCCTCAAATTCATTTGACAGAAGCAAACACACTTGAGAGGATATAATTTATGACTTCCTCTGAAGCACGACAGACTCTAGACTTATTTGCAAAAGGAACGAAGTGAACTGAATAATCTGTTTAAACATAACGCAGTGAAGTACCTGCTTCTTGACAGACAGGCCAGATCTCAGGTTCCCAACCCTGTCCTGCGGCCCTTCAAGATGGTCAAAGTCATCCATAGGGATGTTTTGTGGCTGAAGTTCCAATTGAGTGTTTTGGGTTCAATGTCTTTTGATCTCCTAGGTATGAGCCCTCCCTGGCTTCTGCCTGAAACTTCTGGGATCACCCTGAGGAAGGTGCAGAGGATCCTAGCACTGGAATGACACCACTCATCTAAGCCACATGGTCCTGTCACTTTTAACTCCTAAATATCCCTTGGGTTCTCTCCCTCTCTGTCCTATTCCCAGCCTCGCTGCTATAGTTGGATCCTCATCGTTTCTTCCTGATCGATTGCCATAGCCTCCTTTTTATTCTGTTGCCTTTACAATCACTGTTGAAACCCACCTTACCCACTGCTGCTTTTGTGATCTTTCTGAAATGCAAACGTGAACATATCACTCCTCTGTAGAAAATTCTTCACTGGTTCCCCAGTTACTGCCTGATAAGGCTTAGGCTTCATAACTGGGCATATAAGACCTCCACGATCTAACTTATGCTTCTTACTTCCCCTGTCTTTTTCGCTTTAAGCTGTGAGAGGACCACGAACATGTCTGTCCTGCTACCCTGGCATTATTCTCAGTGCCAGGTCCAGAGCCTGACACCTAATGGATAATTACTAATAGGTACATCACTACCCCATGTCTCATGCTTTTGATTTATGGGCTTTTTTTTTGCTAGCCAATTGAGTTTTGTTGTTTGTTTTTTGGTAATAACACAAGTGTGCCCTTCTTTCACAACTCATTTATTCACACATTCACTCATTTACCTTGGGATCACTACAATCTAACACTGTGACTGCTACGAGTAAGTACTCTGAACGAATAAGTGAAAATGGAGATGACACATACCTGAGGAGTTGACTGCTCTGGATTGCAACTGGACTTGCAACCCAGTGCAGTTTTTCCCCAGGCAGTTCACGTATAGACAAATACAAGGACCAGGAGGCAAACGTAGCCTTCCACTTGCTCTTCACAAGTCTGGGAACAAGAGTCAATGAATCAAGACTTTGTAGAATGAATCGGAGCAAACAAAATAAAGAGCAAACAAATCAACTTCCAATAAATAACTACAAATGTAATCAGGACTCTCCCAAGCCCCAAATTAAACGGCACAGAGCGCTAACTCCATTGACACCCAGGTGTCCCCAGAAGCCACGCCCCTCGGGAGGCGGGGCCTTCCGGCTCGATCACGCCCCGTGGGCGGGGCGTAAGCGGGCGGGCTGAGCTGGAGCATCCCCGCGGTTTCCTAGGAGATGAAACACACAGCACGCCAGAGCTTGACAAGGGAGTGAACAAGGTAAGCGGCCGGCGCTGGCAGGTAATCCCGAGCGGGCAGCTGGGCCGCCACGCTCCGTCCGACCCAGCCCGAGCCTGTCCTGCGAGGCGGCCCGGCATGTCCCCTCGGCTCCCTGTCCTACCAGCGCCAACCTCCGCCGAGAGAAGGGGCCTGGACACTGGTAGTGGGAGAGACTGGAGGGAGGAGAATTCGGGGAGGGGCGGGGCGGGCAGGAGGCGGTCAACCTGCTCCTATAGCTGTCGGTTCGCTCCGAGACCCCCTGGACCACTTTCCTGCGCTCCTAGACGGCGCGGTCAGTCCTGGGTTGGAGGATGACGGCGGGAATCCATCAGTCTGAGGGACCCGCACCCCCGAACCTCTACCCCAGCGTCTCCCAACGCAACCCCTGCTCTCCCCCGCTCCCTTTAGTGCTTAGGCTGGAGGGGACGCTACTTTTAGGAGTGAGGGGCGGGATCAGGTCTGGAGAAGGCAATGGAATTGAGTTCAAAACTGTTACAAAATTGAAAAGGAGAAAGAAGAAAGAGAAACGGGGTCCAAATTCAGTCCTCATTCGTGCATTCCCAAATGACTCCCAGGTAAAAGCGGAATCCCGGCACAGGGTGGACCAGCGGGCGCCCCCAGTCCTCACGCCGAGCCAACCGCCGGGGGGGTCAGGGGATCACCTGCCCGCTGCGGCCGGACACGCAGGGCCTCGGGGACGAGCCCTGCCCCCAGACGGGAGTCTTTTAAAAGTCCCGGTTTGCGAGAAAAGATCAGAGCGTCTGGGAACGAAAACTGCTTCTTAACTACAAATAAGACTGAGACATGGTCAGTTTAAGGACAGGGCTGGAGTCGGGGGAGGGGAGGCAATAAAACTGGCTTTTTAGTGGTTTGTAATCTCAATTCTAAAAGGAAAGAAATGTATGTGATTGTGTTTAGATAATCTTTTAAAATGATCAGGCATTTGTTCTAATTGTAACGGAATTCTCATAAAGAGAGTCAAAGTTATCGGAGTGATTTTAATCAGAAAAACGACCCGTTCAGTCGAAATAGTGGCGGAGGCAAACGTTACTTTCCAGCCTTTTGGCTTTCCTTTATCGGCCCCACGCCCTGTTCACCGCCGAGTGACCGGGAAGGGACAAACCCTCCCCTCCCCCGCAGGGCGGCCACCGTCTGCCTACGCAAAGCTGGCTGTACCATCTCTTCGTTGGGGTGGGTTACTTTGGTTTGGTTTTGCTTCGTTTTAAAAGTTTGTGAATATTAGCACAGAGCACCATGCTTTTATTTATTTTTTAACACAGAATCCTGTTTTCCCATTGTAAAAGCTCCCCTTTTAATTTCTGTAAACGTATGATTTGGTTAGTTTGAAATCTTTTTTCTCTTTTGCTTTTGAAACGACTTAATGGTTTTTATGGCGTTACTTTTTTTTTTTTTTTTTAACAAACGTTAATGCCAGCCTTAGAGTAATAACGTTACAGCAGATTCTACAAAGACAAGTTGAAGACATGGAAACGTTATCTGCTCAGTGATTGGGCAGACACAAATTTTACCCTCCATTTGCCCTCTCTGTTAATCTCCTTTAATCTTATCTAAATCCCTTATTACCTGGCAGAAGCTGTTGAGAATAAAGCTCAAGTTTACAGTAATTGCGCACTTCGATAAAAGTAAGACAACTAGAATGGGAGAGAAATGATAAGGGCATTTATCTAATGTAGGCCTATAATTGAGCCTCTAAATAAATGTCTTTTTCCTTAAACCAGAATATAAGGTTTGTATAACTCATAAGGAAGTCAGTAAGTACTGGAGCTGGACTGCAGAAAATTCCAAGTTCCTAACAGTTCTATTAAATTAATTGAGGATCATAGTTACATTACATTTACTTGTTTTGCTTTGTTGCATATATATGGAAATATGTGCATAAGAAGTCATGTCAATACATCCCTGTTTTGCAGAGTTATCTTTCCAAAGGTCCACAGAGAAGAATATATGTAACTTGCAGAGAAATATTATTGGGTGTGAACTGGGGAACCATAGGCAGTCTGTCTTTTAAGTTACATGTACCGCTTTTGACTAGTAATCTGTTTAGGACCTTCCTATTCTACACTGATAAAAATAGTTGTTTATATGCTATCAGTGAGTAGGTACATGGGAGTAATGATTTTTAAAAAAATCCTTTACCTTTATATATCTATGCCATTAGGCCATTATCCTTATACTTTTAGGGGGATAAGGGGACAGTTGAAATGGTCAGCTTCTCACCTTGGAGAGCTGTTTATTTTGTATTTAACATGACTCAAAAGAGGCCTTTTTAAAGTTTTGTTTGGGAGCATAGTATGTAAACTTGTGTTACTTAAAGGTTAGTAAACTGGCCCAATTCTCTGAGAGCCACAAATCAGAGCTTTTTAAAATCTATGTCATATCCATAATCTTTACCCCTCAAACGAAAGAAACTGGGAAATGGCTGTGTCCCTTACTTATTTTTCCCTGAATATAAGTATCCTATGCTATAGCACTTGAAGCAAACTTTGCGTTTCCAGTGTTTACTTGGAAGATGAGTGGTTAGGCCTGGAGTGCAGTTTCTACAATAGCCACTCCAAAACCGGTTGGGCTTCCAGGACAATGCAGAAAGGAGTCAATGACTGAATGGTCTGTTGTGCTAACAGTACTGACGATGGTGGGCTGATGGTCTTAATAGTGGACCGGAAAGAGGCAGTTAATCCCACTTTTGCAGGTTGTTGAGGCGCTGCAAGGGAAAGTTTCAATGTTTCTGGCACCTCTTACCTCTGAACTTCTCTCCCCATCTGTGCCGCTCCCTCTTTCACTCCCTTCTCAAGCCATTTGTCCTTTTCCAGAAGTGCCTACATAACTGCCTACCTCTCAGACCCTCAATGCCTGTCCTCAGTGAGGTATTAACAAGAAAATAATTTGTTGCATATGCAGCAGATTTGCAAAGAAAAGAAGATGCTATTTATCCCATTAAAATTCTTAATTAAATAATTTTGGGGGGGGTTGGGTAAAAATAATAATTTTCTTAAGGAACTCCAGGAAGACTCCCTTCTCCCCCACTCACACTCTTTCCCTTCACTGTTTCTGGCCTATAATTTTTCACTAAGTCCTTCCAGGTATCAGGACAAGACAGATGTAGCCCCAGGGTGTAGCCAGGGTGGGGTGCACCCTGTGCACTTTCCCGGTTGTTTATAGCATCTTGGCGTTTTAGGGTGAGGAGTTAGGAATCTTTAGGGGGTGGAGGGGGTGGGCAGCTTTCATTGCAGGGTAGATTCTACATGGTTTGGCAGCGGAGAGGGGTGGTTCCTTTAGCTGCACCAGTGATTGTAAAAGCTGGCAAGAATGGGTTGTTTAGCAGCTGGGGACTGCACTAAAAACCCAAACAGCTTCAGGCTAATGCAAGTATTCCACTGACTCCATCACTGATTCTCTGACTGCTCATAGGTCATTTAATCCCTCTGTGTTGTTACTGTATAATTTTACTGATATGATAAACACCATGGCCTTTTGGACAAATTTATTCTCTGTATTGTTACTTAACCAGAAAGAATCAGTAAACCTCTAGAAAGCACATTTCCTTAAAAGAGATAAGTGTATGTCACCTTAAACAGAAAAGCTAGAAAAGAATGTCAAGCAATTTAGGGATTCCCTGGCGGTTCAGTGGTTAGGACTCGACGCTTTCACTGTGGTGAATTCAATCCCTGACTGATGAACTAAGGTCCCACAAGCTGCCCGGTGCAGCAAAAAAAAAAAAAAAGAAAAGAAAGAAAGAAAAACAATTTAACATGCTGATAATAAAATGCAAAATACTGATTTAATAAGAGTCTAAGTGATCAGAAGAAATACACTTCAGAGTCCATGTTTTGTTTAATCATAGCACAGGGTACAAAACAAACCCCCAAAGAGCTTTCAAAATTATATTTCCTTATCCAGATAAAGGAAAAATGAAGAAAAGCAAATACACGTTTTGGTCAGGAAATATGTGAGGAGGCGGGGGTGTTACCTTTCTCTATATTAAGGCCTTAATATTTAGAATCTGTGTCTGTGTATAATGTAATGGCCACTTACAAAAGAACTTCATTTTCAGGCAAATGGGGAACCATTTGCTGGCATGTGTTAAGACCATTTGCTCAGATTTAAACTGAGAAAAATGGAGGAACCACTAAATAGAACTGGAGTTTACTATTGTGATCTCTTTTTCAAGATCCTGGCCACAGAGTTAGCATGGCCTAAACTACCTCTCATGTGCCTTTGAAGTGGTTATTATCTATATGAAGTAAAATAAATGACAAATTAACACACACTCCCTGTTATTTAAAAGCCCCACAGCTTCTTCCAAAGTTTCCTGTGGACATATGTGTTCCTGTATAAAGGAAACAACATAGGTTTAGCGCACTTCTCTTCCATGTTTCCTCAGAAAGCCTGTTTTTGGAAGCCTTAGGTACTTTGACAACATATTCTTGTCACTCCTAAATTTCTGCATCTAATAGAGAAGCAATTTTTATGACTTTATGTCGTGGGGATCATGCTACAGTGAAAAAAATAATAATCTTTGGGCTTCCCTGGTGGCGCAGCGGTTGAGAGTCCGCCTGCCGATGCAGGGGACACGGGTTCGTGTCCCGGTCCGGGAAGATCCCACATGCCGCGGAGCGGCTGGGCCCGTGAGCCATGGCCGCTGAGCCTGCGCGTCCGGAGCCTGTGCTCCACAACGGGAGAGGCCACAATAGTGAGAGGCCTGCGTACCGCAAAAAAAAAATCTTTGAGTGAAGCACCAGATTATAAGAGGCATTTTATTTTTTGGCCACACCGCACGGCTTGTGGGATCTTAGTCCCCAACCGGGGAGCAAACTCGGGCCCTCGGCAGTGAAAGCATGTAGTCCTAACCACTGGACCACCAGGGAATTCCCTGTAAAAGGTATTTTATTTTTTTTCAAATTTATTATTTATTTTTGGCTGCACTGGGTTTTCGTTGCTGCACACGGGCTTTCTCAAGTTGCAGCGAGCAGGAGCTGCTCTTTGTTGCGGTGCACAGGCTTCTCATTGCGGTGGCTTCTCTTGTTGTAGAGCACAGGCTCTAGGCGCACGGGCTTCAGTAGTTGTGGCTCACAGGCTCAGTAGTTGTGGCACACAGGCTCAGCAGTTGTGGCTTGTGGGCTCTAGAGCGCAAGCTCAGTAGTTGTGGCACACGGGCTTAGCTGCTCCACAGCATGTGGGATCTTCCCGGACCAGGGCTCAAACCTGTGTCCCCTGCATTGGCAGGCGGATTCTTAACCACTGAGCCACCAGGTAAGTCCCTGTAAAAGGCATTTTAAAACAAACTATTTGATAGTGCCAAACATGTTGTTACACTTTGTAACTAAGCATACAGCCTTGTAACAGAATGACAGAGATTTTTCAAAGCAACATAAGAATGATAAACAGGTATGAAATGCGAAATTGTTCCTTGAATGCAGAACTAAGACAGAACAATGGGAGGTAATTACTGAACGCTGTTTTAATGAGGTAGACACTAAGGCTTTATGTGCTTTGTGTGTTTTCTTTAATCATAGCTACAAAATCAGAACCTAGAGAAACTTGTACCCTTCAAATATATACAGATCCACAATCCCTTTTCTGTAGTTTTGAAACCCTCAAAGCTCTGAAAGATGAATTTTTAAAAATTAATCTGGGGCTTCCCTGGTGGCATGGTGGTTAAGAATCCGCCTGCCAATGCAGGGGATATGGGTTCACTCCCTGGCCCGGGAAGATCCCACATGCCGCGTAACTAAGCCTGTGCGCCACAACTACTGAGCCTGCGCTCTAGAGCCTGCTTGCCACAACTACTGAGCCCACGTGCCACAACTACTGAAGCCCGCGCACCTAGAGCCCATGCTCCGCAACAAGAGAAGCCACGACAATGAGAAGCCTGCGCACCGCAACGAAGAGTAGCCCCCACTCACCACAACCAGAGGAAGCCCAGCACGGCAACAAAGACCCAGTGCAGCCAAAAATAAAAACAAACAAATAAATTTATAAAAAATAAAAAATTAATCTGTGCAAATTCATCTGCAACAGAACATGACCCGAATGACGTGAGGTCATTTATGGTCTTCATTTATTTTACATAGTGTACTTTTCAAAACATTTTTCTACAGGTACATTAAGATGCTGCTTGGGAGGTGTTACGCACCATATTACTTTCTAAAATACGCAAATTTCTGGATTCCAAACACGTCTGGTCCAGGAGTTTCAAATAAGGGATTATGGTCCAAATTAAATATGATGCAAACATTGATTCAAGGAATGGACATAGTAGAGCGTCTGACTTCCCAAAATCTGATTTGGACTAATATAGATTACATTATATAGTCAGTAAAAAAGCAATCATGCAAATCATTAAGCCAGTATTTATTGAACGTTCATGGGATAAGTAACATGGCACCGTGTAAATGAAGCATTCATCAGTGAGTACCATCAGTCTTTTATAGGTGAACATCATTCGCATCGCACAATTGATTTAATGACACGTGCTTAACACGTTGGTATTTATAATTTTCCTAGGTTACCAGTAAATTTTTGGAAGAGGTTCTTTAATGAAAATCCCTTTTATTCTTGTTTTGCTTTTTTTACAGGGTGTTCATAGGAATGGAAGCACTGTTTCCTTGCCAGATTCCTTATTGCTGTATCTTATGAACCTACATAATCTTGGGGAAGAGCCTGTGCTTAATGATGACAAGCCTGTCACCAGTGTAGCAACAACAGTCTAAGGGCAAAAACGAACAAAAAAGAAGCATTTATATTCAACAAGGAAGTCATTTCAGTCAACAACTGTGCTGCATTATTTTTCCAAGATGAACCGATACACAACCATGAGACAGCTGGGGGACGGCACTTATGGGAGTGTGCTGATGGGCAAGAGTATCGAATCAGGGGAGCTGGTGGCCATCAAAAGGTACCATGGGCAACACTGCCAAGTTTGCCGATCTTTCTTTTCCTTTGCTTGCTTGAGACTGTATACAAGTACAGAGAGAAGTCTGGTTTAGACCCCATGCTCGTTAGGCTAATATGGAACGCCATTCTGGAGAAAACACTGCCAAAAAGGAGTTCAGCTGATCCCCACATATGTTAATTTTCTGATTTGTCCAGCTACATGGACAAATCAAAAAATATAAGGGCTCTGCTTTTCATGCATGATACATTTGAACTGAAACTGAAGGTAATTGTGGAACTTAAAGTTGAGTACAGAGTAGAGCTTATTGTTTCTTTGAAACAATACGTCTCAAAATCAGATGGTATTCATAGTATCAAACTGAGCTCTGAGTGGCATATGGAATTTTCCCGACCTTACCAATTAAATAGAGTTAATTATTATTATCTTATTTCTTTAATCCACTGTATCTGTTATCTATCATATGTAAAAAAAAAATTACCCCAAAGCTTAATGATTTAAGACAAGAACAAACATTGATTAATTCACAGTTTCTGTGAGTCAGGAATTTAGGAGTAGCTCAGCTGTGGTTCGGGCTACAGGTCTCTCATGAGGTGACAGTAAGAGGTGGGCCAAGGTCACGGTCATCTGCAGGCTGAACCAGGGCTGGAGCACCCATGCCCAAGGTGGTTCACTGTATCAGTCTGCTGGGGGTGCTACAACGAAGTACCACAGACTGGGTGATTTAAACAATGCATTTATTTCCTCACAGTTCTGGAGGCTAGAAGTCAGAGATCAAGGTGTCAGCTAACATGGTTGGTTCATGTAAGACCTCTCTCCTTGGCTTGTAGATGGCTCTCTTCTCCCCATGTCTTCACATGATCGTCTCTCTGTGCATGTCGTGTCCTCATCTCTTCTTATGAGGACATCAGTCATATCGGATTAGGACCTACCCTAAAGACCTCACTTAACCTGAATCACCTCTTTAAGGTCTACCTCCAAATACACTCTGAGGTACTGGGAGGTCAGGACTTCAACATAGGAATTTAGAGCATCATTTGGCTCATACTTGGCTTCTGTAGCAAAGTTTAAGCCACAGACTGGGTGGCTTAAACAGCAGAGATTTATTGAGACAGTTTTGGAGCCTAGAAGTCTAAAATCAAGGTGTCAGCAGAGTTGGTTTCTTCTGGGGGCCGGGAGGACAGGATCTATTGTAGGCCTTTCTCCTTGGCTTATTCATGGTATTTTCTCTCTGTATTCCTCCCACATCAGCTTCCCTCGATGCCTATCTCTGTGTCCAAATTTCCTTTTTTCATAAGGACAAAAAGAGGCCTCAGTTTCTCTCTATATGGGGCTCTACAGACAGTCACTTGAGTGTCCTCATGACGTGGCAATTGGTTTCCCCAGAACGAGTCTTGGAAACTGACTACAACATCAACTAAATGATGATGATCTAAAATTTAAATGCTTTAACAAATGTTCATCAAATGTTAAAAACTTTACACTATCATGATCTAAAACTTTACATATATAAGAAAATATTTTTATAAAATATTGTTAAATAGCCATTATTATCAAATAAGTAAATGTACAATATAAAATAACCGAAATGAAAAATAGGAATAAGAAGAAACTTCCCTGACTTGAAAGGTGAAATATTACAGGTACTTCTTGTAAAGTTGGTTTTAAGACCAGAGTGCCTGCTATATCCCCTACTGATCAAGATTGAACTGGAGACCCTAACTAAGGCAACAAGAGAAAAAAATAATAAATGAGGTGTAGGTATCAGACAAAATGAGATGAAATCATCCTTATTTGTTGGTTAAGCAATTATGTAAATTCACACAGATAAATACTTCATTACACATAAAGTTATACGTAAAAATATCTTTAAAAGGACTGTAAAGATTTACATAAACTTCGTGAAAGCTGTGGCTTCCGGGGAGAGGGGGTAAGAAAATGAGAATGAGGGTTGGGTCTCGTGGTATCATTTAAGGTTATTACCGTTGGTTTGTTTTCTATAACAAAATGTTCATTATTCCTTCTGTGTGGCAAGATCATGTGTTTGTTTCAGTCTTCAATTTCATAAAATGGGGAATTGGGCCTCACCTGCATAGAGCTGGGTAAGACCTTGAGAGAAGTGAGAGGTCACATCCTTTAAGCAGTCAAATAGATTGAATGCTGAGAAGAAGTCATACGTGTATAATTTAGGAAAGCTTTCCGTGTATGAAATTAAAAAAACTAACCAAAAGTAAATTAAATAGGGATTTATTTGTTTCACATTGTAAAATGTTTTGAGGTAGGCAGCCCAGGGCTCATACCTTGTCTCAATGCTGTTATCACAGACCTAGGTTCTTTTGTCTTCAAAACATAGCTGCAGTAGGAGAGGGTGTGGAGAACAGGGAACCTGCCTACATTGTTGGTGGGAATGTAAATTGGTGCAGCCACTATGGAGAACAGTATGGAGGTTCCTCAAAAAACTAAAAATAGAGTTACCATATGATCCAGCAATCCCACTCCTGGGCATATACCCAGACAAACCTATAATTCAAAAAGATACATGCACCCCTGCATTCATAGCAGCACTATTTGCAATAGCCAAGACATGGAAGCAACCTAAATGTCCATCGACAGATGAATAGATAAAGAAGATGTGGCACATATATGCAATGGAATACTACTCAGCCATAAAAAGGAATGAAATAATGCCATTTGCAGCAACATGGATGGACCTAGAGATTATCATACTAAGTGAAATAAGTCAGAAAGAGAAAGACAAATATCGTATGATATCGCTTATATGTGGAACCTAAAATATGACACCAATGAACTTATCTGTGAAACAGAAACAGACTCACAGACATAGAGACCAGACTTGTGGTTGCCAAGGGGGAGGGGGTCGGGAGAGGGATGAACTTGGAGTTTGAGATTAGCAGATAGATGAAAACTCATATATAGAATGGATAAACAAGGTCCTACTATACAGCACAAGGAACTATATTCAATATCCTGTAATAAACCATAATGGAAAAGAATATGGAAAAGAATATATATAGACATGTAACTGAATCACCTGGCTGTGCAGCAGAAATTAACACAACATTGTAAATCAACCATCCTTGAATAAAATAAATTTAAAAACATAGCTGTAGCGGTCTAGGCCTTGAGTGTGAATTCCGAGTAAGAAGAAATAAGGAAGAGCTGAAACAGTTACTGTCAGTCAGTTGCTGTACTTTCTTCTCATTAGGAAAGCAAAAGCTTTCCCCCACCCCTCTCCAGAAGACTTCTGGTTTCTCCTCAGTGGCCAGGAGTGTGTCACGTGGCACACGTAGCAATAAGAGAAGCTGGGAAACTGAGTACTTAGGTGGCCATTTTGTATCCCTGGGTTAAAGCTGATCTATGTTAATAAAGAAGAGAAGAAAAGTGGCTCTTGGATAGACAAGTCATAGTGTCTGCCACATTCAGTATCTACTATGTGCCAGACAGTGTTCCTACCCTAATTAAAGACAGAGTAAAAATGAATAAGAAGAGGATGAGTCATTCGGAAGGCTTGCAAAAAGTTTAAAAATTCATTCAACACATAATTGTTAAGCTACGATTACACTTGGTGCTCGGGACAAATGGGGATCGGATAGATGAGTTATAAATAGACCAACAAATTAGAAAAGTTACAACACAAAATATGATAAGTCCTATGATGGGGGGATACCGGGGCCTATGGGAGCACAGAGAAGCAATGCTGGAGAGGTATCTTGGAAGGCTTCCCCCATAAAATGAGATCTCGAGAATGACAAAAAATTCTCAAGAGGAGGGGAAGAATATTCCAAGTTGTAAGAATAATATGTATGAAGGCCTAGAAGCAAGAGAGTTTTTCCCTTGGGAAATTTAATTTAGGTCACTGGTAAGAAACCTTATGGTATCTGCTGCCATCTCCAAAAAAAATCTGTAACAGAATTCATTCTAGGGGGTGTTGGTAAGATCCCCGCACCTCATTTAATTAACAAATATTACTAAGCTCTCTGCCCTTTAAGGACCTGAGAGGCTATTCCATTCCTGAGGATCTCCTGTTTGTGGGACAGCTCCTCAGGACCCCAGCTGTGGGTCTCGAAATCCATCCATCCATTTAGTAAACATTGATTGAGCACTTACTATGTGCCAGAAACTGAGCAGAAATGTGGAGGTGTCCTCAAGGAGCTTGCGTGTGAGGAGAGGGGAGAAGGACTAAACATAAAAGTAAACTATATGGTATGCAAGAAGGTGGGTAAAGTGCTACGGGAGAAAAAGCAGAGCAGGAACGGTGACCTCACAGCCATGAAAATCAGCTCCCCGGCATTAAAGGAACAAGGATCGACCTGAGGTGGTCTCTCATTTCCTCTAACCAGCCCAGCTCTTTCTAGCTGTTTCTGTCTGGCTGAATCTTCTTTTTTTCAGCCTTCACATGCTGGCACCTTCTCTCTTTCAGGTCTCATCTGAAATACTGCCTCATCAAAAAGGCCTGGGGCCTGGCCAATTCATCTCATGATCCTGAAAGCTCATTTGTATGTCTGTTTTGTGTTAACTAAAGTCTATTTCCTGTGAGATGGGAAGCATCAGGGTAACCATCTCTGATTTCATCACCCTGGCATGTCGGTGTCGGATGAATCAATAAATGAAAGAGAAGATGGCAGGGAATCTAAAAGGAATTCTGACAAATTGGTTTAATTTTTTATAATTAATTCCTTTAGAAATCAGGCTAATTGTTTTGCAAGGAAACTTCTGTATTTGCTGCATATAGATACATGCGTTACCTTAGGGTAGTTAGTATATGTGGATGCAGCTAGTACAGATTTTTAAGAAGATTAAAAGTTTCAATTTGTACTAAATTTTGAAAAGGAACTTGGATATATTAACTAGCCTCTAAAACACTGGATTAAAATTCTATAATTACTTTTTAAGAATCATAGAGATTATATGTATAGTTTTGCATGGATTTGATCAATTTACTAAAATACTTTTATACTATATTTGAATTGACTTCTATTTTATTTCAAATTAAGCACTGTGCTAGATTTACTTTTATCATTTTAGCAAGACATTTATAAATTTATAGTACTGAAACGTATCTTTTGGTAAGTTGGTAAGCCCTCAATTTCTTCAAGCTCCTTCATAAATTTCTAGCGCCTGAATGAGTATAACTGAAATTCTGATTCACTAAGGATATTTTAGAGATAATAGTAGTGATGCCCTTCATACCTTATTGTAGCTGACCACAGATACCAGTAAAAATAAGGACATCTACAATAGCATTTACTGGGTGCTTGAACTAAGCAGTTTACAATAGGATTTTCTTATGCAGTAGTTCCTACTTTATAGCTAAGCAGTTTGCAGCACAGAGAAGTCATTAGGCAATTTGCCCAAGAAGTGACACTGTCATGAACCTGCACCAAATGGCCTTGAGATACACAGAAGAGAGATGATCTCCTTTTAAGGAGGAAGGAAAAGAGATATCACAGCTTTTTGCCCAAAGTGAACTAATTATAGAGTAAGAAAGCCAATGGTGTAAATTGTGTCTTCAAATCCCCGGTCCCCACACACTAAACTTTTCTTTTTTTATTGCAGAATGAAGAGAAAGTTCTATTCTTGGGATGAATGTATGAACTTGAGAGAAGTTAAGGTAAAATCCCAGAGATGAAAAGAACCCCAGAAGGCCTTAGCTCTACCTCACATGTGTCTCATTTCTGAGGATGGTAGCTAAGAAGATGGTTCTGTTCTCTGCGGGAAGCAGACCAAAGATAATTATATTTCTTATGTTTTTCTTTATGTTCCTAATTTCTCATTTCTCATCAGAATGTCAGTGGAGAACAGAAAGTAACTATACCCTCATATTTAAAAGTATACTCTCACTTTTAAATGAGCATTTTAATCCATACTATCAAAGGAAAGACAATTTTTTTAATTACCACATACCATTTCTTTATATTTTATGTTGTATAACTTGGATAAATTTTTGGAGACTTTTGCATGGCTTTCCACATAGTTAAGGCAGAAAAAATTAAACCTATTTAATGACCAAGAAAAAAAAAAGTGACAAATGTTTTGTAGCTATTGTTGACCTGGTTTATTTTTGCACTTATACTCGTTACTTAGACAATTACTGCTTACTTTATATTTTTTTAATTTAAAAATATATATAATTATTTATTTATTTTTGGCTGTATTGGGTCTTCGTTGCTGCAGGCGGGCTTTCTCTAGTTGCAGTGAGCGGGGGCTACTCTTCGTTGCGGTGCGAGGGCTTCTCTCATTGCGGTGGCTTCTCTTGTTGCAGAGCATGGGCTCTAGGCACGTGGGCTTCAGTAGTTGTAGCTCACAGGCTCTAGAGCGCAGCCTCAGTAGTTGTGGCTCACGGGCTTAGCTGCTCTGCAGCATGTGGGATCTTCCCAGACCAGGGCTTGAACCCATGTCCCCTGCATTGGCAGGTAGGTTCTTAACCACTGCGCCACCAGGGAAGCCCACTGCTTACTTAAATAGATGTTCTAGATGTTTTTAGACATGGAAATTTTTATAGATATTAAAAATTCGTTAATGAATTTAGAAGAAATGGAAAACTACTTAAGGTACTTATCATCCTAGCATTGATGAGATTGTGCCAACTTCTATAACTTTGCTTTAAGAATTTTAATGCTCATTTGCTCTATTGCAGTCTCTGAAGAAACTTAATCATGCCAATGTGATTAAACTGAAAGAAGTTATCAGAGAAAATGACCATCTTTATTTTATATTTGAATATATGAAAGAAAACCTCTATCAATTAATGAAAGACAGGTATGTCTTTATGAAAACCTTTTCCTTATTGTCTCCTCCATGAGTCCCTTGGATCCCTTCATTATGTCACACTTGGCAATGTACAGATCTGTCAGTCCATGAGGTAGCTTTAAATTAGTTATCTTCATCAAAGGATAATATCTAACGTTGAAGGACCATCATTTTTCCGTGGTAATAACTTAAAAGTCAAGGTAAATATTTCATATAAGCACACTATCTATCTATACTTTTTGAAACAAAAATCTATCTATAGTTTAATACTCAATAATAAAGCTGGCCTTGGGCAAAATCGAGAAAATTTTTTCTTACTCTCCCAAGCATCTTGCAAAAGGTTAATGAAGGAATGGAGGAAAGAATGAAGTTGCTTTTAAGAAAGGATCTAATACACTTGTTTATTAGAATGCTTAAGTGAATCATAAAAATGTGTTACCAATCCCAAGGAAATTCTCATTTTAATTTTTAAACATACGAACAGAATCTCTAAAGAAGGAGAGTTTCAGTCATCTGCCATGAACTTGGAGAGGATAACATTTTGGTGGTAGCTGCTGGTCACATCTGGGAGTTTAATGTCCATTTTGTCTGTTTTTAAAGCCAGAGTTGTTCAGCAAAAGAGCCTAAAATATGAAATGAATTTCCCAGTAGAATGAGGTTGATTTCTCTCTATTTCTTACACACACACACACTCTCTCTCTCTCTCTCTCTCAAGGTCTAAGGATAGTCAGTGAATTTTTCTTTAATCATATTTTTCCCTCTTTCAAAAAATACTGTATTGAATGCCTGTTATGTTTCAGGCTGATATCATTATGACATTAATAGCAGTTAAAATAAATGTAAAGGATATTCTACCTCTCAAATCAGTGTTTATTTTTCTAGATTTCTTTCTATCGCCTGTATACAGACATGCATATTTTCTATATAGTTGTAATTTTAGTGGTGATACATTTTTCTGTTTGATTTATTCACTTATAGGCACTTTTTAAAATTAATTAATGTATTTATTTATTTATTTTTTGGCTGTGTTGGGTCTTCGTTTCTGTGCCAGGGCTTTCTCTAGCTGTGGCAAGTGGGGGCCACTCTTCATTGCGATGTGTGGGCCTCTCACTATTGCGGCCTCTCCTGTTGCGGAGCACAGGCTCCAGACGCGCAGGCTCAGTAGCTGTGGATCACGGGCCTAGTTGCTCCATGGCATGTGGGATCTTCCCAGACCAGGGCTCGAACCCGCATCCCCTGCATTAGCAGGCAGATTCTCAACCACTGCGCCACCAGGGAAGCCCTATAGGCATTTTTTAATGCTGATACATAATCTTCATAGTTACCATAGCTAGTGTGTTCTGTCAAATGACCATACCAAGCTTCACTTACCTCTGAACTATTTAAAATAAATAACTATCAATGGGAGAACAGGTTGGTAATTACAGTGTATAATACTGATGTCATTATTTTGTAGCCATTAAAAGTGATAATTATGAAGATTGTAAGAGTGCTTATAAGTGAATAAAAAACAGAAACCAAAGTTGTATTTATGTAACATTGACACCTAATATAAAAGTTATACACACAGATGGATTAGGGCTGGATTAGAATGCTGAAAAATCAAGAGAGTTTCCTTGTCAGGTGGTGGGATTATGGGTAATCTTCTGGGCTTCTAATAATAATTTATGCTCTTCAAAATATATGAAATGATAAACATATCCATGGTATACTGAGATATAATTTTGAAGAAAAAATTAAGTACATGTAAATACATGAAATATTATACTTTCATATGATTTTAAATATATATATAAGTGGAAGTGGCGAATGCAATTGCAAATGAACATTAAAAAGACTCAACTTTGGAATTTCATGATTCAATTCTGGATTTCTAAATTAAAAGGAAATTAAAGTGATATTGTTTAGAATACTATTCAATGTCAAAAGTATAAATTAAACCATTAACAATTGTACATAGTAAAGGGCTATTTGAGGTTAGTGGTATTTTTACACTTTGTTTTTCGTAGCTTAACTTCCTGAAATATTGTTTTTGAGGATTAGTTTACAAGCCTTTTTTATTCAAGTAAACTTCTTTTCCATGTCAACTGAAGACCAATATACAAAACCTCTGCTCTGATACTGTAACTGTACCTTTAGTGTACAGCATTATTTTTACAAATTGAATTACATCACTGTTTATTTGTTCATTTCTTCACAGAAACAAGTTGTTCCCTGAGTCGGTCATCAGAAATATTATGTATCAAATATTGCAAGGGCTGGCATTTATCCATAAACATGGTAGGTTTCATTGCCCTACCCCTTTAGATTACTGTCACGGTCATGCATAGGAATTGTATATGAACTGTTAAATAATATTGGATAACTACAAGTTTGGAGTATGTGCCTACTAACTGACAGTTTTATTTTAAAAATTCAGAATTTCTATAATTCTATATAAAATAGAATTTCTATAATCTGTGACTATCTTCCCTCTATAGCAGAATTTTTTTACAGTTTGATCATCAGCCTTTAGTCTCAGTCATCATAACTCCATCCTGCTACCTCATTCCACCTAATTTTACCATGGAAATGAAAAAAAAAAAAGGTCCCTCTTTTGGAAAAGATTGGAATGCTTTGATCTATCATGATCAATTATTAACACTTAAATAGTTTAAAGCACCTGTGCTATGGTATTTTCTAGTTTTCCTTAGTATTTACATTTAGTTGTTTCTATATTTGGAGAAATTATTTTTATGCATTTCTTATTTATGTAATCTTAATTTACAGTTTTTTGCATTATCTATCAAATCAAAATAAAGTTAATATTATTACGAAAAATTTTAGTGATTTAATGATCACTAATTTTTAATGATTCTAGTTTAGCATCACTAGATGTTTAGATATTAAATTAGGATAGTTTATATCATACCATTGCTGTATTCTGCACATAGGCATTCAAAAATCACCATTATTAGTCTCCTTTCATGCTTCATCCTATAGTTTATATTTTCTTTTCTCCTTTCTCTTTTAACTGCTACAGGAAATAATTTATTTTCTAGAAATGCTATGCAGAATTCCATATAAACATTGTAAGAACAGTCCTGAATCCCCAGGGTTTTTTTGTCTTATGTAAACTATTAAGGTCTTCAAAAGCCTAAAACCCATGAAAATATATTACAATCCATGGATAAAAGTCAGTCATTTATTAATTACATGGAATGTAAAGGATATATGCTATTTTACTTGTTCATATTGGATTCCTGATCTTCAACTCATTTTTAAACTCTGGTCAGCATGGTTAACTCTCGATATTTGCCTGCGTTAATTTATGCTAATGGAAGCAAGTGTGACGTGGAAAACCAAAAGCCTCAGGAATTCTCTGATTTTTGGAAAGAGTTTTGTGCTCTGCTGATATTTTTTAGGCTAGTAATAAAGTTGGCTTAGATTCCTTGGATATTTATCAACTAGCAGCAACTCCAGAGCATAAGGGGTTGAAGGAGGAAACCAGCTTGGAATTTAAAAATTGTTGATGAAAGTAAATAACATATGAGTAATCTAGAGTTGCTTTATAAGTGCCTACATAGTGATCTGGGAAACCAGACTCCAAGAACAACAGACATTTTTACAAAAGCTAAATTATTCTTGCCATAGTTCGTAAACATCTCAGATGTAATCCTTTGAGAAAATAGATATTTTAAAAACAGTAGCTGTCAAAAGAAATGGACTAATATTTTAGTTAAAGTTGGGACCAAGTTACCAATATATTTATATTAGTGAGGATGGGGAAAACCTCAACTGTGGTTTAATTAAGACTTTATGGATTAATGTCATTTCACCATCACATGTGCTCCCATTCCTGTCTTCATATTATGAAATTATGATGTGTTTCTCTTGGAAGTTAGCAAAATGGATGGATCTCAGTAGCTATTTTGAGTAAGGAGTACCAGGTAAGCAGAGTACAAAACTGCTGTAGATGTCATGGAGAGCCCACGCTGGCTTTGAAGGGGTTAAAAAAGTTTAGGTTTAGAGAAGTCTCCAGGGGAGAACTGAGCTGTTAAATAATTTTAAAGGAAGGAGTTGATTCAAATGTGTGGCGTTCTATTTGTGTTTAATGGACTTCTCAAAGTGATTATACTCAAGGAATTGCAGGTTAAACTACAATGTGGTAGAGCAGTGATAAGACCAGCTTCGCTGACTGAAGCCTGATACGCAGTGCTCCTTGAGCTTTCACTGGACTGCTTCTCTCCAAGCTTCAACCTCATCTCCTACCCACTGGTGATCATAATACCTCCTTAAGGGTGTTGTTCAAATTAGCGGAGATAATCATAATGTGGCAGGATCTAACCCAGTGCCTGAACTCACCGGATCCACAAACAGAAATACATGTGGATACTTATTTTTAATGGCCATATATACTGTATGAACTTCCTCGCCAAATTATTTTGAAAGCAGGGTCCCCATCTCCCATCACTGTGTAGACAATAAATATGGTTTATTTTTTTCCTAAGCTCACCTTCCTAATTAGAACAGAGAGGCTCAGCTATCTTGTTAGTAAATCAAATATGTCTAGATACGATGATTTATTATTGTTTTTCCTCTCTATATTACCAAGGCTTTTTTCATAGGGATATGAAACCAGAAAACTTGCTTTGTATGGGCCCAGAACTTGTGAAAATTGCCGACTTTGGACTTGCAAGAGAATTAAGGTCACAGCCACCGTATACTGATTATGTATCCACCAGATGGTGAGTAGTTTTTAGCAACGGTCCAGAGGCATATGTCTCTGTTGACGCTTTCCTACAGTAGATCGTTACACATCTTTCTGGAGGTTCCATATCAAGTATTTAAAGCAAAATGTAGAACTGAATTTTTTTTATATTCTTTGGAGAGAGAGAAGGATTGCCTCATGACTCTTGTGATAAATGAAAAGGGAAGGAAAAAGGATTTCACGCATCCATTCATTCATTCAACAAACATTTACTAAACCCCTGTTATGTGCTGGATACTATTTTAGGCACTGAGAACACAGACGTGAACTAAACAGAAAAGAATCTCTGCCTCATGCTGCTTACATGACAGCCAATACATAAACAAATAAAGAATGTCCTGAGTTACCAACAGAGAGACATACACACGTTCATCACAAGCCACGTAACAGTCCCATCCTGCACACTACCCAAATGTCCATCACCAGAGGCATATATATTCACCCAGTGGACTACTTCACAGCAAAGAGAATGAAAGGCCTACAACTACGTAAACAATATGATGAATCTCACAGATACAATGTTGTGAGCAAGAGGCCAGACAGAAAAAGAGCACATATTATGTGCTTCCATTTATATAAAGTACAAAACTAGAACGAACCTGTTAAAAGTCAGGATAGCAGTTACGTGGTCGGGGTAGGGGCAGTAGTGACTGGAAGAGCGCAGAGGAGGGGCCCTCTGCGGAGCTGATAACACGCAGTTCCTTGGTCTGGGTGCTGGGCCCATGGGTATGTTCTAACTGTGAAAATTAGGCAAGCTGTACTCTTAGGACATGTGCATTTTTCTGTACGTATATTGGATTCCAATAAAAACCAGATAGTGATACATATACATCTCTACATATTATTATACAGAAGAATAAAGTCTGGAAAGGGACAGGGGATTGGAAGAGACAGGGGAGGGAGGGGGTATGTTGCTGTTTTCAACAGGCGGTCTCACTGATGCCGGGCTGGGGAGATGCTGGGAGGCAAGAGGCTTTCAGGCAGAGAAAATGCTGAGCGTAAAGGCCTACGGACAGGAGTGCCACCGTGGACTCTGCAAAGAGCAGAGTGAATAAAGAGGGTGGGAGCGGGAAATGAGGTCAGAGCCTTTGTGGGGTGGCCGGATGTAAGGACTGGGGTGTCATGCTCATCGGAGAGAACCAGGGGGCCCCTGGAGGGCTCTGAGCTGCCATCCTGAAAAGGGTCTAGAGGAGCAGAGGCAGAAGCAGGGAGACTAAGGAGGAGGCTGTTACACTATCTTGGGCAGAAAATGACAGTGACTTGGATCTGGGGGCCATGGAGGTGGTGACAGGTATAAGATGCTGGGTGTGTTTTAAAATAGAGCAGATGTGATTTCCTGGTGAAGCAGATGTGGGGAATAAGATGAAGGAGTCAGAGACTTCAGGGTCTTTTCCATGAGCAGCCAGAGGGCTGGAGTCAGCCGTGATGGAGACGGGGCTGCTGTGGAGCTCGTGGGGGGAGGCGCAGTTGTGTTTTGGGTTGAGGGGTGCCTCTGAGACAACCACGGGGAGATGTCACGGTAGGCGGTGGGACCTATAACTGGGGTTCAGGGAGCAGGGCTGGGCTGGAGACGTAAACTTGGGACACCTCAGTGTTAAAAAATTACAGGGTTGGGTGAGGTCACTAAGGGACTGAGTGTGGTTAGAGAAGAAAAGAAGTCTGAGGACAGAGCCTGGAAAGAGTGACAATATGTCCCGGTTTGCTGCGGACAGTCTTGGTTATCAATAGTTTCGTTAAAACAAGCTGGGGGCTTCCCTCTGGTGGCGCAGTGGTTGAGAGTCTGCCTGGCGATGCAGGGGACACGGGTTCGTGCCCCGGTCCAGGAGGATCCCACATGCCGTGGAGTGGCTGGGCTTGCATACCGCAAAAAAAAAAAAAAAAAAAACAAAAAAAAACAAGCTGGGACACGTCTGATCGACCTCCGCTGTATGCTTCCCGATTCCTCCCTGGTCCGATCTGGTGACATGAGAGACCCATAAACCAAGTTCACACTTCAACACATGGCTAATTAACAATGTCAGTTTTAAATGAGTGCCTTCCAACTGGCTTCGAAGAGAAAAATCAGTTACCGTATTTCTAATAATCATTTGATTTTTTTCATCACAATTCGGAGAATCAAATTGAAGCTTCTGGAAGGTCATTCCTTGAAAAGTGAAATGTCTGACATTACTATGAATGCTATTTAACTTCACTTAAAACCTTTGAAAATAAACTTATTTTTGCCATGGTAATACAAGTTTTAGTGAAGCCTAGCATCACAAAAACAGTATTCTTACTAAATTAAGAAACCCAGAAAGCAGAAATTTATTTGGATTGGTTAAGATGCATATCTATTTTGTAACTGCATCCAAATAAGCTGCTAAATTTGCATTCTACCGATCAAAATAAGCTGCAGTTGTCAGAATTTACACATTACACATACACGCAGGGGGTAACCGCACCGCAGAATTTTCGTGATGCTATTGATGTTGACTACAAAAACGGCTGCAGCACGGCTGTGTGTGCTTTCTCTCTTTGCCGTCTGTCATTCGAATTTCAGAATTGTAAGTCAATTTAAATGATTTACAGTGGTATCTAGCTTTTTTTGTAAATAATCCCTTCATATTTTGGTTACATTTTGTTTCAAATCACTTGGAAATCTTCATTCAGAATTTTTGATAAATGGACGCCAAAAACCCAAAGCTTTTGAAGTTTATGGGAAACTGCAATTATTGAAAATGAAGTTTGCAAACAGGAAGATAATGATATTTATCCCTACAAAAGCAAAGGAGGAACTGAACAAATTAAATAAGAGCTCAAAGTGTACTAGTTTTATCTTTGTTTGTTTTTTTGTTTCCTGCGGTATTCGGGCCTCTCACTGCTGTGGCCTCTCCCGTTGCGGAGCACAGGCTCTGGACGCGCAGGCCCAGCGGCCATGGCTCACAGGCCCAGCCGCTCCGCGGCATGTGGGATCTTCCCGGACCGGGGCACGAACCCATGTCCCCTGCATCGGCAAGCGGACTCTCAACCACTGCGCCACCAGGGAAGCCCTAGTTTTATCTTTTTTAAATGTATAATTAGAATTGGAAAATCTCCTCTTGCAGGGAAGAATCTTTTTAAGGAGCTTCTATTTTCAACTGGGTAAATTTAGATTCTATACTGAAATGGAATGAAATTGAGAATACTTGTTTTCAGTATCTAAATTTGGCAAAACATTCAAAACAATTTTGTCTCCTAAAAATATCAAAACATAATAAAAAGTGTTGGCAAGGATGTGGAGGAACTGGAACCCTCATTTGCTGGTGGGAGTAGAAAATGGTACAAAACAGCCTGGCAGCTCCTCAGTGGTTAAACATATAGTTACCATGTGATCCAGCAAAACCCCACACCTAGGTATATACCCAAGAGAAATGAAAACATACGTCCACACAAAAACTTGTATACGAATGTTCACAGCAACATTACTCATAATAACCAAAAAGTGGGAAAAACCCAAATGCCCATCAACTGATGAATGGATAAACAAAATGTGGTCTAGCCATACCGTGGAATATTATTCAGCAATAAATAAAAGAAGTACTGATATATGCTACAACATGGATAAACCTTGGAAACATGTTCAGTGAAAGAAGCCAGTCACAAAGGACCGGACAGTGTATGGTTCCATTGATGTGAAGTGACAGAACAGGCAAATCCATAGATAGATAGTAGATTAGAGAAATGGGAGTGCAGGGCTATTGGAGAGGTGTGGGGTTTCTTTTGGGGGTGATGAAAACGTTCTAAAGTTGATTGTGATGATGGATGCACAACTCTTGTGAATATACTTAAAGCCACTGAACTGTATGCTTTTAAATGGATGTACTGTATGTTATGTGAATTATATCTCAAAGCTGTCCAAGAAAGCTACTCTGAATGGAAGCCAAAGGACAACACTGCAAAGCATTTAGGCTGAAACGTTTATGCATTTCAACATGGAAAAAAAATTGAGAATATCCTCCACCAGCTACCTTTGCCTTATAAACAGAGTATTTTTCTAATTAAAAATATTATCAATTAAGGAAATTGAGTCAATTGAGGAATCAGCGCTTTCAAACAGATAAGCCAAAAGAAGGATGGATAAACAAGCACAGGGAACTATATGCAATATCCTGTGATAAACCATAATGGAAAAGTCTACAAAAAAGAATGTATATATACGTATAACTGAATCGCTTTGCTGTACGGCAGAAATTAACACAACATTGTAAATCAACTACACTTCAGTAAAATAATTTTTTTTAAAAAAGATGGGAAAAAGCCCACTACTCAGGGATAATCTTTGTTAATCTTTTGTTTTCGATCCTTCATGTGAATATATCAGGAGTTAATGCGTTGTAAAATTATACGACTGCTCCCATTCAGAACGTATCTGCTTCCATTCAGAGCTTCTCCGCCTTTTCTTAACGTATTATATAGCATTTCCACATTTATTTGTTGGAGTCCCTGTCTTAGGCCGCTTGGACATTTCATTTATAGTTGTCTTGAGCGCCACTACTTGCTTGTGGTCAGGAAAAACGTGTGCTAGTCAATATAAACCCAACACATTGTGCAGATAAGATGTCTGATACACAGAAGGCAGTTAATACCTGGTTCTCGATTGAAATGCCTGACCAAACAAAATCCTACTGCCATTCCACCTCTGAAACTACAAGCACAATGGCCTGTTTTGTTTTGTTTTCCATTTTCATAGGTATCGTGCTCCTGAAGTTTTATTAAGATCTTCAGTTTATAGCTCTCCCATTGACATGTGGGCTGTTGGGAGTATAATGGCTGAACTATACACGTTAAGACCACTTTTCCCAGGGACAAGTGAGGTCGATGAAATCTTTAAGATTTGCCAAGTTTTAGGGACTCCCAAAAAAGTAAGTACTTTTGTCCTTAAGTTGTTATAACTTTTGATTATTTGTAACTTTGGGGCAGCTAGCTGATATTTTCATTTTCAAAAAGGCTTACGCTTTAAGGGTTAATTTTCTTATCAGTCTTTTTTTGTATTGGGATGGGATGAGGGCTGCAAGAAGCCAGAATCCCACCAGACTGTAGAAAAAAGGGGCTTACCTTTCTTTAAGAACTTAAGGGAAAATTCTCTATATTTAGAATTCTATGTATTTAACTTTGGTCTGATGACCAGCCGATGACTACATGCTTAGCCTCTTTCCTACTTGTTCTGTGAATGTCCATTGGGATCAACGCATTAATGCCAGGTGTCCTGGGTTTTATTTTCTCTTAACCTTTTCTTGTTTACATTTATATACCTCTGCCATGGATATTTAATTTCTTGAACTGAGTACTTTTCAATTAACTATTGCACTCAGCTAGACTTCACTTTCTGAGATGCACTTATTTAATAAGTGTAAGTTTGTATAATTACACCTGAATTAAATGAGCGTGTGCCTCGTAGTTAACATTAGTCAGGTTAACGCAGCTATTAAAGCTTTAACGTAACTCATTTCCCAGCTATGTGCAGTTTTTGACATTGGATGCAATGGATAACATATAATGAGGATCTCTGTAGTAATCAGTGTCTTTGTACATCGCTTGTCCTTACTTGTTCAGAGCCACCTGGGTACCATCATCACCATCGAGATCCAAAAGACCAGAGTTTAACATTTTGAAATTTATGAAAGTGCTTTCTCATTTTTTCCCTAATTCTCAACTCACTGTTCTTTCTATACTGTTTATAGCACTGAATTGTGTATGTGATCTGGTATTTAATTTTCACATTTATTCATATGAGTCAACATTAAAATTTTCACACACAAGTGATTTTTATATTATTACTCTGTTTTAAATTGATCATTAAAAACAAATTACTTATTGCCTCCCCTCCCCCACTTATATATTCCTTAAACAGAGTGACTGGCCGGAAGGGTACCAGCTTGCATCCTCTATGAATTTCCGCTTTCCCCAGTGTGTTCCTATAAACTTAAAAACTCTTATTCCCAATGCCAGTAGTGAAGCTATTCAGCTTATGACTGAAATGTTGAGTTGGAATCCAAAGAAACGACCAACAGCAAGCCAGGTAAGACAGATCTCCCTGGTATAGTTGTGTGGGGGGGGGGTTGTTTGTTTTTTTAATTTGAGGTTTTACAATATCGGGGATATTTTTCTTTACAAAGACAAGTCTATTTTCAACCAGAGTTTTACCAAGAGAATTAAGCCCTAAAGCTTAAGGCATCCAGTGTATGTTATGATTTAACTTCTAGGCATGTAAGATTCTTGGGAGAATTGCAAAAATAGTCACTCCAATGATTTTCTGTTTTGTGGTTCAAATGAGGAACTCTGTGGAGGCTGAGGTTGAAAGGAATTAATCTCTAATGGTAAAAATTCAGGCATGTCGACACTTTGATCTCTGACTTCTAGCCTCCAGGATGGTGACAAAATACATTTCTGTTGTTTAAGCCACAAGAGGCTTAGAAAACTGAACGGTGAGGATAACTGTCTGGGGGAAAAAAGCTGTATTTCTCTGGCTTTTGAGGTGGGGGTAGAGGCATTTGGATTTACTATTCCACTTAGATGACGTACACTAGGAGAAAAACGATCCCTCCACCACCACCAAAGGAAATAAGTGGTTGGCTATGAAGGCACAATGGATTCTGGACAGAGAATGAATGTCCACTTCAATAACCTTTCAAGGAAGTTTTGAAATCACTATTCTTTCAATATTTATTGAGCACAAACTAAGAAACTAAGTGCCTGGTAGTATGTTAGGTGGTTGGAATTTCAGATATGAATATACGACCCCTTTCCTGGCCTGGTGGAACATTCTGCAAGTACTCAATTTTCTACCACACTTTTTTGGGGGACAGAGGGCTTTGATAATTTAGAGACAGTTAACAGAGAGATGTATAGGGATGATCCTTCCACCCAGAGGAAGCATGGTGGTAAAATTTAAGGAAGAATTTGCAAAGGAAATGACATTTACACTAGGCATTAAAAATGTTGGAATTTGCTCACACTTTTTTTCCATCTAGCATCTTCCTTTCCCTTCTTTCTCTGGCAAAGTGATAGAGCTCTAAACGTTGAGGCAGTGGCAGAACTGGAGGATGAATGGGAATGGGGGAATGGTGGGAAATGGGCTAGAAAGACAACTACGAAATAACAAAAAATCAGATTTAGAATTAGGAAAATGCTGACCTGATTTGCACAGGATAGTTTGTATTTTGTGTATGACTCCAAATGTTTATGATGAGCTTGTGTTCATTTCATAGTTTAAAAGAATAAAGAAGAAAGTAAAAGTCAAAAAAAATAAATTCAGGCACGTGACAAGCTAATTAGGAAGAAACTTGTCACAGGTAATAAAAGAGCATCTCTTCAGTTAGACAACCTAGTAGACTTTCCGACGCTCTCCTACCATGTAGAGGACTTGGGTTCCCTCGACACAGCAGCAGCATCCCTCCACAGGACTGGAGTCATGCTCCCTCTCCGGCTCCCACAAGAGGGCAGTGTGTGATACCCATGCTTGGCTCCTTTGTGACTATACCCTCAACACCTACAGATGAATCCTGTCTCATGGTCTTAAAAACACCATGGTTTTATCTGCAAAGGGCTTAACTTAAAAAGTCATAACAGGCTTTATGGTATTCTTATTGTTATTTAGATATAAATTGAGGATTGAAATAAACCAAATAATTATTTGGCTTTTAAAAAATTTAATTTGAGACGATATTTTCTAAAGGTCAACTGGAAGAACAAATAGGAAAGAATAGCCAAGACAGGTTTGAACAGTAATAAGTAATCAGAGCACAGTGGTAGGGTTAGACAGCTTGCCCTATCAAACGTTAAAATAATCTGTGAAGTGATAGTAATTACAACAGTGGGGTACTGGCATGAGGTACTTACAGCTGCAGAAGCTGCAAGTCTGTGTAAGGTAAAATCTCTCTCTATATACGTGTATGTATCTGAAAGACTAGAAAGAAGTTCTGAAAAGAGAAACATCAAAATGTGAGCAGTAGTTTTCTCCTGGTGTCGGCTTTCGAGATGATTTTAATTTCTTCTTGAGAACTTTCTATACATTCCTTATTCTATTCAATCAATATTCCCTTAACAAACAGGAAAAAAGAAGTTATTATTTTTTAAAGATCCTCTGTTTCTTTAAGGATGGTAGCTGGTATCCTAAAGAGGAAAAGTTACAGATGAAGCCCTGAAATTACAAAACATTCATAAGGCTTCTGGCTCCAACATGTACATTATTGACTTAGGAACAGTGACATACTAATCAATGGGGCTACTTAATCCAGAACCTGAGTGCCTTCTATGTGTCAGGTACTGATGTATTTAAATCGTCTACAGTTGTTGAGTTCCACTTAGCAATGTCCATGTAGTTAACACACACACCAGGTGTGGTAGGGGACACAACAAAGTTTCTAAGGGGAAACTTAGAAGAAACACTTTTTCTACCTCTGCCAAAATATACACCTCCCTGCCCTTCACCTCTTCCTTGTTTACTATTTCATTGCCCTGCTTTTTAGTGGAAGCAGGGAGACAGGGAGAGGTTAAGTTACAGGAGTTGCCTCTGTCCATCTAAAATCTGCCCCTGCACGCCTGAGAAGTTAACTGTGGGTCAGGGCTACGCCTCCACGTAGGCGGGTACTGGCTTAGGGCAGGAGGTGCAGGGGAACAGGGCTTCATTATCTTAAGGGGCAGCCCCTTCCCCGATACACACACACAAAACAGCAGAACTGGGAACTTCCCTCCCCACCCAGACATGCAGTACTGATAAGGGGACCTGTATCCACAGCTGAGCTGCACAGAGAGCTTCAGACACTCTCCAGAGCAGTTTTCACCAACCTCGGTACTTCTGACATTTTTGACCCCCTAATTCTTTGCTGTGGGGAGGCTGTCCTGTTCGTTGTAGGATATTAAGCAGCATCCCTGACGGCGTGCCTAGATGCCCGGAGCGCCTCCCAGCCCCCGAGTTGTGACAATAAGAAAAACGTCTCCGGAGGGGCAAAATACCCCCAGTTGAGAACCACTGCTCTAGCCTGTGTCACCCAGATGGTCACCAGCTCTGTCCCCTACCCCCCACTTCCATGCAGTAACAGTGATTTGATGACTGATCTAGTGAAAACTCAGTGACCATTTTTACTAGTACTTGTACAGTTTATTCCCATAAGTACTTTCTCTTTGCTGTTATATTGTTAAAGCTTATTTCAATTTCTTAGAATTTTTTTTTATTGCTAGTAGACATGTACTTATAGTTAGGCTAAAAATAACCCTGAATTTTATATAATGTTAGAGTTAATCATTTAAAATAAACTACGTAGAAGGCTTTCTTAACTCATTTCTTAATGCCTTTATGGAGTCTAAAACATTATCAGTATCTAGTGTTTTAGTTTGAGTTAATCCATCAAATTCAGCCACCGCTTATAAGCTAGACTTTGTGTTCTATACGGAGTCTTTCAAAGAACAGTTGCCTTGACTGGATGTTAAAATTACAAGTGAGTTATACATTCTTTCTACTAATATGTACTTTTTCATTTTTTTTAATGAAATTTTCTTCTCAAATCATTTTTTTTTTCTGGGTATCTTTTTAAAGTCATCACATAAGGGGAAAACTGGATGCTTTCTAAATCTCTGAAGCTTACCTAGACTAGTGATATATGCCTAGCCCAGCGCTGGACAAGAGTTTACATGCAATAAATTTAGGTGAAACCGTTTTCCATTTGTTATTTCCATGCTTCTTTAGGCATTGAAACACCCATATTTTCAAGTCGGTCAAGTATTAGGCCCTTCCTCACGTCATCTGGAACCGAAACAGACTTTAAATAAGCATGTGCAACCACTAGAGTCAAAGTCACCTGTAGTTGATCTAGAACCTACGCTTCTGCCAGACGTAAGTGACCAGACTGCCGGACAGCCCCAGCCTAAAAACAGCCACCAGCCACTGCAGTCCATCCAGCCGCCACAGAACACGGGTGTCCAGCAACCGCCCAAGCAGCAGAATCAACAGAAACAGCCACCAACACTATTTCCAAGTATCGTCAAAAACATGCCAACCGTAAGTAGCCCATAATGACACTTTAGATGTGATGGTTTGGTTCCATTAGGATTGTGTTTCTAGGCATTCTAAACACGTTGGGGAAGATATAAAAGATGTCCGTCTGTTTCGTTTCTCAATACAGACCCAGAACCCAAAACAGTGTCTGGCACATGGTAAATTCTCAACAAATATCTGTTGAATGAATGAATCAATAATTGTCCACGCTGTTTTTGAACCGCCTCCAGGGTCTTGAGGAGTCCACATTATCTTTGGGGCAATTCTGACTACTAGAAAGTTCTTCCTCATACTGAGCTCAAATCTGGTTTCTGTAGCTTTTAATAAAAGTTAATCACTCTTCCAGAAAGGCAGCCTTTCAGATATTTGAAAATCGCCCTTACATTATCTGCCCCTTTCTCTAAGAGAAACACCCTCAGTTCCTTCACGTACTCCACAGGGATGTCATTCACCGATGACTGAGTGACCCTCGGTTCCTGTGTCTGAAGGAGCCTTTGAGTCCCCTCACCCTCCTGCTTCCCCTGCCAGAACCAGAGGCAGACAGTAGGTAGGAAACATGAAACAGGGTGAATCACCGCCAACATTCCAGAACCTGTGTTCACTCGTGCCATCAAGGACTACTTTTTTTTTTTTTCTTGGATGGCCCATAAAATGTTGACTCACACTGGGAGGGAAGGAAAGGAAGTTAACATTACTAAACAGCTACTAAGTGCCATGCGCTATGCAACACCCTCCCGCCCTCTCGTATGCATTCACTAACTTAAAGTACCCAATAAACTAGCCCGCAATTTTTAGATGGCTAATGAGCTGAGGAGCTGGGATTGAGCGTTCTGTTAACTAAAATTCCCAAGTCTGTTTTGTACAAGTGCTTCTGTTCAATCACATATTCTATACCTCTCATTGTGTATTTGATCTCTAGGATTCAAAAATTGGAAGACCTTATTTTTACCCCTCACATTTCTAGTAAGTATTTTTGAACCCTTATTTTGTCTTCTCAGTTTAACCATTCTGCCCAGCTTGTCACCAGCTATGGAATGGTTGTTCATTTTTTTCCTCCTGTACCTTCACGATGAACAGAATAGCAATGTGCCCTTGGGATAGCAAGCCACTAGAACCTTCTTCTAGATGGATACTGATCCATTAATCAGTACTCTTGGTCAGATTATTGAACTATGTACTTGTCTCAGTCTGCTCAGGCTGCCATAAGAAAATACCATAGACTGGGTGGCTTAAATAACAAAAATTTACTTTCTCACACTTCTGGAGGTTGGGAAATCCAAGATCAAGGTGTCAGCCAACTTGATTCCTGGTGGGGCCCTCCTCCTGATATGCAGACAGCACCTTTTCTTGCTTTGTCCACATGGCAGAGAGAGAAAGCAGCTCCCTGGATTCTCTTCTTCTAAGGGCACTAATCCCACCATGAGGGTCCCACCCTCATGACCTCATCTCATCCCCAGTTACCTCCCAAAGCCCCATCTCCAAATACCAACCCATTGGAGTTGGGGTATAAATTTTGGTGGGACATAAGCATTCAGCCCATGACAGTACTAATGCTCCTTTGTTGTCCTTTCATTACTTCATTTCTTTGATAGCATGAAAGAAGACCCTGTCACCTCCTTTGCTGAAGGCCATATAGAGTACATGCATTCGCTGTCTGCTTTTTATGAAAAATGGTGGTCTGTGTTTCTACCACCTTTTTTCATTAGTGCTCAAAAACTTTCTCTTTAATAACTGATGTTAGAATCTTTGCCCTCATCTGGTACCAAACTTATTAATGTGGAGTTTGCAAAAATCCACCTTCTACTTTATAAAAATTATTAATATTTATCCCTTTCCAATCTTCTTAGACATGAGATGACTTGACGTTACTGGCATTGTTCAGCAGGACCCTAACATACAGTTCAAATGAAATAATAAGAGTCTCGGACTCAGCCAAGTATGACTTTTCATTAACTCTACTCACCTGGGGCTTTAGATCTTCTTATTCTCCTTAGTCTGGAGCTCATTCTCTCTGACCAAGAAATAAGAGTATAAGAGAAGTTGGCAAATACCACTTTTTGTTCATCATCCATCACTGTGGCACCATCAGCTTCAAGCAAAGGCATATCCATTCTTTAAGCATCTTCTTACTTCAAACACAGCTGTATTTGATGACCTTGCTTCCAAATTCCCCAATTTCCCATTGCATTTTGGATTTTTCAGTTTATATGCCCCCAAACCACCCCATGGTCTGCCCCAGACCAGGTCTTCTTCCTCATTCCTTATTTTTGTTAACAAAGCTACCATTCTGAGACAGTCAGGCTCACATTTTTAAAGCCATCCCTGCCTTTCCTTCTCTGTGTCCAACAGGATTACATTCAGTGACTTATGACAGAACCTGACCACTGTGGCTTAAACCACGAGGGGTTGTTTTCCTCTCATAGCGAGAAGGTGGGTGGTGGGTAAGCCAGAGCTGGTGCAGCTCATAAAAGGAGCCAGACTGCTCTGTCTTCCTGCTCTACCACCCTCCTCAGCAGACGGCTCTCGGTCCTGTGGCCACAGCTGGCTGCTGCTCCTTTGGGGTTGCATCTGCCTTCCAGAAGGGGGAAGAGTGGAAGACACTGGCACAGGCCGGCAGAGCCTAAACTGTTTCTCGTGGAAGCCCCTCCCAACAGACTTGCACTTACAACTCACTGGCTAGGTCATGTCCCATGGCTACACAGAGCTGCAAGGGAGGCTGGCATTTCAGATCTTTTACGTGGGCATATTGCTGCCCTGAACAAAATCTTAGTGAGGAAGCAGTGTCTGCTACACTCTCCTTGACCTCTGTTCGGAGAGACAGAAAAAAAGTCCAGACCTTTTATTTCTTGTTAACAGCAAATGTATTCTTTCCTGAGCATTCCAACCACTATGAATCCGTGGCTCTTGTTACCACGTGCCACTGTTAACTGCAAAGGCCTCCTATCTGAGGAGCCTGACCTTTCTCGAATGCTGCCTTTATCACATCACTTTTTAATCTCAAAAACATCCAGTGTTCTCCACTGCCCACAGGACAGCTGCGATGTCCCAGGCGTACAATGAAGGCCCCTCATCATATAGCATCGGCCTGTTTTTACAACCCTATCCTCCACCCAGCACGAACCATCTGCTTCAGTAAACGCAGTCCGCTCCGCCCTTTCCCCGTGGAACAGGCTCTGGCTCTTTCTTATTAAAAAGCCGTACTCTACGCATCTCCTCTTCCAAACTCTAGAATAACAACCACAGCAATAATACCTAACCTACAGTAACGCTTATGTGCCAGGCCCTATCCTAAAAACTTTCAATGTATTTTACTATCAAATCCGAAAACACTAAATTACATAAATACTGTATGTCACCATTTGAGGAGAAGGAAACTAAGGCTTTGAAAAGTTACGTCATTTGCCCAGAGACACAGCCACACGTGGCAGGTTTCCAGATTACACATCAACGAAGAGTCAATTCTGATCCTACATATTCAAGTCTCCCCCAACCCAAGTTCACAGAGATCTGTCCTCTCTCAATTTCCTATCATATTTTTAGCATGCGCTACCTATTTTCCTTAATACTTTTAAATATGTATATATGTTATCTCCTTCACTGTATGGAAAGCTCCTTGAGGATGGGGACTCTTAGCCTCAAATATAATAGCTTGCACATAAAAGGCATTCAGCACCCGATTAAAGATGACGACACCGGTTTCCCACCACAGAAGCCAAATGGCACTCTGGGCCATAAAGGTGCCAGGAGGCGTTGGGGTCAGGCTGTGTTCAAGGCTGAAGACGGCTGGGAAGAGTTTGAGGAATGTGACTTCGGGGTCTCCCATTCCAAGAAGCCAAGCATGCGTGTTTTCAAAGAAACGAGGAAAACAGATTCTCCATCTTGGTAAGATTTCACATTTCTCGGGAAAATATGTTTTCGTCAGGCATCAACTTTACTCATTACGTATAAACGAGTGTACATGTTAAAAGAAGCAGCTTATGTTGTTTCTCCTGTCAAATCCAGACCTCTGTGCTCACCTCTGAAAAAGTAAGACTCCGAGTCCCTCACAGTGACAATGCCCAGCACCAGAGGCTGAGCGTGTGTAGAGGGAGTTCTAGTTCAGTTTTTCGTGTCCCCTGTTCAATTATGATCCCCATAATTCCCATTTGAAATCCACATGCCTCTTCTCAGACAGCAAAGCACAGTCTACAAAGGTAATGGCTTCCTCTGGTGGTGGCGTTCAGAGTTAATCATTTATTTGCTTGCTGTTCTCAACATTTTTGATCATTTTCTGAACTTTTCCTGGAAGCTTGGTATCTCTAGCAATCCCTTTTCAGTTGGCATCATCATGAGTGCATTATTCAACTTTGAGGTGAAGATGGGTGAAATTTTGGTGAATATTTTGGGAAAATATTTTCCTCGTCCCTGCCCCGCCTTGGAACAGAAGAGGAATAGGGAGAAAAGATGACGCAGGAGTCAGGGAAATTTCTCTCATAGCTGTTTGGCACAGTACGGCGCAGAAGCCTTCACTTTGGAGTACACATACCTCTGAAGGTAGATGAAGACTTTCCGTGGGGAGATAATTCTCAGTCAGTCAATTTCCAGATCCCCAAGTTCCACAGCTACTCCTCCCTAAAATCCCCAAACTTGAGAAGAAACAGAATAAACCTGCTTAATCCCCCTTCCACTTTTAAGTCAGAAAGTCACACCTCTCAGCCACTTCCAATCTTGCCGGGCATGAGGGTGTAACAAGCGTTGAGGTGCTAACCAAAGGGACAGATCAGAAGACTGGCTCTTCACCCTTCCTGGTCCTATACGTATTTCTCTTTAAGGGGAAAACCCGGCATTTAGAAATAGGGTATTTTAGCCAGTGTTGGAAAGCAGGGTGTAAACACAGTGGCCGGAAATGAGTAGGGCTGTTTCTAATGAAGGGGGCTCCCTGTGTCCAGGGCCACCCCAAAGTGGCGGCCAGCAGTCCAAAGGGCCAATCACAGCAGTGTCCATCCCTGAGGGGGTCGAAGTGGTAAGCAGGACTTTCCTGGGGGGAACCGTGGAGGCCTGGGGTCAGACAGGTGACGAGAGCTGGCCGGGGGGCCAGGCCTCAGCACAGGAAGAGGCCCAGTCACAGGTGAGAGAGAAGGTTGTGGTGCCGGGCTGCACACAGAGCGACAGGCAGCAAAACCAACCGCAGCCCCATCCTCTGGTAGCGAAGGCTGCCGCTCGGACAGATGGCCTCGGGAACTAGACAGAGCTAAGCCTGGATGCCGGAAGGCCTCCGTTCCTACACAGAACTGGGGCCGTAGCAGGCCGGGCACTGGGGGACAGAGGCTGGGTGCCACCACCGCCCAAGAGGCTTGGGCGCTCGCCACCGCCCAAGTCGATTCTGCCTTCTGGGGAACAGGCACATCTCAACAAATGCATGATGTCTCTGTATGTCATCAGGCTCTTTGGAAATTCTGTTTGGGGACTTTCCTAACACTTCCCCACTTCAGTTCTCTTAGTCCAGCCTAAACCGTGTTCTAACAACCTTAGTGGTTACACACTGCTGGAGTAGCCAGCTGGAGATGGCTGTGATTCTCTTCCCTTCCAACATGCCATCTTCCCACATCACAAATCCACAGCTGCGGCAGTCGCAGGAAAAATGGAAACGTACTGCACACAGGCAACTTGCTGCTTAGTTACAAAGCTTTCTGCCTCATACTGTCCAGTATTACGAAGGATTCTATGCACTGCCCGATATCTACTCGGGGAGAGGGGCTGTCATTTAATGCTCCTATCAGCAGAAGGTCTCTGATGGAAACCACTGACTGGCTTGGAAAGATGGGCGGAGGGTGGGCGAGAGCATAGCAGCCGTCATCTTCCTGTTCTTCACCCGGTGATGCTACTTTATGTTGACTTTCAAGGCTTCCAGAGTCAGTACCTGCAGGCCCCAACCACTCAACAGAGGAAAACAAGAACTTACCCCCTGCTATTTCCCTAAAATCTGATTCTGAATTGTCAACTGCTTCAACAGCTAAACAGTACTATTTGAAACAATCAAGATACCTTCCAGGTAAGCAGAGAAAATAAAATGTTTCCTGGTAACTAGAATAGTTAATAGGTCACGTTCCAGGGTCTTTGAATCTCTGGAGAAAGGGCACCAGTGAAATACAATCATAGCGCTCTTTGCGGGCTCAGCCTGTCGCCGGGACGTTTCTGGACCTCCTGCCTCTGTGAAGTCTGCTCAGGAAATGCCTGGCAGCCACCAATCAAGATGGCGAGGATGCTTCAGAAAATACCACCCTCCCCCACCAAAGCTATGCCTTCTGTAAACTGTATGCAAACAATCCTGCACTCCCATTACCAGTTCTTATAAGAGGTAGAATTTTATACTGTTTCCTAAATGATCTGATTTGTGTTTTTAAAAGATCATTCTGGCTGCTAGGTAGGCCACGCTAGGGGCTCAAAAAGGGTAGGGGACTGGGCGAGGGGCCCAAGGAGACTGGTCTAGAGGCCACTGCACACGTCTGGATAGAGAGGGTGATGACTTGTTCCCTAGGACGGTGAGAGGGGTGGGAATTAAGACCGTAAGAGAGGGTGCACTTTTGAAAGGTGCAAAGACACCAGTTGGTTAGTAAGTTTCGGTGCTGAAACCATGAGGAAGTTCTGATCTGACTGCAAAAGTAGGGGTGTAAATAAAGCTTCCAGAACACAGATTCATGGGGGACACTTTTCCCTGTTTAAAAAAGAAAGAAAATTGAATTCATTTCACTAAAATAAAATCAGTGCTTCATCTTCGCTGTAGAAGTGCGCCCTCTGGTGGTGGGAGAGGGTATTGTAAAATTTTTAGCAGACACCTGTTTTCCCAGCTCTGCTCCCCTCATGCAGTTTTCAGGAACGCATTTCAGGGCACCTGAGACCCATCTGATCACTTCCTTTTTCACCAGAAAGATCTAACAAATTCTACTAATCACTCTGGGTCAGAAGCATGGCTGTAATTGAAGCCTAAGAAACAGACTCAAAATTAGAACGAACTGTTTGAAATCTAAACCTGAGCCTGACTGTACCCTATTTTGGCGTGTTTGGTCTCAAAGATGTGGCGTGGCCCCTCTAGAGCTGGGTGAGATCTGAAACGAGAACTGAGCTCAGCTCAGTCACTTGGACAAACATTTACTGAGCACCTATCGTGATCCAGCAAGTGCAGAGGACAGAAATGCAAAGAAGTGATCCTTGACATTTATTTATGGTCTGTAGTTAATTCACTGAATATCCTCAGGAATAACAAAGAGTATTATCTTTGGGGGCCTTCCTTTTCTTTTTTTTCTTTTTTTTCTTTTTTTTACCATAAAGCCAAGTATTACGGTCTTATTAAGCATCAACTTCTAGGATCATGGGAGCTCTAGAAATGTACCATATAATTTCAGGGCAGCCTGACATTACACTACAAGGATTGGCAGATCTGTGACACTGGCCTTCAGGGAGAGGGACGCAAGAGTCATAGTTATTGACCTGCTACTGACCGGCTGTGTACTGGAGCACGACTCTGAGATTCTGTTTTCTGTTACTTAACGATGGGACTGCAGTCATGCATCAGCTCGCCCCGTAAGCCTTGGGTACTTAATTATCACAAGGTAGTTGTTGCAAATAGAGTATACAGTGGAGGCGCTAACGATCTCGGTGGTGCCTTCTGCTCTCACTCCCGGCCCCAGCACTTTTGAAACCCTGTTCTGTGGATCCTTCTCGAGTCCCATTATCACTTACGGTCCTTCCTTCCACCCAGTGTATCCAACGTCCTGTGTCATTTGTATATGTGCCTCTCCTACTGCGTTTTAAGTTTCTTAGCGAGACCCACGAACTGCCCTGTGATCCGCTGCCTGCTCCCCTCTCCAGCCTCACTCTGGGCCACGCCCTGTCCCTGCTCCATCCTTGCCGAGGACTCCGAGTTCTTCTCCTTCCCAGGTCCACTGCCCACACTGACGCCTCTCCCAGGAACACACCTCCCCAACTCCTACCAAGTCCTTATCATGACTCACATTTCAGCTTAAAATTACCTTTTCAGAAGACTGGCTTTGTGGCTTCTGCTTTTTGCAGCCTCAGCACCAGATTCTTCTGCATAATTTGCACACTGCTAATTACTCACCTAATTATCTATAACTGTTCATGTCTCCCTTCTCACTAGAGTAGATTATAAGAGCCACAAGGGCAGAAACTGGTCTACTTTGTTCACCACTTTTTCTCCAGTGCCACACACACTGCCTGGCACGTGGTAGGTGCTCAGTAAATATTTGCTGACTTTTTAATATCCTTTGAGGGGACGGGATGATAGTATATTAATTTTGCTTCTCTTTAACAGTGTTTGGTTATAGAAGGTACCCCAGAAAAGCTTGTAAACTAATACATGTTTTAAAATTCCAGATATTGTCTATTTCCAAGAAAACTGAAATCTTTTAACAGACAAAGAGTTAAAGCAATTATTTTCAATAGTGTAGTATGTATTTACTGAAAAACAAGAGACTAGGGATATCGCAAGGCTAATCGTATTAAAATAATTTAAGCATTCAGGGCCCATTCTTTGTTGAACTGTATTTATAAAAAATATTCACCTAAAGAGATTTGTAGTTTTCTCCCCTGACCTTGCACCTTCTTTGGGGGTAAATATCGTGTGTGTGTGTGTGTGTGTGTGTGTGTGTGTGTGTGTGTTAAGATGTTTTTAACCTAATTGCTACCTAGTGCATCTTCTTTATTGTCAGGGAATTGCCTATTATAGTTCTATTTGTAGGTATTTTATTAGAAACCAAAATCCATAAAGAGCAATATCCTATGATAAAGAGAAATGATCTACCTGATGGAGTGTTTCCTTACAGAACTGATGACAGGTAGCCTTGCGGCTTGGTTCGGAACAACCAGGCTTGTTTCTGGCTTTAAAACAAGGAATATTATTATATGTCTCATAAATGTGAAACCTTGCCAAGGAGTTCACTTTGGGAAAAGTCAAAGCTCCCTTGAAACAGGGACTGACCCTCTCTCTACATTAATAGCAGTCCTCGGTAAGGATGTTCTCTACACTAAAGAGAACTCTACATGTATGACCCAGAGGCTTAGACAGTGTGATGTCTCTGGCGTCTGCTAAGCTGAACCCAATTTAATTATCAGTCAAAAGAAAGCAAGTTCAGGAAGTTCTCAAATCTCTTAAAACTAGGTTAAAACAACACCCTTTGACCACTGGGACGAAAGTCCAAGGCCGAGTCCACATTTCACAGATTTCAGAAAATCATAAACAACTAGCTGTTTATATTTTACTATATCCGATATGCAAATAAGCTTCACAGATGGATCTTTACATGTACTTCCGAACTTCTCAGTTCCCCTGGGTTCTTGGCCGCATGTCTGTTTTCCCCAGCCCAAGTGTTCCTCAAGGGTCTGGCACAGAGCAAACACTCAAAATAAGTGTATGACATGGAAATATCTTTTGGAAGAAAATTTTTGTGCCACCTCAATTTTTTAAGACATTTAGCAAGAAATGTCCAATGTTTATCATTACTTGTATTACAGAAAATAACGTTTCTAAAAGACACCGTGAGGATTCCAGGTTATTGTATTTAGGGCTGAGGATCATGTGAGGGTCCATCAAAAAGCAAGTATTTGCTACACTGTAGCCAAAATTTATTTCCATTCCCTCGTGTTCTTTCTAGTCTAGTTTGAATGTATATTTTTCCTTCAAATGTATGATCGCACTCTAACCTTTGAAATGACTGTTCTGTTCTTCTAAGGTGTAAACCCCAAGAACCTGTCCTTGACAGCCAGTGGGAAGGATACGAACCCATACAACTGGAATAGCCAGCTATTTCCTAAGTCGTTGGGACCCACGGGGGCAGAACTTGCTTTCAAAAGGAGTAATGCAGGTAAGACAAGACTACATTTAAAGTATGAACTTACACTGTTTTCCTGCTGCGGATTTTTACTTTTAAATGTTTCCTTTTTCCCCAAAGTGTAAAAATAGGTGGGGTGCCAGTCAAAGGACTAGTTTGATATATTGGTGTCAGTGTTGAGAAAGTGAGTAACTCTGATGATTGGGGAACAAATAAATCCTTTTTAAGTCAAGTGGTTTCCAGTTCTTAGCTTTTAAAAAACTGAAGGAGAACCTAATTGAGTTATAGCTAATAGATAATTAAAAATCATTTGTGAAAATAACACAACACTGTAAATCAACTGTACTCCAATATAAAATGAAAATTTTTTTGAAAATCATTTTTTATGAGATCACTATGTGATATTTGATCTGTAACTCTGAATAGTGTTCAAAGACTATAGTAACAGAGCTGTAACAAAACACCTTTCATTCCCTACTATGCATTTACAAGATTTCTCCTTGCTTCCCATCTTTAAAAAAAAAAAAAAAAAAATGAAGCTGAATCCTGTCTGATTTTAGCAATGAGTAATATTTATTAATGGATACATGAACCACTTGAAAAAGGTCCCATCTTTCTCATTAGGAGAAGAATTTCCAAAAAAATCTGACTTTTCACTTTTAATAATCAAATTCTATAATATTCATCTTCTTTGATAAATTATATACAACGAATCATTCTAACAATAATTAACTTAATCCAGAGAAAAGTATTTTAATATACTTATGGTTGGTTACAAGAAATTTTTTTAAAGGTTTCAATCTATACACATTTTTTGACTGGTTAATTTAAAGACTTTAAAATTATATTCAGATAAAATTTGGGAGCAGACATATGAATGAAAATAAAATTTTGGAGAGAAATGGGATTCATGTGAAATTTCTACCTGTTAAAAAGGACTGTGGTCATGTATTTCTTTTTGTTTTTTGGCCTTACCACGTGGCATGTGCGATCTTAGTTCCCGGACGGGGAATCGAACGGTGCCCCCTGCAGTAGGAGGGCAGAGTCTTAACCACTGGACCACCAGGGAAGTCCCACGTGGTCATGTATTTCTTAAGTCAGTACTGGTGAGCATAAAATCACTATGGTATTTAGATTCCACTGATTATATTTAAAAGAGAGATGTAATAGTTTTATTTTTAAATGTCTCTAATTACAGTATGCCAGAAGTTAAATCCTCTGGAACTGTAAAACTTACGAGGAAACATTTTAGATATCAGCTTAAAGTGTCTGAAGAGGTAGAGAGTTCTTTCTTAAAAAAGATGTAGGTGGTATTGGATCAAAAGAGTTTGAGGGTCACTGTGTAGCAACTGAGGAGTCTCCTGAGGTGTTCTGATGTGACATCAAACGCTCCGGGTATTGTATCCATTTAACAGTGCTGTGACACTGCAATTTGCTAATTTTTTCTCAGTTATTTAAAAGTAATATTCACTGAACCAAGTGCTTAAATACAATCAGGTGAAATGACAGCTGCACAGCTTTGAGTCTCGGGGAAATATACGACTGACATCAAATGAAAGCTGAGACAGCACCGAGAACATTTTCTCGGAGAAACATTTTAAGGTTTCTTTCTGCATCTTTTCATTAATCATGGAATCCATTTTTTCTCTGCTTTTCCTATAACATCCTTCTTATTGTTCATTCTTTCCTTCCATCTGCCTTCTCTTTAGAAGAAAGCATAATTAAACCAATTGAAAAACTATCATGCAATGAAAGTTTTCCTGAAAAATTACAGGACTCACAAGGTAATTTCTGGGCCTTGTAGATGAGTACAATTTGTTCTTTGAATCTCCTGTCCAATTATCTTCTCAACATCGACCCCAAATCTTGTCATAAAAGGCTACTACGAAGGCCAAGGTCACCTGCTTTTAGGGGTCAGATCAGGACTCGGGCAGACAGAAGTGTCCACACCACCAAGAACCTCTTTCTTCGGTAGTTGGAATTCTAAGAGTAATTAGCTCTCAAAAGGCTCTATGCTTGTCTTCTTAAATTAATTATGACAAGTTAAAGAAATCAAGCAAATCTACTAAAAGTAATTAAAAGAATATTTTCTAATTTTATAATCAATATTCCTGGAAATTTTTAAGTTCTGAGACTGATTTCTGAGCATGAACCATTATTTAAAAGAAAAAGTTAACCAGGTTCACAGAGATGATGGATGTCCTAGAATTTTGCTGTCAGTGATTTAAATAGTGCTAACTATTGGCTCCAACCTAAAACTTTGCAGCTCACAGGGTACTTCAAATGAAAAGCCAAAATAATTTAAGAAGGCTTAATTTTCTATGCATTTTCCCTTAGCAACTTCTTCCTCCAACAGGAAGCAGCATCCTGTAACCGATCAGTGCATGGGTTTTAGAGCCTGACGTGTCCCTGTTCAGACACTCACTAGCCTTATGATCTTGGACAAGTTACTTGGGTGTTCTAAGTCAGTTTCCCCGCCTGTAAGACAGAGGAAATAATACTGACCGAGGCATTATTATACGACCACCCCTAGGATTTTTGTCACACAATAAGCATTTAATAAGTGTTTGCTCTGATCATGGGGATGAGGGTGGGAGAGATCTTTTTTATTTTGGCCATGCCACGTGGCACGTGGGATCTTCGTTCCCTGACCAGGGATCAAACCTGCGCCCCCTGCATTGGAAGTGCAGAGTCTTAACCACTGGACTGCCATGGATGTGCCGGGAGATATGTTCTCAGGCTGCTACTGAATGGGATTACTGCCTTGAACTTCCCTTTCAAAAAGTCTTTTGAAGTAAAGGGCTGATTCGTGAATTAGAATGAGTACCTCAAGGCAAAAAGGAAGGACAAATGAGGCAGCAATGCCTATGCAAAATTCAGCAGTGTTAAAAATCGTATGAACTGATAACGTGTTTACTGTGTAACATCCTTTAGGGTCTGATAAATAATATTGCCGTTTGACATTTGTTGGTCCAGGAGCAAACACTTATTGAGCGCCTGCTATGCACAGCACCGTGACAGACGTCAGGGACACAGGAAGGCCTCTAGAGTCCAGCCTTGTGGTCAAATGACACCATGTGAAAATAAGCTTCAGTCGTAGCTGCCAGATGAACGGTTCTTTGAAACCACCAAGGTGGTCAGAGCCCTGATTCACCTTCTCACTGACAAACCTGTCCCTTTTCTGGTGTAGCCAGGCTCCTTAAAAGAGAAGTTACATTCATTTTTCCTCTGATTTCCACTTTACCCCTCAGTTCACTGCAGTCTGTCCTCAGCTTGCCTCGGGCCGCTGAAACAGCTCCTGCCGCGGCCTGTCCTGCTAGCGGCCAAATCCCAGGGCGGTGCCAACCCCACCAGACCTCTGCTTTATTTGCTACTCCTTCCTCGTCACACGCTGTCTTCTCTGGAGCTTCCAGACCCTATTCCTACCGTCTACCTCTCCACTTTCTCCCCAGCAGGGTCCTTTTCTTTTCTCCCCCTTAGTGCTCTGTTGCCTGGGTTCTGTTCTATTCTGGGTCTTTGCACATCCCACAGTCCCTCTGAGCTGACTCCTCCAAGCCCATGGCGCCATCACAGCCATGCCCCGATCATTCCAGATCTCCAGGCCTGCTGGACCTCTGTGACTTGAATCTCCCATGGGCACCAGGTCTTCACCCCACACCTGACTCTTCCCCTGTATCCTGTTCTCAGTCACCTACGCTACAGACTTGGGGGTTTATGTTACTCTCTTTCCCACCCTTCCCACCCCATACACCTGCTGGTTCCCTCCTCCATCCCTCCATGACCATCTAAGTTCAGACTCTCTTACTTCCTCTCTCACGTCAGCTACAGCAGTGCCCTCCTGACTGGTCTCCTGCCTTTACATTTTCTCCCAGATTGATCATTCACTAATAGTGATGAGGATGGTGACAGCTGACACGTGTTGGACAGCAGAGCCTACGCTAAGTGCTTTGCATTCATCTCATTCAATCCCTACAACAACCCCTATGAGAATAGGTGCACTTATCAGGGTGATTTTACAAGATGAAGAAGTGCTCAGAGAGCACCGCAGGGATGGGGGCTTCCTGGCAGGAAATACACTTTCAGGTTAAGAAGTGGAGCCATAAAAACCTGGGTACATTCAGGGGGATACCTTGGGTTCACATTCTAATTTGGTCACTTACTAACTGCGAGAAGTTAGCCAAGTCAGGTGTGGATAGTAACATGCATCTAAGAGGGTTGTTATATGGACTGAATGGGAACATCTGTAAAACCGTAGTGCCGCGCATGAAATACAGACGATGCCCCCCAAAACAGAATTTAGAATTAGTAGTGGTTGTAATCAAAGTTACTCTCCGGTGCTTTAAAATATTAACCTTCTGACTCTGAAACTTTATGATACGTCACTAGGAAATCTTGGAAGTTATGCTACTTACAATCAGTCAGGATATATTCCTTCCTTTCTCAAAAAAGAAGTGGGGTCAGCTGGCCAGAGGATACACTTAGCACCACTCGGTGCGACAGCTTCAGGTAAGAAGAAGTTCAGATACAGTTTTTGAGAATTCTGATCAGAAAGGAGCTTTTTAAAGTTTACAGTCACCTTTCCTGAGTGAGGACTTTTAAATTAGTCTCAGCTATTAACTAAAGTTCTGTTTTTGGCAAAATGTCCCATTTTTCTCCCAAAGATGTGGTTTGCGAGTCTAATAAGCGGAGCTACCTCTGATTCAGTGGTTTTTCTCGGTCAGACACACAGATTGTGCCACCGAATCCTCCCAATGACCTGAGGAGGTAGATCTTTTACAGATGAGGAAACTGACATTGAGTAATTTACCTAGGGTCACACAGCCTGTAAACAGTGGAGCTGGGATAGAAGTTGTCTAATTCCGAAGAGTGTGCTATGCTACACGACGAGATGTGCGAGGATGCACTTTTCAGGGCTTCCCGCCCGGCACCTGGCACGGAGCGGAAAGCACAGCAGATGCGGAGACTCTGTCACCTATCAGTTAATGGGTAGTCCTTCTGCAGCTCCATCTTAGGGCTTAGAAATAAACTGCGGCAGGACTTTGACTGGCTTTTGCTCTGTAATATATTAGGTGGTGAAGTTTTATTCCCCACCCTCCGACGCTATGACTAATTAGGTCACCTGCTCTGCAGTGGCGTGGCGTGTGACAGCCACATTCAGGGGGACGCTCTTGAAACTGATGTGAGGATTCTGTACTCGAGTTGACCAGATCTGACTATGAATGTTCTCTAAGTTATTTCAGTCTAAAATAGATACCCTTCTTAAGCACCTAAAATAAACATTGAGGCAGATAATTACAAGTTTGATAAGGTATCTAGTTACAGTTTAATTTAAAAGTTGACTTCAAAAGTCTTCTCCCAGTCTGTCCCGGCCAGGATCTTATATTATAGAACTCCTGATTCGAGTTACCAGTCTTTAAAGTTCATGCTCTTGGAGCTAAAATTGTAAAAAGCACTGGACTTCCGTAATTTTTTATTTCTTACCATGGCAGAACTGCTTAAGCAGTACTGTTACCTTATCTGCGAAAAGAACTGCTTCATTATCTCTCTGCTGAAACAAAATATATAAATAAACATTTTATATACAGCAGTAATTTTTACAAAGCCTTAAATACTTTAGGGCAGCCTTATCATGAGTCATTAGCCACAGCTTGGTAGCAATTTTTAATATGAAGGCAGAAAATCATAACGTCTCAAATTACTTTGAGTACCTGCTCTTAGAAAGTGCAAGTGGGTATTTTTGAACATATTTTTATAAGGGATTGGAGGCCTTTATATATTAATTATTCTGTCAGTTTAGCATGCATATTCCTGTTTTCATTTTTTTAAGTAAAATGCTTTCTCATAACTTTTCATCTCTTCATTTTACTCTGCTTATCAGATTTTCCTACAGATCGTGATAGGAGGAAAGGTTAAAAAAAAAAAGTAAATATTAATCATTCTCAAGTGGTCAATGCAAATCCTTAGGAAAACACTGTTCTGTAAGAGAAGTGTCTTCCAGCTCTCCCACTGGTGTGACAGTTTCCCACAAGAGAATACAACCAGGTCATTACCGTATTTACTCGACTATTTCCCCTTCTCTCAGCCTCCCTCTCTACTCTTCTTCCTCATCCTCAAGTCTGGAGAAGAAAAATCACATTAATTTCTTCCTCCCTCCCCATGTCATCTATCAACCCAAACCCCCTCATACCTCCTTGTCCCCTGCTAGAGGAGTGACTTCTTTCAGACACAGCCGCCCTCTAGAAGCACGGGGTCCTGTTCTACGTGCTTTACATGCATTAACTCACTGAACTCTCTAAGACAGAAGGTACCATCATTATCTCCATTTTACAGAAGTTTTCTGTCTTGCTATAAGTTATATAGCAGTGACACAGATTACATTCTTAACTAGAGGCAAACACCCTTTCCTGCAGCAACATTTCCTACAAGAAGTTAAATGCCCTTGGTAGGACACATGCAGGTTTTAAAATAAATGCACAGCAAATGTTAGAGGGCTGCCAGCTCCGTTCTGGGGAGTGGTGAGGTGTGGGCACAGCCAGCTGCTGAACAAAGCGTTTCTTTGCCCCACATGAGACCTGGGCTCCTTTGTCAGCTACTAAGTTCTTCACCAAGGGTGCTGGAGTCCTAAAACTCTGTTATTTCTCAGAAAGGAATCCTAAATGTCAACACTACCGCCTTACTGGCAAAATGATTCCCTTTTCAAAGAAGGTTTTACAAATGTTGGCCTGGACAGTTTCCTTCAAATGCATTTAGGACTTGACTTAGACTATGTCATCATCTGGAAAAAAAGCTTCTCTGGATGTTACTCCCCAGACGCCTCACTTCTCACCCACTGTTAGCTTAAGGATGGGTTTTCCCTTCTCCTTTCTCTCAGTCACGGGGACTTACTGTCTCCTCCCTCCTGCCCTCCCCTCCCATGTGCTCTCCTCTGCCCACGGTACCATTTTGATGTGAGCGCACTAATTTATCAGACTGATGCTGGTCTATATTCCAGTGGGTTATGACTAAAGGGCCATTCCTAGAAAATATGGTGCACTTAACTGGCCCTTCTAGTCACTGTCCCTGTCTTTCTTAAGGAGCTTTTTTATTGGCTTTGAGAGCTTTAAACCCAGTAAGAGTGGGATGAAATGACCCGTCAGACCAAGGAAGAACTCTTGGCCTCCTTGTCCCAACTGAACCACAAAGCAGTTGGGGTGACTGGCACCAGGGCAGCTCCTCACGTAAGGCTTTGTCCCCTTTAAGCTGAGGTTAGCAACATGTCAGGACCCACGTGTTCCCATAAGTTCCTCCTATACTTCCAATTCTACAGTAAAAATAGAAGAAAAAACTGGGAAAACCATGCCAATAAATATAGTATAGCTAGTGTTAGGTGTACAGAATGGTTAGAGAGTCATTTCAAAGTTGACGCCTACAGAGTATAATCCAAGAATGACAGCTACCACATAGTGTGAAAAGATATTTAAATCCCAAAGAGAAAGACGGAACATCAGAGAGAATAGCTCTGACACCTAGCTCCCAGCTTGAAGTGAGGAAGGGGTGAAGGAGGGACTGAGGATATTAAAGTTTTCTCTGAAATGATTTACTGCTTTGTCATTTGACACGTTCAAGCAATCTGAGCTTATAAATTGTTCGGGTAACAAATGTCTAACACATTAAAATTTTCACAAAATTTTCATCAGCCAATACATGTATGAATAAAACACACCTTGCGATGAAAGGTTTGGGATCCTAAGAATGGCTCACTTTTCAATGGGATTCTGTTATCATCCATCGATTTCCCAATAAAACATGAAGTTTCTTGACTCCAAAAACCACATTTTCATGTTTAAAGAGAAACCTGCTATGTGACCCCACCTGTGTGGCTCCATGAAGCCAGAGCTTTACAGGATTCACAATTCTGAATACATTTTCTGTAGTGATACTGTGTTCAGATATTATTTAGATATAACCACAGTGTGATTTTAAACAGTCACTGACACTGTGGGTACTGCCCATTGAACTTAAACCAAGGAGTTGTTCTTGGTCATCCAAGTTGGCATTGCCCATCAAAATATGATGGGCACTTCAGTGAGCCCAAATAAGAAACAGTAGCAGTGTCAGAACTATGAACCAGAAATTATGGCACTTAAGCTGCTGAAAACGCTAACTGGTGTCAGCATAACACTACGATAGAATTTTTGGCTTATATATATAATTAAAAAAAAAAACGTAGAGAGCGCTGAATTAATCTTTTAAAGACAAATTCAGATTTTAGGACTTCCCTGGTGGCGCAGTGGTTAAGAATCTGCCTGCCAACGCAGGGGACATGGGCTCGAGCCCTGGTCTGGGAAGATCCCACATGCCGCGGAGCAACTAAGCCCGTGGGCCACAACTACTGAGCCTGCGCTCTAGAGCCCGTGAGCCACAACTACTGAGCCTGTGCTCTAGAGCCCGTGAGCCACAACTACCGAGCCTGTGCTCTAGAGCCCACGAGCCACAGCTACTGAGCCCATGCGCCGCCACTACTGAAGCCCGCACGCCTAGAGCCCATGCTCCGCACAAGAGAAGCCACCGCAGTGAGAAGCCCAGGCACTGCAACGAAGAGCAGCCCCTGCTCGCCGCAACTAGAGAGAAAGCCTGCATGCAGCAATGAAGACCCAACACAGCCAAAAATAATTTTTTTTAAAAAAGATAAATTCAGATTTTCCCCCATAAAATGAACTGCTTTATTTTGAATTTAATAATCATCTGAATAAAATTCTAATTTCTGATTCTGCTTTCTTTCAGAATATCCCTGGAACACAAAAACTGGTCAGGGGCAGTTTTCAGGACCTACTTATAATCCTACAGCCAAGAATCTAAATATTGTGAACCGCGCACAGCCAGTCTCCTCTGTGCACGGGAGGACAGACTGGGTGGCCAAGTACGGAGGCCACCGATAGGAGTCTGGTGTGAAGTCCCACAGCATCGCTCCAGAGTCTGTGCAAGTCCCCTGACCCCGGGAAATGTCTACAGATGTCTACGTCTACTGAGTTCTGGAAGAAATATGTAATAGTGGGTACTCTGAAGAGCAAAACTCATCTCCTATTTTCTTTCTTTCCTAGAAATGAAATGCATTTTCTGAGCATCATTGCCCACAGTGCTGATATATGGGTAGGACTTTACTAAGTATTGAATAAACTATTTGCCAAAGTGTCAAGTATTTGATATACAAATAGATACTAAGTACAATAAGAAGCTTTTTTTAAAAAAAATGCCTCCAGAAATAAGTGTTTAGAGTGTTTTATATTTGCCCAAACTATTTAATATTTCATTGTTTAGCCTCAGAGGTTTGTTTTGTTTTGGCTTTTATAGCAATTACATAGATGTCTGTGGACTGTCAGTTACGGTTCTTATTTGGCCAAGGTTCTACTCTACCATTTTGGCAATGGCAGAAAGATGGTAATTTATCATTTTTCTACTTTGGAATTATGGAAAAAATGATAATTCTAATCTAAAGCAGGACATCTTTCTTAGAAATAAGTATTTCTTTAACACAGAGATGTCAAAATCACATCACCTGATTTTAGTGAAGAAAGAGTCGATTGTTCGATTTTGATCTATACAACTGCTATGAATTCGTGGTGACTATCAAACCCAATGGCTTGACGACTTCCAGATTAACCAAGTCAAGGTTCTGTCATCTTCACATCAAGTGTGTTCATCAGACTTTCAAAATACATTTGTTTCCATATTCCCACGAGGCACAAAGATGAAGTATGCCAGCTCGTTCCCCAACGCAAACCCTTGCTGCCGCTGCAGACAGATCAGACTCAGCTCTGACCTTCACACTTGCTCTGAAGAGCAAATGCATTCAGTTGCTATCGCAGTGATTTCACTTACTACATGTTTTCTTAGTTTTGTTTCTAAATTGGTAGTTAAGATAGACATTTTGAACTTAGGACTACTCTATTCAAGCCTGTCATTTTATGAGCTAGATATTCTTTTTAAAGAATAATGTTATCAAACTGCTTATTTTTTATGTATTTTATGACTTTGTAACAAATGCTAATGTAATTGGTATCATCTTGTGGACATTATACAAAGGCATAGTAAGAACAACATGGTATTTTTGTACAGAAGATTCAGCTCACCTTCTTGAAAAATGTTAAAATCTAAAGAGTAATTTATGTTAGTGATAATGGTTATATATATATTTGTACAGTTTTAATTAATGTCTCAAAGCAAAAATATTCTTTTGTATTGCTGGGAAACTTTTAAACTCCAAATAGATATTAAAATTAATATGGTTAACTAGTGTGTTTTCCTTACATTGTTAAACTTTATACTTATACTCTGAGGCCTTTTTTTGTTGTTAATTAGTCAACTTTTTTTTTTTTCTTAGCAGTTTTAAGTTTACGGAAAATCTGATTGGAAAGTACAGAGTTTTCACATACTCCCTAATCTCCCCGCTCCTCAATTTTCCCTATTATATCTTGCATTAGTGTGGTACATTTGTCACAACTGAGGAACCAGTATTGATTCATCGTTATTAATTAAAGGCCATGGATTACATTAGGGTTCACGCTCTGTGTTGTACATTCTGTGGGTTTTGACAACATGTATAAAGACATGTATCCACCAGTACAGTATCATACAAAATAGTTTCACTGCCCTAAAGATCCTCTGTGCTCTACCCATTCATCCCTCCCTCCCTGCCTCCCTGCAAACCTCTGGCAACCACTGATCTTTTTTTTTTTATTATCTCCATAGTTTTTCCTTTTCCACAATGTCATGTAGTTGGAATTACGAAGTATACAGCCTTTTCAGTTTGGCTTCTTTCACTTAGTAATGTGCATTTAAAATTCCTCCCTGTCTTTTCTTGGCTTGATAGCTCATTTCTGTTTATCACTGAAGAGTATTCCATTGCCTATATGTATCCTAGTTTATTTATCCATTCACCAACTGAAGGACATTTTGGTTGTTTCCAAGTACGGGCAATTATGAATAAAGCTGCTATAAACATTCATGTACATGTTTTTGTGTGGACGTCTGTTTTCACTTCACTTGATTAATTGCTGGATCGTATGGTAGGAGTATGTTTTGTAAGAAAGCACCACACTGCCTTCCAAAGTGCCTGCGCCATTTCTCATTCCCACCAGCAGTGATGAGAGTTCCTGTTGCTCCACATTCTCACCAGCATTTGGTGTTGTCAGTGTTTTGGATTTTGGCTGTTCTAGTGTGTAGTAGTATCTTGTTATTTTAATTTGCAATTCCCTAATGACACAGGATGTGAAGCATCTATTCACATGCTTATCTGCCATCCGTATATCTCCTTGCTGTCTATTCAGATCTTTTGCCCATTTTTAAATTAGTTTGTTTTCTTATTGTTGAATTTAAACAGTTCCTTGTATATTTTGAATAACAGACCTTTATCAGGTTGTCTTTTGCAAATCTTACCTCCAGTCCGTGACTTGTCTTTTCATTCTCTTAAGGTCTTCTGCAGAGGAAAAGTTTTTAATTTAAATGAAGTCCAGCTTACCAATTTTTTATTTCGTGGATCATGCTTCTAGGGTTGTATCTAAAAAGCCATCACCAAACCCAAGGTCACCTATGATTTTCTCCTATATTCTAGGATTATTACAGTTCTGCATTTTACATTTAGATCTATGATCCATTTTGAGTCAATTTTTCTGAAAGGTATATCATCTGTTACAGATTCTTCTTCCTGTTGATGTCTATTGTCCAGCGTCGTTTGTTGAAAAGACTTTTCTCCACTGAACTGCCTTTGCTAATTTGTCAAAGATCAGTTGACTGTATTTGTGTGCATCTATTTCTGGGCTCCCTATTCTGTTCCACTGATCTATGTGTCTATTCTCTCACCAATACCACACTGTCTTGATTACTATAGCTTTACAGAAGTCACCTAAGTCAGTCCCTCAACTTTGTTTCTCTCCTTCAATATTGTGTTGGCTATTCTGGGTCTTTTACTGCTCCATATAAACTCTAGAATCAGTTTGTCAATATCCACAAAATAACTGGGATTTTTGACTCGGATTGCAGTGAACAAGCAAAAATACAGATCAAGTTGGGAAGAACTGACATCTTGACATTCCTGGGTCTTCCCACCCATGTACAAGGACTATCGCTCTATTTTTTTACATCTTCTTGGACTTCTTTCATCAGTGTCTTGTCATTTTCCTCATATAGATCTTACACATATTTGTTGGATTTATACCTGTTTATTTTAGTGCTAATGCAATTTTCAATTTCAAATTTGAATTGTTCATTGCTTGTAAATAAGAAAGCAAATGACTTTTCTATATTAAAGTTGTATCCTAATTCCTGTTATAATCACTTATTAAATCCAGGAGTTTCTTTGTTGATTCTTTGAAATTTTCTACATAGACAATCATGTCATCTGCAAACAAAACCAGTTTTATTCTTCATTCCCAATCAGCGTGCTTTTTATCTCCTTTTCTTTCTTATTGAACTAGCCAGGACTTCCAGTACAATCCTGAACAGAAGTGGTGGGAGTGAACATCCTTGCCTTGTTCCTGATCTTAGCAGGAAAACATCTAGTTTCTCCCCATTAAGAAAGATGTTAGCTGTAGGGTTTTTGGTTTTTTTTAATAGATTTTCTTTATCAAGTTGAAGACATTCCTCCCTATTTTGCTGAGAGTTTTTATTATGAATGGTGTTAGATTCTGTCAAACACTTTTTGTGCATCTACTGATAATCACTGATCATACAATTTTTTTTCTTTAGCTTGTTGATGTGATGGACTATATTGATTGATTTTCAAATGCTGAACCAGCTTTGTATACCTAGAATAAATCCCACTTGATCATATTATGTAATTCTCTGTATACATTGATGGATTGGATTTGCTAATATCTTGTTGAGGATTTCTGCATCTATGTTCGTGTGTGTGTGTGTGTGTGTGTGTGTGTGTGTGTGTGTGTGTGTATATATATATATATAGAGAGAGAGAGAGAGACAAACTTTTCTCTAAATTTAAAAATTTTCAAAATCAAATGTTAAAACAACATAAATATGCGAAGCAAAGATTAACCACAAATACAAGAAGAAATTGACATAACCACAGAGTGGGAGGTTTTTCTTAGAAAACAGATCTAGAGGCCTTAAAATAAGTACATGAGTAACACAGTAAACAAAATTTACCCGCCATACATACTATATAGAACTTTGACCAATAAGGCAAAATACTATACATGTAACATGCACAAAAAATTGACCTTATGTTAGGCCAAAAAGAAAATCTCAAATTTTCAAATGTTGAAATATGTAAGCTACAACTTCTTTCCACAGTTTAATAAAAGTAGAATAAAAAAGTATGCCTCCAAAATCATCCACTTAAAAATTCAAAAACAGGGCTTCCCTGGTGGTGCAGTGGTTGAGAGTCCGCCTGCCGATGCAGGGGACACAGGTTCATGCCCTGGTCTGGGAAGATCCCACATGCTGCGGAGCGGCTGGGCCCGTGGGCCATGGCCGCTGAGCCTGCATGTCCAGAGCCTGTGCTCCTCAACGGGAGAAGCCACAACAGTGAGAGGCCCGCGTACCACAAAAATAAAATAAAATAAAATAAAATTCAATAACATTGTTCTAACCACTACAAAGTCAAAAGGGAAAATCAAAAATGAAATAAACATCCTTTAGAAATGGACAGTGACAGACCTCTGTATTAAAACCTATAAAACTCAGTCAAAACAGATCTCAAAGAAAAAAAATTATACACTTGTTCCATTTATGAGAAAAACAAAAACACTGAAGACATGGTGAATTTGAGCATTTAGCTTAAGAAACTAGAAAAAGGAATAACAACTTTAAAAAGTGAAAAGGAATGGAAAGTATAAAATAATGTCCTAGTAGCAACAAACATTATCCAGCACCAGGTCTCGGTTTCTAATATCACTGTCCAATAAAAGAAACCAGGGCTACTTGGAGAAATGGCTGATTCTAGTATTGGAGCATGAAATATACAAGATGAGCCTGGAGCCTCTTACAGTGCCAGAAAGTAGGGAAGTTCTATAAAAACAAAAAACAAGGGAAAAAAAAAAAAGCCTACACTGATTGGCTATGTCGAAGAACCCATGGGCCAACTGAAAGAGTCCCCAGTGGTCAAAACTGCAACAATTTGAGCAAGAAAATTAATGGAGAAGTATTGGATTATAACCCAAACCAGGAAATATATATACATGATTCCATAGTGAAGGAGTGGATGGTTGGATGGATAGACAGGGAAGAAGAGGCATCTTCCATGCAGCAGAGTTCCAAATAATTTATGTAGATACTCTGCCCTCAAGGAGGCAGAGCACAACTCCCCATTTCTTAAGTGTGGGATATGCATAGTGACTTCCTTTTAAAGAGTACAGTATGGGGAAGGGGGAAAAAAGGAATAGCTTCACAATGGAGAAGCCTGAGGAACACTACCTCAGCCAGATGATCAAGGTCAACATCAACAGTAATATCATGTTCGTATATGTAACTTTAATATGATGTGATGAAAATGACACTTCACCCCTGTGGTCTTCCTCCTAAAAACCGATAATCCCAGTCTAACCATGAGGAAAACACTAGACAAATTCCAATGGAAGTGCATTCTACAAAATACCTCATCAGTACTCCTCAAAACTCAGTCACCAAAAACAAAAAAAGTCTAATAAAGAGTCACAGCCAAGAGGAGCCTAAGAAGACATGACAACTAAATGTAATATGGTATCCTGGATAAAATCCTGAAATAGAAAAAGGATATTAGTTAAAAGATAAGAAAAACTGTATGAAGTGTGGACTTTAGTTAGTGATAATGTATCAGTATTGATTCATTAGTTGTAACAAATGTATCATGTTAATGTAAGATGTTACTAATAGGGGAAACTGGGTGTAAGGTGTGTGGGAACTCTCTGTACTGTCTCTTAAAACTGTTCCACAAAATAAAGTCTATTTTTAAGAAATAGATTTGATCAATCTATCCATTCAGCAAATATTTACTAAGTAACCACTATGTACTAAGTGTAGTATATATGGTAGAAAAGAAAACGTCATTTCCTCCAATCTCATAGAACCTACATTCCGCAGACACTAAATAAACACACACACAAAAAACCCTGTATATTTGCCAATTATTATAAGTGCTATTAAGAAAAAAGAAAAAAAAAACCCAGGATGTTATAGAGACTAAAGAAGGGATATAAATGTAGTGAGAGATGACTTAATTTTAAGACTAGGAGTCTAATTATACTTGATATATGCCTCTGCCTGCTGGGTAAAGAATTAATTGTTGGGCCAAAGCATGAAAACAGGGAGTCCTGTTAGAAGATTAAAAGACAGTGAGGCTTGGACTTGGGTATTAGCAATAGTATGGAAGAGAGCTGATGATGGCTGCTGATAGCTATTGGGTTTTGGTGCTGATCTTGTTTCTTGCAGCTTTATAGAACTTCCTCATTAGTTATAATAGGATTTTAGTTGCTTGTCTTGGCTTTTCTAGATAGACAATTATATTAGCTATTTAAAATCTTTGATTTCTTTCCTTTTCCACTATTACTTTATACCTCATTTATTTCTCTTATTTTATTACTTTGTCTAGTGTCTCTAGGAATCATCAGTGATAGCAAATATCAACATAAAGCCATAGCACTAGATAAAGGGTAGTTGACAAAAATCTAAGGCAAGCAATGTGCTTGAGTCGACTGAAACATATACATTAATATCAGAAATTCATTGCTCAGATTAATACCTAATTAGAAAATATATATGAAGAAGTTCCATGCATAATAATAACAAAACCATAAAATATCATGCAATAATCTTAATAGAAATGCAAAGAACTAAGTGAATAAAACTCTAAAATGTTTTAAGACATTAAAAAAAGAAAAACTGAATTAAATGAAGGGACATACAATGTCCTGGATTGCAGAGTAAATATTTTATATACAAACGGCTCATATAGCTCAAAATAAAAAAAAACAAACAACCCAATCAAAAATTGGGCACAAGATCTAAATAGACATTTCACCACAGACATGCAGATGGCCAAAAGGTACATGAAAAAATGCTCATCCTCGTTAATTATTACAGAAATGCAAATCAAAACTACAATGAGGTATCACCACATACCACTCAGAATGGCCATCATTTAAAAGTCTACAAAAATTAAATGCTGGAGAGGGTGTGGAGAAAAGGGAACTCTCCTACACTGTTGGTGGGAATATACATTGGTGCAGCCACTATGGAGAACAGTATGGAGTTTCCTTAAAAAACTAAAAATAGAACTACCATACCATCCAATGCTCCCACTCTTGGACATATATCTGGAGAAAACTGTAATTCGAAAAGATACATGCATCCCAATGTTCACAGCAGCACTATTTATAATAGTCAAGACATGGAAGCAACCTAAGTGTCCATTGATCAATGGATAAAGATATGGTACATATACACAATGGAATACTACTCAGCCATAAAAAAGAATGAAATAATACCATTTGCAGCAACAGGAATGGACCTAGAGATTATACCAAGTGAAGTGAGTCAAAGACAAATATCATACAATATTGCTTATATGTGGAATCTAAAAAAAAATTATACAGATGAACTTATTTAGAAAATAGAAACAGAGTCACAGACACAGAAAACAAACTTACAGTTACCAAAGGGGAAAGGGGGGTGGAGGGATAAATCAGGAGTTTGGGATTAAAATATAAACACTATTATATATAAAACAGATAACCAACAAGGACCTACTGCATAGCACAGGGAACTATATACTCAATATCTTGTAATAACCTGTAAAAATCTAAAAGAGAATATATATATATATATATACGTGTATAACTGAATCACTCTGTTGTACACCTGAAACTAATACAACACTGTAAATCAACATTTCAAAAAAACTTTTTAAAGAGTAAATGTTTTAAAGCTCCCAAATCTTCCTAAATTTATCTATAATTCAATGCAATCATAATCAAAACCCCTAGTAAAATTTAAAGCTGAAAGGCTAAGTCTAGATTTATCTGGAAAAGTATGTAAAGAAAAATCAGAAAAGTAACAATGACAGACTTGCCTTACCCAAATATCAAAACATAGTACAATCTACACTGATTATAGAGTCACAGACCAATTAGAAAAACAGAAAAGGGCAGTTTACAGAAAAAATATACATCACTGGTCAATAAATACATGAAAAGATGCTTAATAAGTCAAACTAAAGATATACAACAATGGCTTCGATCAGGGGTTGGAACCATGGTCAGTGAACCAAATTCAGTTCACTGTCTGTTTTTGTGCAGCTGGCAAGCTAAGAATTTTTTATAAAAAAATAAAATCAAAATAAACATGGTCGAAAAGAATATCAAAATAAGATTATTATTTTGTACTATGTGAAAACGATATGAAATTCAAATTTCAGGGTCCATAAATACAGCTTTGTTGGAAGGTAGCCATGCTCACCTGTTTATGTACTGTTTATGGTGGCTTTTGCATTACAAGGCAAAACTGAATAGCTGGAGAGAGACAGTATGGCCCACAAAGCCTAAAATGTTTACTATCTGGCCATTTACAGAAAAAGTTTACAGACCCCTAGCTTAATGTGTCAAAGATAAAAAGTCTGATAATACGCAATGTTAAGCAAAGATGAGGAAACAAAATCTCTCAACCGCTATCGGTGGGAGTGTAAATCCGTACAACTCTTTTTGCGGACAATTAAAATTTTAAATGCTCATCTGTTTTGACTAAGCTTTTACGGATGTAACCTGAAGATTCATTTGCACATGTGCACCGGGACTTAGTGATGTTCCTTGGTACAGCATTTTTTTAATAGCAAAAGCTTGAAACAAGGTATCTTTCTGTCAGTAGGGGAATGGTAAACTAGACAGCCACATCATATAATTAAAAAGCCACTAAAAAGAATGAGGTAGTCTCCATGTCCAGATAAAGAAAAGGTGTTAAGTGTGATACAGTGTAGCAAAGTGTAACTCAGTGTTAATTCTGTGCCCTCACTTGTCTTAACAGTAACCAAAAAAGGATACATTTCTATGTTTTATACTCACAGAAAGCTTCTGGGACAATAAATAAATAATGGCTACCTCTTAAGCTGAGAGACTAAGGGTCTGGGATCAGAAGGAAACAATTTTGCTGTATACCCTTCTGTCTTACATGCATTCTTTATCACAAGCATATTTTATCTCAATTTTAAACGACCTTGTGAACTAGGTATTTTTTTGTTTTTGTTGTCTTGTTTTGTTTTGTTTCTTTTTGCGGTACGCGGGCCTCTCACTGCTGTGGTCTCCCCCGCTGCGGAGCACAAGCTCCGGACGTACAGGCTCAGCGGCCATGGCTCATGGGCACAGCCGCTCCACGGCATGTGGGATCTTCCCGGACCAGGGCACAAACCTGTGTCCCCTGCATTGGCAGGCAGACTCTCAACCACTGCGCCACCAGGGAAGCCCAAGATGAGTATTTTTATAATTTGGAATAAGAAAGAACTTTGTAAAGCAATGAAGTAATAGATCTATGTAAAGACGTACAGAAACTATAAACAAAGTTAAAAGACACAATAGGTTGGGAGAAAATGTAATATGTAATAAAGGACCTGTGCCCATTATATACAGAGAGCTTCCACAAATCTTTATGAAACAAAAACCAACAAAAATGATGAAACAAAATACAACAAAAATGAGGGGGAAAATGGATTACATTCACACCTTTAGCTGGGGATGTCAAGGTCATCTAGATTCGACCTTGCCTTTCAGTCTCATCTCCTGTTGTTGCCAACCTCACCCGCTCTATGCTATTCACACCAACTTGTAGGTACCCAGCTGTGCCAGGCAGTGTCATGCCTCAGAGGCACTGCACATACCTTCCCTCTACCTGCAACATTTGTCTGTCCTTGTTTATGAATTCCTCATCCTTCAAGGCTCAGCTCAACCACCATCTCCTCTGTGAAGCCCTCCTAGACTCCCTGAAGAGAACTGACCACTTTTTTGTGCCCCTGGGGTAATGTCTACCTACCTCTATTAGCCATGTATTTCTATGTTGCCTTTGTTTGTCTAGATGTCAGTGTTCTCCACTAGACTCCATGATGGCAAGCCATGGTTTGTTTTTCTTTTCCTTCTGGGACCCAGCACAATCTTAGGACAGTAAGTACTTGGGAAACTTGGCCGGGGAGAGGAAGGGGTTCTTAGCAAGGACACTGTCAAGGCTGCTGGGCAATGAAGACACCCCATCCCACCCCCGCCCCTTGGAACTGTAGGCAGCCTTAGAAGTCTCAGAGGTAACCACAGGAGCAGTCACACAGGGGTCTACCTTGGACCTGAACTGATTCCCACCTCCAGGGAATCGTTGTCATTCAGAGTCTAAGGCTAGCACCCCAACACTAGAACTGAAGGTGGCCAAAACTGGTGTCCTTAGGAAACACTTCATTACAGAAGAAAATCCAGGGCCTCGGGCTTCCCCGGTGGCACAGTGGTTAAGAGTCTGCTTGCCGATGCAGGGGACATGGGTTCGTGCCCCGGTCCGGGAAGATCCCATGTGCTGCAGAGTGGCTGGGCCCGTGAGCCATGGCCGCTGAGCCTGAGCGTCCGGAGCCTGTGCTCCGCAACGGGAGAGGCCACAAAAGTGAGAGGCCCCCATACCCCAAAAAAAAAAAAAAAAAAAAAAAAAAAACCTGCAAGTATGTGACATCAAGCATCAACCCTTTCTATCTATGAGTAGTTATTATTAACAGCAGCATGTGAGAAAAAGAACTGGGGTGTCAGTGGACCAAAAGTTTAATGAGTCACTGCTGTGATGGGGCTGTCCAAAAATCTTATTTTGATTCTGGTTGTACTAACAGAAATGTGTGGTCTAGAATCCAGTATCCTGGTCACACCCCATCTGTGTAGAGCTATGGGCATTATGCTTTAAGAAGGGGCCCTGTTCATTTCCAAAACATACAAACAGCTCATACAACTCAATAATAAAAAAACAAACCCAATCGAAAAATGTGCAGAAGACCGAAATAGACATTTCTCCAAAGAAGACATACAGATGGCCAATAGGCACATGAAAAGATGCTCAACATCGCTAATTATTACAGAACTACAAGTCGAAACTATAATGAGGTATCACCTCACACTACTCAGAATGGCCATCATTAAAAAGTCTACAAACAACAAATGCTGGAGAGGGTGTGGAGAAAAGGGAACTCTGCTACACTGTTGTGGGAATGTAAATTGGTGCAGCCACTGTGAAAAACAGTATGGAGGTTCCTCAAAAAACTAGAAGTAGAGTTGCCATAGGATCCTACAATCCCACTCCTGGGCATATATCTGGAAAAAACTGCAATTCAAAAAGATACATGCACCCCAATGTTCACTGCAGCACTATTTACAATAGCCAAGACATAGAAACAATCTAAATGTCCATTAACAGATAAATGGATAAAGAACATGTGGTACATATTTACAATGGAATACTACTCAGCCATAAAAAAGAATGAAAGAAGGCCATTTGCAGCAACATGGATGGACCTAGAGACTGTCATACTAAATGAAGTCAGAAAGAGAAAGACAAATATGATACCACTTTTATGTGGAATCTAAAATATGACACAAATGAACTTATCTATGAAACAGACTCACAGACACAGATAACAGACTTGTGGTTGCCAAGTGGGAGGGCAGGTGGGAGACGGATGGATTGGGAGTTTGGAATGAGCAGATGCAAACTATTATATATAGAATGGATAAACAACAAGGTCCTACTATAGAGCACAGGGAACTATATTCAACATTCTGTGTAAACCATAATGGAAAAGAAAATGAAAAAGAATGTATACACGTATGTATAATTGAATCACTTTGCTGTACAGTAGAAATTAACACACTGTAAATCAACTATACTTCAATAAAATAAATTAAAAAAAAAAAAGAGGGCCCTGGCAGACATGTCAAACCATGGCATACACAACAAAGATGAGAAAACTAGGACTCCTTTCAAGGAGCTTAAGCCAATCCACAAAATTGTATATGCCTGAATTACATATTCTAAATCCAATCAATACCAGTTCGGATTGAGCTAAGTAGCAAATATCCCTTTTCTTTAAAGAGGGGGAAACTAAGGTAAGGGGCACCAGAATGAGTTAGCTCAGTGCTGGTTAACAACAATTTCATTTTTTTCTTTTTTTTTCTCTTTTTTTGGTTACACAGTCCTACTCATCTTAGAAATCCAAGGCTCAATGCAATGCCTAATCAAATAATAACTAACTTTCCTTCTTTGGTCTTTAAATTATTCAGGATGGGTAATTCCTAAATAAAATGTTAACAGAAACACCTTCATGCTCTTTTATCTTCTTGCTATTCACATCTCATTCTATGTTCTAGACAGCTCTGGCAACAAAGACACCGAAGAAAATATTATTTACAGTAAACTTTATTTTCATTGATTTCACTTAACATAATTTCAAAGTAGGTCTGTGCTCTAAGATAAGCAAAAGAACAGGTATCCTAAATCTCATTAACAGATCTTTTTCACACTGTTCCTCTGAGTAGGGTACAGGGTTTCAGGGGCCCCAATGGCGACACCTTACATTTTATCCCTGGAGATTTTACCTATAGATTCAGAAAGAACAGATAACACCAACATACAAGAATCAAACTGTATGCTTCTACTATAGGAAGAAGCTCTTGTGTTACACTCTACCCACCTCTTTAGGGTTGTAATGATAATAACTGACTTTCTTCTCTGCAAAGTTGGGTTTTTTTGGTTTGTTTTTGTTTTAAGTAAAATGTCAGAATATGTGAAAATGCTGTACTTATTTATCTTAATATGCTAAAAATAGTGAAAATTTAAAAATTCTTCATGAGTCCAAGCTGGGCCATGACTACTACTGATGGGATTGACCCAACGCACTAATTCCAAGTTTGGCGACCATCAGCAAACTGTTCAAAGGAAACACATAAAAAACAAAAAATCAGATAAAGAACAGCACAGGCACTTGACTATTTTTAAGGGACTGGGACTCAGCAGGTCCCTCACAACTACATGGCGAGGAGGTGCCAAGGCAGAGCAAGCAGGGATGAACTCCCACCCCTGGAGGTGCCAAAGGAAGAACTCGTGAAAGGCAGTCCTGCACTGGGGCTTTGAAATCATACACGTGAGCTGAAGTTCCTAATCTAACAGCCAATAATTCAAAGGTGAGAAAACAAGGCTGGAGAGACCAAGGCCTCCCCAGTCAGGCAGGTCATCAGTGGTAGGTCTCCAGCCTCCCAGTTTACAGCTCTTGACCTTGGTCTATGCTGATTATAAAACATGATTCTTGACAGCATCATAACTATGATCAAAGTTGGGTAAGTAATCTTTTTCCAAAGCAGATTTTTAAAAATTCTATTTTGGGGGTATCTTTATTGTACTTAAAGACTACATTTTTAAGAACAATCTGGTTTGGATTTTATAATTAAAGTTAATTACGATTGACGTTAAATAGGATTCAATCAGAATTCCCATTCAGCAAAATTTTCAATAATAAAGGACACCTTACAACTAAGAAACACGGACCCCACGCTGAAAGTCACACAAACGGCTGCAGTCGTGGAGCTTCCTCCAATGCAGAAAGGGGCCAGGATGGACCAGAGAGCAAATGTGAAAGCAAAAACCATTTCCAAAGTGAACGAATATACTTATTTCATTTTGACATTAAATCTGCTGTTTTTGCAGCCTTTCGTATTTGTATATGAATTTAAATCATTTCAGTGGATGCTCAGCATCAGATATACTGAAACAAGTAAAATTTTGAATGTCTAAAGTGTTTGGGGCATTAAACTAGAACTAGCAATAGAGCAGAGGGTACCTGGCACCTGCAATTAAGCCTGCAGGCATAAATTTTCCAGAGTGGTAGAATCTCATTCCCATAATGCCAGCCAAGGTTCCAGATGTAACTGATGAAAAGATAAAAAGAGTCAAAGATCACTACATCTTATACGTTGGAGGATGAAAATGCGGCCAAACTCCCACCCATCTTTCAAAGGCCCAGACCTCATACCTCCTCCTTCCCCGAGTCGGGGAGCTCCACAGCCACCCACGGTCAATGGGACCAAGTACAAATACTGGAGTCAAAGGCTCTCAGTGTCTGAGCCCAGCCTGCCTTTCCAGCCTCACCTCCTACCACTCTTCAGCCATAAATTTCTTAGTTTTCTCCTAAATTGCTGTAGGAGAAAACTACATTTTTCCTATGCCGATGCTATTTACCCTGTGCGCTCTTAGGCTCTTCCCACTCGACATCTATTCAAATACCTACCACCTGCCATGCACTGCACCAGGTGCTGGGAACACAACTGTCATCAAAAAGATCTCTGCCCTAACGGCGTTTGGAGTTTGATAGGACTAACTTGAAAGAATCACACAAATAAAAACTCAGAAGTATAATCTGTGCTACAGGTGCCAGTTAATGCAAAACAAATAACGTGATGAACAGGGGATCCAGCCCATTGAGGGAGAAGGACTTGCTGAGAAAGTGAAGACTGAGCCGCAATGTGAAGAGTCGCGATTAACGAGCTCAAGGGGAGGAAAGCACATTCCAGGCAGAAGGCGTAATATACGCAGGGCCCTACGGTGAGAGGGGGCTGCTAGACGTGGTGTGGCACAGAAACCGAGACTGAGGGAGGAAGAGGGCCACGGCCTACAGAGCCTCAAGGGCCATGGGACGGACTGTGGTCTTCTTCCGAAGAGCAATGGAAAGCCATTAAAAGATATTACGCAGAGGGATACATACAAAGAGCTGCATTCTGAAAATATAATTGTGGCTGTACCATAGGGAGCAAACTTCAGGGAAAACAGAGAGGAGGTAGGGTACCAACTGAGAAACTTCCTCGGGAATGCAGGCAAGAGGGGGGCTAACTGGGGCATGGATGGTGGCCGTGGAGGTAGGGAAGGGGACAGCCTGGGATACGAGTTGCAGGTAGTGTTGACAGGACTTGCTGATCAATCAGACAGAGATGGAGGGGAGGGGAGCAATGGAGACCCAAATGGAGGGAGGACACCAGGAGACCAAGCGTGAGTGAGGATAGGAAGCCAGGTGTGGGCAGATGCCATGACACAGCTGAACGCTTTCGAGCAGGCAACTGGATATACGAGAGTAAAGCTTGGAGGAGAGAGTAATTTGTGAGTCATTTGTGTATCGGTGGTAACTTAAGACCTGGGCTTCAACCATATTGCCAAGTGAGAGGGTATAAAGAACATTAGAAGTGCCAGGTTTTAAGAACCTTGGTATCTAATGGTTGAAATGGAAGACAGGTCGACAAAACAGACAAAAGGGAATCAGAAGATAAAAAGGAAAAACAAGAGAATGGAAAATGGGCTGGTGCGCTGTGCTGAGAACAGCCAAAAGGCCAAATAAAATGAGGCCTAAGAAGTGTGCGCTGAATTCTGAAACACACAGGCTCCTGGCAGCCTCAGGGAGAGCTATTCCCGTGGACTAAGGGGCCAGAAGTGGAGGCCGAGGTGGGCTGAGAATGTGAGGTGAGCAAGTGAAGATGGGAGTGTAATGGATGCTTTTTAAGAGAAGTTCCTGAAGAGGAAGCAGAAGGGCAGCAACTGAAGAAAGCAGTGGGGTCACGAGAGGTCCTTTTTTTTTTTTTTTTTTTTTTTAAATGGGTGAGAGATGAGCACATCGGAGCATCAATGGGTGGGATCCACCCGAGAGGCAGGATACGAGGAAGGACTCGCATCAGTGACGGTGTAAAGCTCCGGGGAAGGTGAAGCAGTAGAGACCCAAAGCCTGGTGGAGGGACCAGGCTTGGAGACAAGAACCAGGACAGGGGAAGGCTTAAGAGGCCGATGGCATGAGGGAGTCTCCACGTGACGGCTGCTGTTTTGTCTTCAAGTAGATGGTGAGGTTGTTCGCTGGGGTGTCAGAAAGGGGACAAAGGGGCCTGAGAGTAACTCCGGGGCTGCAAGAGAGCCGCCGAGCAGAACTGAGAGCTGGGCGCTTCCTCCTTCCCAGCCCAGGCCGACTTGGACAAACCACTGTGACACGCCCGCTCCCCGTGAGGGCCAGAACTGCGTGTTTTCTCATCCTGTGGGTTTGTGGGGACAGCGAGGGGCCCACACACCCAGCAGGGTGTCTGACACAGGGTGGGGCTCAGGAAAAATGCACCAAAGCCACCCTGATAAGTAATCTTCCCCTCCCCGCGCCCCTCACCGTCTGTGCTGCCCACAGGACACGGCAGCAGCCCCAGTCACGTCTTACGTCCCCGGTGAAGGCAAAGCCTCCCTGAAGGCAGGGCCTACATCTTACACACTTAGTTTATATCTAAAAGGCTAACAAATGATTTTCAAATGGGAAAAATGCAATACCGATGCAAACCTAACCCAGATACGTGGTCCTTCAGTGACGCTCAAGCAGACGGTCTTCAGCGGGGAATCACAATGGTTAAGAGACACATGCCTGCCTTACACAAGTTTAACACTTATTTCACTGGGTAAATCTACATTCATGAGGTATGAAAACCTTTCCATATTCTGTACATAAAAGATAAGTAGAAACCAGCACAAGACGCCCCCTCCCCGCCCTCATTTCAAAACTTGCCTAGGACTTGGCAGAAGCAGTAAAACCGTCGCAATGTGAAGAACCTGTCACATCCCACCAACCCAGGGATGCGTCAGGGAGACGCTGAAACCGACATACCTAAGAAAACCCAAATGTTCCTTGGATCCTGAGACAGCTGATAGGCCCCGAGGCCCGCTAATCCACCGAAGAGGAGCCCGGCAGCCAGGGACGGGACACTGCCTGCAGGGAAGCAAACACACAGCTGCACTGCAATGGCAGACACTCATCTCACTGACAGAATCCACCAGACCGCCCTCCCCTACAGAGGAAAACAGCAAAGAGAACGTCTCTCAACGCGGTCCAGGACCAAGGCATTCTCAACGAGGAAAATGTATGGGGGAGTTTGCCATTTTACCAGAGAGGTCAGGGTCGTACCACACGGGTCCTCTCTCCTCTAACACGCAGGACACTTCCTCCCAGGGAGAAAGGGAGGGCTCCGAGCCAGGCCTGATTAACCCTGCAAGGACTGGAACTCTCCATGGGCCCGACCTTGGGCTCATCCCCAAAGGAAAGGGAAAGAGGGTCAGTGAGTTAAAAAATGACCTGGAGAGCAAGAATTCTGGTGTGTGTGATGGCAGGGGGGATGTAGGCAAGGAGTGGAGTGGAAACAAGCATGTTCACTGACACACCTGTGCCCTGTGCCTGATTTAATGCGGAAACCTCAAAACTGCTTCTGCGAAGACTAGAGGTTTCCTTCTACTTGAAGAGCAGAGATGGCCCTCTGGGGTCAAGGCTGATGTATGGCAGGTGATGATAATAACAATCTACTACCATCCCTAACCGGTATCTTTATCTAAAGAGTCAAAAAAACAAGTGACTGGACAAGAAGCCTGGTGGAGCTCAGCCGGATAACCACAAAGGCAAGTGCAGCTACAGGGCTGATAATAAGCCTGCACTCCAGCGAGAGGGCCTAAAGCAAACCTGACTCCAATAAGACTGCAGTTTGAGGACCCTGGGGACTCACTCTTCACCGGGAATAAGATTTTAAGAGGTTAAATAACTACAAACCGTACCTGCTCTTGCATAGCCAATGATCCCGCCGGAAGCAACCAGTGCTGCGTAGCCAAAGCCGATCCAATGTAAAGGCACTCTGAAAACGGAGCAGTAAGAAATCAGTGCCAACCGTGTTAAAAACACAAAAAACAAACAAAACAGCATGGAACCATAGAATGGGATCAAAAAGGTCACCATTCCAGAACAATCCTATCACTGTATAAACGCAAAAAAACCCCAAAGAGGTTAGATGGCTTGCCTAGAGTCAGTGGCAGAGCTGGGACTCGAACACAAGTCCCTGGCCTACACATCCATATCCTCCCACAGCCCAAGCTGTCCAGCAGTCTTGGCTCAGCGCCCTTTTCAGATGATGAAAGAAACTCTGGTTTTGAAAAGCTCCTGACTATTCCACCCCCATTTCACTGGGCACTTACAGTGGGCCAGAGTCCTTCTCCATTGTTCTCTTTCACTCTGTCCAAATGGAAGATCACACCAGGCCTGCACCTGCGGAGGAGGGGCTGGATCAGAGGCAGTTAACAGCACAGCTCGCTAGCAGCCAGGAAGCAGTGCGTCCAAGTTCCAGCTCCAGCCCCTTGGGAGCTAAGAAGAATGGGCAAGCCACCCAACGTCTCTAAGCCTCAGTTTCCTTCACCGTACCTACGCTGAGGATAGCAATGGTACAGATTTCCTAGGGCTACTATGGGCATTGAATGGGATAATATGTAAAGGGGCTTTGCACAAAGTAATTGCTGAACAGATACCAGCCGTTCTAGTAGTAACCTAAATTCTAATATAACATAGGCCCACAGGACACTTCACTGACCAGCTCTGTACAGTTAATGAGCTAATCTCCTCAACACCTAACCAAATTATAACTAAACTGGAAAGTAAACACACCTCCTGTACCCTTAATTCAAGTATTTTAGTTGCCCTTTCTGGGGGGAAAGGGTGCTGCTTTTCACCCCTGCCCAAAGAATTGATTTCAATACTCAACATTTGTAAAGTTTTCAGATGGTTATTTAACTTTGCATCACTCATAGTTATCGTTAGATGGGGGGCGAGGAGAAAGGATGAAATATACAAAGCCCAAGTCATAATTACGTAGAACACTACACCCTTGGCAAAGCAGGGTGTAACTCCTAATTTCTTAAAGAAATGCATCTGGTATCCAACGAGGCTAAGCTTGAAAATACATAACCTCTTCTGTTTAAATTATTGTCTATAAGGGGGGGGGCTTGGAATTGTACCACCGCCATTAATTCGACGTAACACTGAGCCACCGAGATTTTTAAGGAGATGGCCCAATAAAACCTCCAGGAAACTAATGACCTCGACGCTACCTCGGTAAGCATCTGCCTCAGGAGCTCAGGGTCTCCGCAGGATTCACAACCCACTTTAAGGAAAGCAGGAAACGAGGGACTTACACAAGCACCTACCACGCAGCCTAAAGCCGCCGCCTGGATCCGGAGGACGAAGAGCAGGCGGCAGCAAAGCCTCTCAACTCATTTCTAAAAGTCAAAACAGGTGTAAAATAATAGTAATAATAATTTCAAAGTACACAAACCTCCTTCCCAAAGGTCTGCACTCGCCAACGAGGGTGCACACGTCTACGAGCCAGGAGTCGCACTCCTGCCGGAAATGTCGCAGCGCTTTCTCTGAGTCCGGGGGCGGGGCTTGGCACGGGGCGGGGCTAGAGGCAGGGGTCGCTGCGCTCCGGGCGTCCCGGGGGCAGGGCATGGGGCGGGGCTTGCGCCGGATAGGCCGGCGCGTGCTCTTTGTCCCCGGGTCAGGGAGTCGCCGAGCGCTCCGTGTATCCGGGGAGCTGGGCGTGGTGCCGGCCGTCCAGCACTCGTCCCAGATCCAAGCCAGCCTGGCCTAAATCCGGAAGCCCAGGGTTGGAGTCTAGTTTTACAAGAGGCCTTTGCGAGCTGGGCCAGGTCTGCGGTGAGGGGGGGGCTGCCACCGATGGGGGTGAAGGGCATCCGAGGCTGGATTTTGAAGGACTGCATCAACAGAGGGCCCTATTACCAGGTGTCAACCAGATGCAGGCCATCGGGGAGGACTGTCACTCTAGCCCGATCACGTTATTTGCTACCATGGGAAGGCACTACTTTCTATCTGCAGAAGATAGGGTGGCCACTAGACAGGCTAGACAGTGTGGCTCACTTCCCTGTTTGTTTCAAAGAGTGAGGCTACTTGAAAAGCATCTTAAAAGGGAACAGTGGGAGGCTTCCCTGGTGGCGCAGTGGTTGAGAGTCCACCTGCCGATGCAGGGGACACGGGTTCGTGCCCCGGTCCGGGAAGATCCCACATGCCGTGGAGCGGCTGGGCCCGTGAGCCATGGCCGCTGAGCCTGCACGTCCGGAGCCTGTGCCCCGCAACGGGAGAGGCCACAACAGAGAGGCCCGCGTACCGCATTTAAAAAAAAAAAAAAGGGGGACAGTGGGTGAGTTACATTTGCAAGTACCTCTGTGATGCCCCCGTGGCCACACGTTATCTCCACTCCCACTGCATATCTGCTTCTCTTCCCTGCGTTTCCTGCACCACCATTCACTCAGTTGCTGTAACACCAAAATGTGGGTGGGTGTCACGTTTGGCATCTCTTTCATCCCCTACAAGTATCAACAAGAATAGATCTTATATATACAATCTTGAGTGAAAAAGCAAATTGCAGTGCATTGGCAACTGAAAAAAAATGCACAAGGAGACAGTTGTGAGCTAAGTTTTATTGGGGGCAAAATGGGGACTATAGCCCCGGAGACAGCCTCTCAGGTAGCTCTGAGGAATTGCTCCGAAGAGGTGGTGGCTGGGGGGTGAGTCAGTATATGTGCTTTTGGTAAAGGGGGTTGGGTGCCCTCAAGCACACATTTTGACGGAAGGTTGGTGCTAGTCACGAGGAGCAGGTGTCTCTGTTAATGATTTTAGTGCTTTTCTAGATGTGAGAAGATGCAAGAAATTGGGCTCATAAAACCTTCCCCTGAAAATATCTAACTCTCTGAAGGCCTGTTCTGCCAGTTTTTCCCAGAGCACGGGGTGCCTCATTCCTGATCTCCAGCCAGAACTCCTTTCATGGTGTGTGGAAGGAAGGTCAGTGAGTGCAGTGGCTAGGGACCTAATCCTTGTAGAGGCAGATGGCGAGTGACAATTTTTTGTTGGCAGCATACATACTCTGAAAGAAGGTCTTCCACTTGCAGCAACTCCTACTTTTCAGATATCAGAAGTGAAGTCTGTGTTTACCACAGCTGATTCTAACCACCCGAAGCTGATAGTGACTAAGAACTCTGAGCAATTCCACTTAGGCCGGACCCTCAACAACTTAATGGAAGACTCTCCTGAAACAACAAGGACAGGGGCTTCCCTGGTGGCACAGTGGTTGGGAATCCGCCTGCTAGTGCAGGGGACACGGGTTCATGCCCCGGTCCGGGAGGATCCCACATGCCGCGGACCAACTGGGCCTGTGCGCCACAACTATTAAGCCTGTGCTCTAGAGCCCGCAGCCACAACTGCTGAGCCTGCATGCCACAACTATTGAAGCCCGTGCGCCTAGAGCCCATGCTCAGCAACAAGGGAGGCCACCACAATGAAAGGCCCGTGCACCGCAACGAAGAGTAGCCCCCGCTCGCCGCAACTAGAGGGAGCCTGTGTGCAGCAACGAAGACCCAACGCAGCCAAAATAAATAAATAAAATTTATTTTTTTAAAAAAATGACAGGACTTGCCTTAACCAGCTGGGATGATTTAGGGATTCATTTCTCCCTATGCAGATGCAAGCTTCAAACCTTAGTTAAGCCCACCATGATCCTCCCCCTGCCTTTTAGACTTAAAGAAATTGAACCACAGAGAATTAGTTACCTATAGTCCTAGCCCTTGGTTGAGCTGTTATTTGAAATAAGCTGTCCTACACCCTTAACTCTACCATAATGCATAGTTTCATGTGCAGTCCATCATAAAATATAAAATAAATGAAAGGAACCAGTTTCTGCTGTTTCAGTTGGTTCCACACAAGGAATTGTGTTTAGTAATGTTTCTAGTTGACATTAGCATATTTTAGGAGATAGCTCAGCTCTTAACTAGGAGCCCACTGAATAGTACTGGAACACTGAACCACAAGTGTGTCATGGGGCGTGACGAAGATTGTGTGAGGGACTAAGTTTTTAGTCTCTGGCCACTGGGGCCTATCAATGGGATGTTTTTCTGTTAGTTTGTTTTCTGTTTTGTTTTTGTTTTTTTTCACAGAGGCCTCAAGTCAGGATTGTCTGCTAGACACACATGTACACCCACCCATAACCAGAGCAATAAAGACCATCTGCCGCAACAGAAGAGCTCACGAGGAAGGAACAGCGCTTCACTTTGAGCATTATTTTATCATTTTTGGAGCCTTGTATGTGTTGAATTCACACTTAAACAGACCTCAAGCAAAAATGGTCAAAATCAAATGCCAGTTGCAGTGTTGCAAGTCAACATCTACTGAGTATCCACAATACTAATTACTATGTCTTCAGGAGTATTTTATAGCTTTAAGACTGACATCATCCATTCAATAAAATTTTCTCCAAGAAATTAATAAATGAGATTATGAAAAAAACTGCCTATTTTTTTCAACCTACCCTATCTGCCACGTGCTTCTAGGACCTCATACATTAGAGCCATAATAACATGACCAAAGCATACAGTGAGCTTATTACACGCAGGACACTGAAGTGCTTGACATCGACGAACTCATTTAATCTTCATAGCAACCCTATGCGGTAAAGACTATTACTTTCTTCTGCTTTTATACATGGAGGAAATTAAGGCAGAAAGGGGTTCTCTAGCTGGTATAAGGTCACACAGTAAAGGGTAGGGCTGCCTAACTCCTTTAGTCTGTTCTCAGTACCGTGACCAGGACAATCCTGTTACAAATTGGACTGCAGTCATTCCTCAGCTCCAAACCCTCCAGTGGCTCCCTTACCTCCCGCAAAGCCCTGCACACCTCCCTCCCGGACCTCAGCTCCTATTCCTTTCCCCTTTGCTGATGCTGCTCCAGCCTCCTTGCTTGCACCTCCGAGCACTTGCTCGTGCAGCTGTTTCATCTGCCCGGAACCCTCTTCCCAGATAATCTCTCGCTCACTCCCTCACCTCCTTTAAATCTTCATTCCAATGTCACCTTCTCAGTGAGGCCTTCCAGGATCATCTTATTTAAGACTACGACCATCTGCATTTCCTTCCGTAGCTTATTTTTCTCCACGGCACTTACCTCCTAAGTGGTATATAACTTAGGAATTGCAATCACCTCCCCTCTCTAGCACACAAGTTCTCGAGGGTGAGGATCGTTGCCTGGCACAGCAGGGCCCCACAAGCACGCGTTGAAAGGCCGAGGACATGTGGTGAGAAGTCAGCAGCTGCTTCAGAAAGAGGGCAACCGGCAGAGCCAGAGGCAGGAGGGAGAGATTGCCCCGGCTGCACCCTGCCTCCTTCTGAGGTCTGGCTCTCTCCCGGCCCCGGCCCGTCAGACACCCGTGTCCTTGTCATAAACCCATCCCCGTGCCTTCTGAAGTTTGGGATAGCCAAAGCTGCTTTTTGTTTCTCGCAGCTGAGTCTTTCTTGACAGAGGTAGCATCCCATTCCCTCTGCCAGAAATGCCTTTTTCTCCTTGTTCAAAACTCAGTCTCATCTCTTACTGAAGTCAAGCTGCCACCAGCCACCACAGGCTGTAATACATTTCTTACCAAAGCTTTTGTCCTTTGTGTAGGGATCTTTTTTTTTTTTTCTTCTAGAATCTAGGATAGTGCCGGGTACATGGTGAGCGTTGTTCAACGCAGGCCCAGTGAATAAACAAATGGAGAGTGGAGATAGAGGTGGCCTTCAGAGATTTCAAAATACTGAGGAGTGAATTTGCGATAAGGAGCTGCTCATACATTAATATCAAAATAGACAATCCAGCACAGAGATGGCTGAGATTATAAACAGACTATACATTCCTAGGAGGAAAAGGAAATGAACCTGACTCCCCCCAAATAGATATTTTTTCATACAAACTGGTTTGTGCAATGGCCTCCAAGTACACTACCAGGCAAGCTCTGCCAGAGGTCACTGAGCAGACAAGCGCACAGACCAAAATAAAATGCTCGAATCACATGGTTTATAGCAATTTTATGTGTAATTGCCAAAACTTGGAAGCAACCAAGATGTCCTCCAGTAGTGAATGGTAAACTGTGGTACATCCAGACAATGGAGTATTATTTATTACTAAAATGAAATGAACTATCAACCCATGAAAAGACACAGAGGAAGCTTATATGCATGTTAGTAAGCGGAAGAAGCCAATCTGAAGAGGCTACAATACTGTATGATTCTAACTATATGATACTGTGGGAAAGGCAGAACTTCAGAGATGGGAAAAAGCTCAGTGATCATCAGTGGTGGAGATGGGGAGAGATGAACAGAACAGAGTGGCAAATCTGTCCCTTCTCTCAATATTGTTATAAACCCAAAACAGCTATAAAAAAGTAAAGTCTCAAAAACAAAATAACCAAACCTATATTCATCTTTGTTTACAGGCCTGAAGTAAGATAACAAAGAGTTGGATGGAAATGTCAGACACATGGTTTGGTTCGTTTCCTAGATGATTTCCTCTCATGAAGTGAGCGGCACTTTAGGGTCCAAGTGTTAAGATCCTCATTTTGCCTAATCAGGAGGGAGTCCCCTGCTGGCCTCAGGGATTTAACATCTTCCCAGCTAAGTCAGACCTATAAATCCTCTACTACTGTGTCTCTTCAAAACATCCAGTAATCCATTAAGGAAAATGCTTTAATTTTCTAGGTAAGAAAAGAGTATCATCAACGGATAGTTTTAAGACCACCTTTGTCAGAAGATTAGCTAAGCGAGTTTTTTGGATGCCCTGAAACAGATGGGAAAATAAAAAAAGGAAATGTCATTTCCACTGCTTGGAAACAGAATAGTTACATGAAGTTTGGAAGCCTCTCTTTAACCTTGGAAACAGAATAGTTACATGAAGTTTGGAAGCCTCTCTTTAACCTTCTTATGTACGTAGCCCTAAACTTAAGCATATGCTTTACACATACATATTTTATTTTATATATCTAATTTTTAAGCTTGTCTTAACATACTTCCTGGTATGAAAATCTTTTTATATCTTTTGTTACCAAAACAAACAAAATCCGCATTAAAATTGCTAGAACCACGTGAAAAAGCCAAAGTAATGCGGGTTTTTCATTCTTCCCTCACTTAGGAGAAAAATCTGAAAAACAATTCCTTGATCTACTTCTGGTAGAGAAATGCGTTCAAGATTTTGTATTATTTTAAGCTATAATATTTTGAGAAAGATCTTTATTTGCCTTACACAACAGTAAAAATTATATATTACACATTAACATACTATATATTGCCGTGATATATAATTAATAAAATATTGCCTATCAAAAAGTTTTACCACTGTTTAAAAAAACAAAATCCTGAAAGTGATTTTTAAGCTGTACATTTTCTTCAAAAGAAGAAATTCCTAGCTTTTACTCAGAAAAAAAAAAAAAAGTACATTTGAAAGTTTTTCTCTTAGGAGAAATCTGGTATTCACTGCATCATTCGTATTTTCTTCCTTTTGCTCTTCTTTTTTTCTAACATTTCTACTGTTTTCCTCTTCTTGGTTGATACCAGGCTGCTTCCTTTTGTTGGCTTATTACTGTCACCAGTTAAACCGCATTTCTTCGTGTCAGGTTTTAGGTGCCTTTCTTCCTCCTGGACTTCACGGCCAGATTCCTTTTTCTTCCTCTTGGACTGTTCTTGTTTACTTACTAAAATACAAGAGACATTGCATTTGAAGAGTGTTTTTCCCTTTGAAATAAACACAAGCCCACAATAAAGTCAAGTCATCTGGATCTCCTCCACTTTAATGATTCAAAGAGATAGCAGATTATTTCTGTAAACGATCAATTTCATTTACCAGGAGATGGTTCTACAGCTGGAAGCAGGCTTCCTTTCGTGTCAGCTGGAAGCAGGCTTCCTTTCGTGTCTGTCACTCTGTCCAGCCACACTCCAAGACATGTCAGCCTGGCGTTAGTGTTTACTTCACACAGCAAAGACGGGGAAACCCCCTGAAACAGGACCGGAAATTCGTGATAACTAACACAGAGGGATTTTAAATATTACTTTCATTTTTCCATAAACATGTTACCTTAATTTAAAACTTACACTGTATTTTGAGTATAAAATATACTGCCTAGAAGAAATGTATTATCTTGATTCATGACTGGTTTGACTAAGTCCTTCACGAGAGCCAATTTCTAAGAAGGGCTCCACTAAGGAAAGTGACCATTTTATTGTGGTCATTTCTGGATTTAACAAAGAACCATGCACAAAGTAGGTACTCAACAAACCACATTCACAGAATGTGTTTATAAGAGAATGAAGAATAATAAACCAAGAATCTGTAAGAGGGAGACTACCAAAGGGAATTTAAATTTCCAATTATCTGTTTCAAAACTATTGTTAGTTCTACAACTGATCAAAAATTCCCCATTTTTTTTTCCTTAGTAATGGCACTATGTTTATTTAACAAAATCTTACAGAGAAAATCAATATACAAAAGAGAAGAAAGTCGTGCTTCTCTGATTTAAACAGCAGGAGTTCTGGAATCCTGCCAGCTCATCAGACTCACCAATACCAACTCCTGAGGCAGTGCTACGGAACCCTAACTTTAAAACCACGAATGTCAATCATGCCTGGAAGAGATTTTAAAAGTTTAAAGATCTATGCCTTATGACCCTTAAAAAAAATTCCACCTCACTTAACTCAAAATGAGTATTGACAGTAAGACTCCCATTCAGTGTATTTACATTGTGCTGAGACACTGACCTTGTCCTCTTTGAGCTTCCACATTTTGATGGAACCATCACTCGATGCTGTAACAATGATATGATGCTCTGGAGTTTCAAAACTGACCATGTCTTTTACCCTAGGATAGAAATAGTAACACCATAAAAGACCCTTTCTTCCAGATAGTATGATACTGCTAGAAAGCTTCTATGCACAGTCTCTTGACTTTCCAACGCTTCAAGTATTTCCAAACTGCTCAATGAACGGTGCCTAAAATTTAACATGCTTCATGCTCCCATGAGTTGGTGAGTCATTTTCAGGGTCTAAATTCCAAGATAAAATTGACTGTCAATGATACCTTAAGAAAAAGCTGAAAAGATGGTGACAGATAACTATAAATCATCAGATTATCATAAAGGAAATAAAGATACTTAAAGCCCCTCACCTCAGGAAACTACAAGGTCAGTACCGAGAGAAAAGACAACAGAGATGACCCGAGGCCGCCTCCTCTGCATCTGTTTTTCTTGTCCTCAGTGCCGCCACCCATAGTCTAAGCTACTATCATTTTCCTTCTGGACTACGGAGTAAACTAATCGGCCTCGCTGCTTCCATTTTTGCCCCCTAACAATTTTTAAAAAATCAAACCATGTTACTCCCAGTCTTAAAATTCTACAAAGCTTGGATCTGCTTTACAATAACACGGGAGAGGGAGGAAGTGGTGGGACATAGATAAACCAATATCTACAAAGGCACTTAGTATAAGATTCAAACTCCTCACCATGACTTGCAAGGCCATGCACCATTTGGCTCACTCTGACCCAGTCACATGGGTCTTCTAGCTGTTCCTAAAATACACCAAGTTCTTTCCTCCCTCAGGGCCACTGTGCGTACAGTTCTCTCCTCTTCTTAGAAATAGCTCCTTTATCCCTAAGGTCTCACTCCCCCTTCCCTGATCAACCTATCTAAATAAGTTACCCGTGTTATTCCCAAATCATAATACCCATGTCCTTCCTGTTACAATTACCTGCTTGTTTATCATCTCTCTGTTGCCCCACTACAAGATAAGAGCCAGGAGAGTGCAAGCTCTTGTTGCAGTATTTCATTATGGATGCTCAGTGAATACTTGTTAAATGAATGAATGGCCAAATTTCGTAAGTGCTATACGGCCTTGAAGAATATGTTCATTTCTCAATACAGGGGAAAACTAGGGCCTGTCTAATGATTGCAGTTTTCTGAGTATTTACAAAGAGAGATTTCTTAAAGCTGAACTATTATTTAGAAAATAAAAACTAAGAGTTGTCTGAAACATAAAAGAATATGCAAATAAAACACATTAAAGTATAACCATCTATAATCGACTTTTTCAAAATTACAGTTGGAAACAGCAGAGGCAGAGGCAGACAGAACTGGGTTGACTCCCAGCTCCAACACCTAACAGGGGGGTAATCTTGGTCCAGTTACTTAACCGTTTACTCTGAGACTCACATTTACCCCCAGAGATACAGTGAGCAAGAGATAACAAACTGGCACAAGACAGAGGTCAATATGTCATTTATTTCTCCTGCAGGAAAAACATATAGCGTAGAAAGGTGCTAGAAGTGGGCAAGGAGAATAAAGTAAAAGGACGAGAGTGGTCAGGGGCAGAGCTCAAGACTGTTTAATTGTTTTTCCCTGCTCAAGCATGGATTGAGGATTTCAGGCCTCAAGTCTAATGAAATTATTGGGAAAATAAATATATTGTGCAAGTGACTAGTCCTGATGACAACTTCACCACTTCTGTATCACTCAGGCCAAGACAACAACATCCCCACTATCCTCTTAGGTTCCAGAAATCATATATATGTAGATATGTCTGACTATGTCTGCGGTCGTTCATAAAAAACATATACCCTGCTTTATGAAGCTACTGCATTTATAAGAGATTCTACACGTACATGCACAGAGATTAGTGAAAAAAATACCTGTTTTCATGAGCTTTAAATTCAGAGAGGCACATTAGTGAATCACAGTCAAAAAATCTTACAACCTCTTCATCTCCAGCCACTGCAAGGACAGATTCCTAGGAGAGCAAAAACAGAATACTATCCAGAATGTCATCAACAGATTCCTAGGAGAGCAAAAACAGAATACTATCCAGAATGTCATCAACATACTATCCAGAATGTCATCAACAATGACATCAACAATGTCATCAACAATATCACCACACATACTAAACTCCCATCACTGATTTCCGATCACTTACTGAAAGAAACGTAACAGAAGATACTCTCTTTTCATTTGTGATGGTGCCACTGATGGATGCAGTGTCAAGCTGATAGACATCTATTTTGTTCAGTATGACAACTACGTATTTCTCTCCTCTTGGGGACCATTCCACTATGTGAGCATCTGTAAGTTAAAAGCACAAAGCTGTTGTATTTCATGAATAAAAAAAGAAATTGATCAGGGTCATAATAAAAATAGCAAATATTTACACTGCATTTTCACATCCATTTTCCCATTCAATCTTCACAACAAACTTATAACACGTATTTTGTGAGTTAAATTGTAGACAATGAACTGGTTCCAAGACTCATTAAGGTCATACAGCTGGAAGGTGGCAGAGCCACACCAAGAATCCCAATCTAAAGTGGGAAAAGAAATTAACCTAAAGCATTTGCTCTCAGAGGGAACCACCACCACGCACAAAAATAAATGTATGTGTACATGCTCACAAGAATGTGTGTATATACATTCACGTCCCATCAAATTTTCAAATACATTTCAAACAAAAATACTCACTTTGTTTTATGTTTTTTATGAATGCCGATCTTCCTTCCACAAGATTCCATGTTCTGCAAAACAGGAAGCTCATTTACGGCATGATCACCAACTCTGACCAGGTATAAAGGTAAGTTTAAGGAAGACTCAAATGAAAATTTACTAACTATTTGGCTATTCAGAAGAACTGCCTTCTTTCTTACAGCACCATGTGAAGTATTATCAAGCAAGATTAAAACTCGCTCTGTTCCCACAGCCCTTTCCTATGTATGCTAAGTCCACTGTATTTTCAAAAGGTTTCACCCCCTAAAACTCTTCTTTTTAGGATCACCCTCTACTTCACAGCTTACAGCTGCAATGTAACTTGCATGTTTGAATATAGAGCTTGCCGTTTTTTTTCCATTATGAAAAGGTCCACTAGCTTTCAACCTCTCCCTTGGGTCAAAATATCATCAAATGGCTGACAATGTGAGACAATACAGAAACAGAATCTAATTACTATAGTAAAAGATGTCCCAGGGGTGGGTTCTCGTTATACTTGGAGAACGAAGACCACAGCTTAGTAAAGGTGCTCTTGGGCCTTAATGACTTACCTTAATGTCTTATCTGTACCCACAGACAGGGCCAACTTGCCAGACGGGTGAATGGAAAGGAAGGTCACATGTCCTCTAAAAGGAAACTGACAGTTAGTCCCCAACCTGACTGGCACCTGGAGGCCGATGGGGAAGTCTGGACTCACTTGTGAGCTTTAATCGACTTCAGGCACTCCCATTTCTTTGCATCCCAGACACAAATGAGGCCGTCCTCCGCCCCGCTGATTAAGTGCCTGTTGCCGTGGAATTTCAGGCAAGTGATCGTACCTGTGGGAAAACCGAGACAGGCAGAACTAACTTCATTTTGAGTGCAAACTCCATTTCTGGTTTGAAGGCTATGCTGCAGTAAGAAAACACCCAATATCTTAATATTACTGAAACATGCCTTAAAGTGTTGGGTGAAGAAATTAGTTTGTTTTTCATCTAAGATCATACAATCTCAAGCCTATGTAAATATTTTCAGCAAAGCGTTTCTCTAGTTGTAGATACAGGTTTGAACTAATCAGTTCACTTTCTTGCTTTACATCCCCATAATCATGAATTGTGGAGATGGCTGGCTAGGATAGTTTGAGCAGAAGTCAAACAAAACTAACCAGCTAATCTGGGGGTCAAACCAAGACGCACAGCCACACGACTTCTACTTTCCAAACAGTGAATTAGCTACCCAACCACCCATAATGCAGTTATTATGCCTTCAGAGCTACTTTTGATTTGACTTCTACACAGTTCTTATTCACTGTCATAAGAATTTATTACAATTTCATAAAACAATATACTAATTATGCCTTCTGTATTCTCCTTCCATGGTTAACAAATCTTCCTACATCTTTTTAACTTCTTTACAAAACACTGCACTCCCTTCCATTCAAACTGAAGCCTGGATCGCCCATGAATTTCCCCTACAGCGCTCCTCAAATATTAAAAGGCTGGAGCGAGGTGAGGTGATGGAAGAACCCAGTACTCAATCTCCCAAATCAGTCCTCAAGTTAGATTCCTTATCCTTTGAAGTTTGTGTCACCCAGCTTAATTGCCCTAGAGTTGAGGAGTCGGCAAACCACTGCCTGCCAGCCAGATCTGGCTGGTGGCCTGGTTTTGTAAATGCAGTTTTACTGGAATACAGCCATGCTCACTCAGTTACAAAATGTCTACGGATGCTTTGGCACAGCCAAAGTGAGTAGTCGTAACAGAGACCGTACAGCCGCAAGGCCTAAATATTTACTATTTTGTCCTTCTCAGAATAGGAGTGTGAACCCCTGTGTCGTTACTGTCCATCTGCACACCTCCTGGTTAATCCTTTACACTGCCCTTTATATTGAAAGAGCCAGAGATCTGTGAGGAATAATTCTTCACCCCCAAAAAGCACTAATAATGTGTGGGCTTATGGACTCCCTTCTCCTCAAAGTGGGAAACTTCAGCCACTTTGCCCATGTTTTCCTCCTTCCCTACTTCTCATTTTGGGAATTTTGCTTTCCCACATCTTCTACTCCTTCTTTCCATGACTCCATTTGTTCCCTGGAAAAAAGCTTATCTATTACCAACTGTTAGAAAAACAGGGTTTGTACCAGGAATGAAGGACATCAGGAACCCTATTTCATTCATCTCCTATCCAAACTCTTCCTAAGTCCCTTCTTGTTGAACACCTGTACCAATGGGTTTGGACAGACTAGACTCGTTTAACTTATTTCCTCCAAGCCTAAGGGAGAGAGGAGGCTTCCTTGTATGAACTGGGATTAGGAGACAGAGAAGAAAAGGAACGTACGTTGAAATCACTCAGAGCCAAGCTTCTGCTGAAAAGCGAGACACCTGTCAAAGTAGCTAAGGACCATCTAATATAAGAAAGATGCTGATCACTCTAAATTTACTGCTAGAAACCAATGCTTGGTGTGGAACTTCTGAAATATACGAAAGATAGTGTAAGAAAAAGGGTACCTGTCTTTATCTGCCTTTCATTGCAGGAAACTAACTTGCTTGGCTGAGTTTTCTCAAAGTAAGTATGTATTTAAGTGATTCTACTACCTTAAGTTCTTTCTTCCTTTCCCTTTTCCTTCTGGAACACATGTGAAACCCCTCCTTCTCTGTCCCCTGGGAAAATGCAGTGAAAACAGCACATGATGTTCAATACCGGGGAAAAAAATTACCTGTTCAGTCTTTCTGTCCCTCGGTCCTCCCATTACCCCGGTCAACTGCACCATCAGCGTGGAACACACAACCGTGGCTTGCGGATCAGCCTCCCGACCTCCTCGACGCCAGTAACCTTCGCCTCCTCTGTATTTCGTCCCTCACCCCTACAGCCAGGACACTGTTACCACTGAGAGCTTTTCCACATTAACTCTACCCTCTGACCACAGCCTCACGTCATCCCAGCCTTTCTTCCACTCACAATCCACCTGCTTTTTTTTTTACTCTGGAGATCTGCAGACCCTTGACACCCTATCTTCTCTAGGCTGACAACCTATTCTTTCTCCGAAACCCTCAATTCCCTTGTAAATCGATCCTTCTCTTGCACACGTCAAGTAACCGTCCTCTCTCTGCAGAAATGTCTGTGGCTTACTGCAAACACATGCTAGTCCATCCACAGCCTCCAACTTCAGTCAGGCAGGCCCTCGTCAGTCCTCTACTTGTTCCTGGCACCTCTCCAGGAGAGGCATCCAAACCACGAGCACCTTCGTCAGCGCTGCTGCCTCCTTCTCATTCAACCCCCAACCTCCTCCACGCAAGGGCCCCCGAGATCTGGCCCCAACTACTTCTCCAGCTACTCCCACCTCCATTCCAATCCTCTCATAATAGTGAGCTCCTTACAGCTCCCCAGACACAGCAGTGGTTAAAAATACAGGCTCTACGGACTTCCCTGGTGGTCCCGTGGTTAAGAATCCGCCTTCCAATGCAGGGGACGCAAGTTTGATCCCTGGTCAGGGAACTAAGATTGCATGTGCCACAGGGCAACTAAGGTCACACGCTGCAACTACTGAGCAGGCAAGCCACAACTAGAGAGCCCGCGGGCCGCAACTACAGAGCCATGCACCCTGGCGCCCGTGCACCACAACTAGACAGAAGCCCACGCGCCGCAATGAAAGGTCCCACGTGCCGCAACAAAGATCCCGTGTGTCGCAACTAAGACCCGACGCAGCCAAAAAATAAAATAAATAAATAAATATATATATTTTTTTAAAAAAACAAAAAACGGGCTCTAGACCTAGGGTTAAGTTCCAGTTCCAGTGTTTTGTGACTCTGGGCGAGTCATGGAACATCTCTGAGCCTAGGCTTTCTCTTCTGCGAACTGACGATACAACTATACCTTCCCGGCATACCGCTGGGTACCTGATGGCCCTCAATAAAGTCGGCTCTTCACGTGATGCTACCACTTGTGCTCGTCACACTGCCTGCTCTGCCTGGAATGTCCTTTTCTCTACCTTGCAAGTTTCACCTAGCCAACAACTGATACTTTTCTTATAAAATTATGCAGGTGTCATTTTAAGGAAGTTTTCAATGAAAACTCGCTTCCTCCTCCTTGCCCTCTAGACTGGGTTAAGTGCCTCCGTTCTGTCCCAATACAGACTGTGAATAACTTAAGGACAAAGAACCACATTTTTTCCATTTCTATATTTCCTAGCACAGAATCTGCTACATATCAGACACTTAATGAATTGTTCATCTGAAGTCAAACCGTAAAGTAATAATACCTCAACATTATTGTCTTGAAGAATACAATGTTCTTACCATTGTGATGCACTAGAGCCCCATGGTCTATCTTCTTTTTCATGTCATAAATGTGAATGGTTTCATCTTTGCTCCCAGTGACTACAAAACGGCTACTGACAGCCACTGCTGACAAGGAGGCAGTGTGGGCATGGTGAGTGAAGTCGGCCACAGGAGTCCATTTCTGCTAAAGAGTGATACATACAGTCAGTGCCATGCCACGATCGTATCGTAGTTCTCTACAAAGAGATAAGTGGTTTCACAATCTATGAAAACTCTCAACAGATCCTACAAATGGAGAAAAGACTATGCAATGAAAGGTAGATTCACACAAACAATCTGAGAATTGAATAAGGAAGGTAAAGCAGGAGATGGGAAGGCATCGCTGAGTATCAAAACAATTATGAAGACTGGGCTACAGGGACTTTAAGGTCCCATCCAAATCCTTAACTCCTTAATATTACTTAGATGTGACACTTCCATACCATTCATTCACTCAAATGTCCAAATCTTGATTTGAATTTATTCACTCAAATACTGAATAACTACTATGTGCTTGGCACCATTTTAGGCAGTTGATACAGAGCAGTGAACAAAAGAAACAAAAGTCCTTATCCTAAGGGAGTTGCCATTCCTGTGGGAAGGACAGACAAGACACAATATGATGTCACAGAGATAAGTATCAACATAACAACGCCTATAAAGAAAAATGAACAGGATTTGCATTAATACCAACATAAGCCCTAGAGAATGACCAATGATGAGGTCTTGAGAGCTCTATGCTTGCTGCCATGAAACTTCTGGATTGGATAAGTGTGACTGGTTGAGTGTGAAGGATGACGGCTGAATACACACACACATACCCCACAAATTAAGGGAGGTGCATCAAGAAGTATTAGCAAAACAAATAAACCAACAAAGAAAAAAAAAATCACCAAACATGTTTGAACACACTTAGGATGTGTTATTGCAAATTAATTCCTAAAAACGACAGCAGGATAGCCCTTCCATCAATCAGGACCCAGGGGGCCTCTTTTGAGTAAAGGTACAACATTCCTGAAGAGCTGCTATGGCCATAAATCAAAGAACAACCTTTGCTTGTGCATATTACAGAAGGAAGGCTGGTTATCTGGAATACTGCCTGACTAGGTTGAGAAGCAGTACTGGGTAATGGTTAAGCGCTTCAAGCATCAGAGACACCTGGGAATTTGAGTCCGAGGTCTGCCACTTATTAGCTCTGTGGCCTTGAACAAGTCGCTTAACCTATCTCAACTTCTGGTTCCTCATCTGTAAAATGCGAATAACTGTATCTGCCTCAGAGGGGTGCTGTGAGGATTACTCTGTGTCTGGAACATGGAACGCAACGTAATTACAGAAAGAACACAATCAGTAGCATCATCTTTGAGTATTCAAAACACGTACCTTTCAGCCAAAGGCAGATTAACCACCAGAGTAGAAAACAAAATAAACAAAAACAATCAGTCAAATCATATACTTCCAATTTTCTAGTTGATTCAAGACTGACACTTTGACTTCTTCATAAACAAGTACTCAATGAAACAGGTTTCTGGGAAATACCTAGGACTGCTTAGGGGAAAAAAAACAGCACAGGACTAAAAGTTAAGGGATCTTGCTTCTAGTCCTGGGTATGTCCTATCTGCTTCACTACTGCTAATTTACTTAACCTTTTAACGCACACACCCAGTAAAATTCTTACACTTTGTTGTAATTTTTCTGCACGTGTTTGCCTCCCTCATCCTCTCCTCCTTATGTCGGGAAGATCTCCAGTGCAGGATCCATGCCTTTGGCTTCTTTGCACCTTCACTGCAAGTACTGGCCTCACCGTAAGGGCCCAATAATGAACTGGTGTCACTTTATCTGTGAGGAGTTTTTCCGGATTCAGCTCAAATATTTTGTAAAATACCGGAACATAAATTCAGTGAAAGCGCGAACTGTTCTTTCATTAAACCCTGAACACCTCACGGGCTGTCAACTTGGATTCATAATCTACGGCCCACTGGCCCGTTTGCAGAAATGCCAGCTTCCTTCGTGCACAGTAGTCAGAATGTTTACTACGAAAGACAGGCATCGTCTCGTCGTATGAAATGCCTTTTCCGTGTTTTAAAAGGCTAACGTGTATTTTAAGTCTCCTGAGCTTCGTCACCGAACCCCTAAGAAATCAGACGGTGCGCTCCCTTGCTGCGCTGTGGGAACCAGACCCGACGGTGCCCGCCCCACCCGCGGCGGCCCCTCCCCGCGCGGGCTCTCACCTCCTGGTCGCCGCTCGCCTTGGGCTCCAAGTGTACAGCGAACCCAAAAAGTACCTGCTCGTAGCATCCAGCTACCAGCTCCATGCAGCAGGGCAGGCGGCTCCTCCCGGAGGCAGGCTCAACGCAGACCGGTAGTGACGAAAGCGGATGCAAAGGGGAGGAAGGGGTCCTTCCTGCGTCGGCGCCCAAGTTTACGTCAAGACCTCGGGGCTGCCTTTTAGGCGCCTGCATCCGTGGGAGCGATTTCAGGGCTAGAAGATCACGCGGAATTTCCAAGAAGGGAATAATGAAGGACGCCCCATGACGAGATTCTCATTTCAAGGAGAAAAACAAACAAACAAACCTGGGGACTAGCAGGCATATCCTAGGGAGCCTTGAGCTAGGCGCTTCTGAGGCGAGTGGGCGGGACATCCTCTGCGGAAGCCCCTCGTTTCCGGTACGTCTACGGAACGGGCGGGGCAGCCTCCGGCCTGGGCGGAAGGCGTAGAGGAGGCTCGGTGTTTCCGCGCTGTGGGTCGAGGTGGACCCCTGTCTGTAGTGGGCGGTGATAGCGGGACAGGAGTTAGGTCTCCTTGTTGTGCAGGAAGCCGAGGAATAAACTTTTCTCGCTCACATTCTCTGTAACGGAGCAAGGAGGGGTGGCATTTAGGGTTCGCCGTTATCAGAGGAGTCCGATTCCCTCGTTCCCGCGCGGGCCCGATAATCTCGTCCTGCACACCTTTCCTTGCAGCTCGGTTATGGATTGTCGAACTCTGGGGGCAAATTGGCCAACGTTGTGGCACATCCTGGGGAGGGAGGAGGACCCTTTACTTGAGGGGAGTAAAGACATTACTTGAGGACGAACGGTATATAGTCATCCTTGGTCAGGTTCCACAAAGAAATCTCATTTATTTCCGTTTCACCACCTCCCCCAGGTTAGGTGCAGAGTCAAAAGTGAGTAAAAGCAAAGCCCTAATTGGGTTTGAGATTTTCACGAGATAACGGAGATTCAGAGATGTGTTAGGACAGCTTCGCACAGACTTAACAATAGAGTAAATCTTGGAGCGTAAAAATAGACTCGTGAACGCCCTAGCGGGTGGATATGACGGATGGGAGGTTGACACACAGGTTGGTGTCGACCCTTCAACCCCCATATGGATTGTAACACATCCTATAGCTCTTAGACCCTCTTGTCTCTGAGGACATTTGTTCACCGGTGTTCTGAATCGTCAGTCCGTGTTTTACTCAGGGTTGCTTTAATTGATGCTGGTTTGGATACTGTAGAAATGATTTCATTTTGGTTGCTTTGGTTGTCACTGCAGCACAAGGGAAGCCTTGTCTTCTGTGTGCTTTGGCGACTCCATGTGTAAGGACTCCTCAGGCACTGAAATGCTGAAGTCCAGCTCATTCTCAGCCTCTTGAAAACCAGTTTCACTGTTTGACAATAGAGGCACCCATGAGGGAGAGTGCGAGCTGGGTCCCAGACCACCGCAATGACGTGTCACACGAGTTCTTTGTTTTCCCAGTGTATATAAAACTTAGGTTTGTATTATACTGGGGCCTATTAAGTGTGCAATACCTTATGTCTTAAAAATGCACATTCCTTAATTTAAAAACACTTTATTGCTGAAAAGTGCTAACCATCATTTGAGGCTTCGGCAAGTCCTAGTAGTAATAGCAAAGATCACTGATTACCGCACAAAATAGAATAATAATGAACAAGTTTGAAATATTGTGAGAATTACCAAAATGTGACACAGAGAAACGAAGGAATCAAATGCTGTTGGGAAAATGGTGCTGATAGACTTGCTCCATGCAGGCTTGCCACAAACCTCGATTTGTTTTAAAAAAAAAAAAGCAATATCTGTAAAGAACAATAAAGTGAAGTGCAAAAAACGAAGTATGCCTGTAATTCCTTCCCTTTGGGCTAGTTATCTCATTACGTTACCAAAACACAGAAGTTGTTTTACTATTTATTTTCCTATTTACTGCTTGTTAGTTCTTCTGGTGGTTCTTCCACCAGAGAACCACTAAGGTCAGAGGAATGTGAATTGCTGGAGTGGTTGTCCCCTGGGCATGGGACAAAGAATGAGTAAGCAGGGGCTTCCCTGGCGCAGTGGTTAAGAATCCGCCTGCCAATACAGGAGACACGGGTTCAAGCCCTGGTCCGGGAAGATCCCACATGCCGCGGAGCAACTAAGCCCGTGCGCCACAACTACTGAAGCCCATGCTCCTAGAGCCTGCAAGCCACAACTACTGAAGCCTGTGTGCCTAGAGCCCGTGCTCCACAAGAACAGAAGCCACCGCAATGAGAAGGCCACGCACCGCAATGAAGAGTAGCCCCCGGGCTTCCCTGGTGGCGCAGTGGTTGAGGGTCCGCCTGCCGGTGCAGGGGACGCGGGTTCGTGCCCTGGTTCGGGAGTATCCCACATGCCGCGGGGCAGCTGGGCCCGTGAGCCATGGCCTCTGGGCCTGCGCCTCCGGAGCCTGTGCTCAATTTTTTAAAAAAAATGAGTAAGCAGGACATTTCTTGAAGTCTCGTATTTTGTTTTTAAATGTGTGACTTTTTACATATCTTTATTTTAATGGAAAGTCAGTCTCTCATCGAAAAGGAAAAAAAACCAAACTTTTTTCTGAAACTGTGTTTCAAAATCATGTGCTTTATGTATTTTGTTGCTTCTGAAATCCCCCTGGTGCCCTGCCTCATTACCCCAGAGAAGTCTCAACTGCTGTTTGAGAAGAATTAGTTCTCATTTGAAATTAATTTTAATGTATCACGATAACAGGATAATTACTACGGTCAGCATCTTTTGCCAGATTGTCATATTTTATTTTTTTTAATTAATTTTTATTGGAGTATAGTTGAGTATCTGTCACATTTTAGAGAAGAAACTTGTGGGTTTTGCTCCAACTAGGATTCTTTTAGAATCTAGTTGGTTCTAGAATGAAAACCATAATGCAAGCGACATAAACATAACTCAAAATGGTTTACTCCTTTTCTTTCTTTGTTTACTGTTAAAAATTAGTGAAACCAATCATAGAGCTTAGAAGACCTTAGAGCATCTAGTCAAGGGGTTCCTAATCTGGGGGAATTCATGGATAAGTTTTTGGGCCTCTGAATGCCCTGAAATTATATGCAAAATTATGTATGTACATTTATGGAGGATAGCATTGATAAAATTTTATTACATTTTCAGAAAGATTAGTGCCTCTAAAGCTAAAATACTCTAATCCAATCTGAGGTTATAAATGCTGAAGTAGGTCCAGAACTCTTTCCACACACCTAAGTAACAGTAGACCCTGGTGTTGCTGCTGCCTTTTACATTTCCTTGGGCTCGAACGTTCTCTTTAACGGAGAAGAAAAGTGGTTTTTCATTGTCTAAAGAAAAGCACACAATACAATATCATATATCTGCTCAACTGGATTCAAACTGAGCATACTTCCTGACAAACCTCCTGTTCTCTTTCCAAACTCAGGACGTAAAAAGCCATTCAATCTCATTCTTGTGAAAACAGCAGTTGCCAAGAAACAACCAACACTCCAGGGATCATTAACTCTAAAGCGCAACAGGATTTCTAGTTTTGCATTTAAATTATTGATAGAAAAGCTTCTTACACTTGAGCCATGCATTGATTTATTCATTCACTCAAGAAATATTTATTGAGTACCTGGATTTGGTTCGCTAAAGAAAAAAGAGCCAGTTTTCCTTTGGGGGTGAGGGGGTGAGGGTGGTGATAAGGTGGATATACTGAGCTAAAAGCAAGATACAGTGGAGAGAAATCGGCCCTGTTAGAAATATCATGTGCGTCTAACATTCCCTCTTAGTTACCTTCTCTTCACAGTGTGACAGGTAGCAAGTCTATTAAATTTGGGGACTCTACCGAGCTTGCCTGTGCTTGTATTCTCAGAGGATTTTGGTCTCCTCTGCGCGTGGAGCAGAGTGGGCTGCTTCCCCTGGACACCAGCCTGATAGAAATTTGCTTCACCTGCTTCATGGGAATAATCCCGGTGAGCTTTGAGAGGTTTGCACTTGTGGCTGAGATCAAGGAAAGATTTGTGAACTCTTCCTAGTCACCATCACCTAAAAATCGCCTGAATGTCCATCTTCATCTCTGGAGCCTTGCTCATGGCCTTCGGTGCCCCGGCTCCTGCCGCCTTCCTGGGTGGGTTCAACATGCCCTGTTGACGTCCCCTACAACCGCAGCCTCCTTACCACCTTGTCTGAAGGTTCAACTCCCACATTCCTTTCCAACTACAGCCCCACCCCTCTCACTCATTCATAGCCAAAATTCCGATTTTCTTTCCAAAAAAAATAAAATCAGTCCTAAAATAAGAGGACCAGAAAAAGATATTAACGTTTTTATGAAAGAATCTTAACTGATATGTTGAATTTGATTTCTAAGCTGCTCCAGTATTTAAGAATTTGTCTTTTTCTAAAAAATACAACAAACTGATGAATATAACAAAAAAAAGAAGCAGACTCACAGATACAGAGAACAAACCAGTGGTTACTAGTTGGGGGGGGTACAAACTATTGGGTGTAAGACAGGCTCAAGAGTGTATTGTACAACACAGGGAATATAGCCAATATTGTGTAATAACTGTAAATGGAAAATAACCTTTAAAAGTTGTATAAAAAATTTTGAAAGAAAACAGAAACAAAATAGTTTTTTAAAAAAGAAATTGTTTTTAACCTTATATAACTTAACAACAATAGTGGCTTAAACAAGACATTTATTTATATTTTTGGCCACGCTGTGCAGCATGCAAGACCTTAGGTCCTGTAACCAGGGATGGAACCTGTGCCCCCTGCATTGGGACGGCAGAGTCTTAACCACTGGGCCGCCAGGCAAGTCCCAAGATACTTGTTTCTTAAGTGAAAGGCATCTGGAGGTAGGTTGGTCTAGTGCTGGTACAGGGACCCCAGTCACCAGGGACCCAGATCTGTTCTCTCTTTAAGATCCTGTGTTTTGGGAATTCCCTGCGGTCCAGCTGTTAGGACTCAGCGCTTTCACTGCCAAGCACCCGGTTTCAATCCCGGGCTGGGGAACTAAGATCCTGAAAGCCGTGCAGCCAATTGAAAAAAAAAAAGATCCTGTGTTTGGTTGTGTGACTTCTTCCTTCGTATCACCTCATAGGCCAAGAGAGGTGCAGTTATTTTGTCTTCAGCCACCACATCCGTAATCTCAACACTAGGCCTGGGGGAAGGGTGGAGGACAGAATGGCCTCCTTCCAGCTAAGCAAACTCCCTCTGCCTACACTGTCCTCAATCCCCTTGTAATAGTTCGATTTACATTTTATTAGCCAGACTTTGGCCACCTGGACATGAGGCCTGTTGCTACCTCCAAATAAAATCAGGGTTCTGTTAATTTTTTTTAATTAATTTATTTATTTTTGGCCGCATTGGGTCTTCGTTGCTGTGCATGGGCTTTCTCTAGTTGCTGCGAGCTGGGGGCTACTCTTCATTGCAGTGCGTGGGCTTCTCATTGTGGTGGCTTCTCTTGTTGCGGAGCATGGGCTCTCAGCACGTGGGCTTCAGTAGTTGTGGCTCGAGGGCTCTAGAGCACAGGCTCAGTAGTTGTGGCGCACGGCCTTAGTTGCTCCATGGCATGTGGGATCTTCCCGGACCAGGGCTCGAACTCATGTCCCCTGCACTGGCAGGTGGGTTCTTAACCACTGTGCTACCAGGGAAGTCCCAGGGTTCTATTATTAAGGAAGAAAAGGAAACCAGATATTGGGTGACCCCTAGCGATGTGTGCACAGCTGCTAATCAATAACATCTCCCTTGAACACAGGGAAATTCACTAGAGTATAAGCTCCACCGTATCACTAATGCCAGGCACCCACCTTGTATATAGGAGGAGCTCAGTAAATGATGGGTGAATGATTGAATGATTTGAATTCAACATGATGATTATTTTTCACATTACAGATAAATATAGACTACATTAAGAATTTGAATAGTGGAATCAACAAGCTACAAGGAAATGGCCAGACCCTGTGTCCTTGTTTAGACTCAAAAGTTATCTTCTCACATGTTGACATTTTGTGTAGCCTTGCTACTTAAAGTGCCTGCGAGCTGGCTGGAAGGGCAGAATCTGAGGCTCCACTCCAAATCTATGGACTCCGAACCCACATTTTAAACATGCTCAGGTAATTTGAACCCGCACTAAAGTTTAGGAAGCACTGCTTTGTCATGCTTTAAAAAAACAAAACAAAACACACAGAATCACAGAAATATTTCTTTAAAATTTTTTCCTGCACTTGCATTAAGGTAGGGGTGTGTGTGTGTGTGTGTGTGTGTGTGTGTGTGTGTGTGTGATGTGTGATATATACCGCTTCTTCCCACCAGCTGGTTGGGGTAAAGATTACAACCTGCAGAGGATGTTTAAAAAAAAAAGTCCAGGGACTTACCTGGAGGTCCAGCGGTTAAGACTCCATGCTTCCAGTGCAGGGGGCATGGGTTCAATTCCTGCTGGAGGAACTAAGATACCACATGCCGCAGGGCGCAGCCAAAAAAAAAAAAGTCCACTAGATGCTTGTTCTGATAGGTATTCTTTGCAGATAATGGAACTGAGGAGGGAAGCATCAAATTGTAGTCTTTGTCTTAAGGCTTTAGTGATTAAAAGTGACTCCCTTACATATTATTGTAGGGGGTAGGGTGGAGACTTCTGCGAGCTTCACAGTTGCCCAACTCACGCTCTCTCTCTGGTCCCTCCCCGCCCCCAGCCTCCCCCTTCTGTCTGGCTTTCCTGGGCCTGACACTTGCAGGAGCGGGCAGGCAGCTCAAAGCCCGCAGAAGTTTGCAGGAGTTCCCCCAGGTGACCCCAATACACTCCTTCCCAACCCCACCCACTCCTTAACCCACACGAAAGTCAAGGAATTAAGTACCTGGCCAAAATTGACCCCGCAGGTAATTCCTATCCCTGAGGCAGCTGTAAGAGTTATTTGTGGGGCTGAGCGGGTTTAGACCAGGAGCTGGAATTGTTTATGCAGGAGTCAAAAGTGTGGATTTCTGATCGTTTTAGCAAGTGTCTGGATAAATGGCTGAACAAGAGAGTTTTGCAGGTTTCGGCATAGCGCAACAAAATAATTATTACTGGTACTGGCAAAGGTGAGCTGATTTTTCCTACTCTGGACGAAAAGCAAGACCGGTAGTGTTCTGCTTCTTATACGATTTGCCAGTTTACAAACTGTTGCTTTGAAAATAGGTGTGCTTAAAACAGTGAAAGCGGAAATCATCCTTACGTGTAACGTCTGGGAAAGACGAGGGAGTCCTGGGTTTTTGAGTGATTCTGCCTTGATTGGTGATGTCATTCCTGTCCTTTCCCTTCTGCTCTTAGAGTGAAGCCAGACTTCCATTCCTGCCAGGGTTACCCCTTTGGCAACTGGTACAAGCAACAGCACAGCTATTATCCTCCTTCTGGCTATAGCTGTGGCTATGGAACGGATGGAAATGGACCCAACCTTTATTCTGTGTGTGAGACCTCCGGACACCCAGTTGAAACTTCGCTTACACCCAAGGTATCTCTCCCTGGCATTAATACTGGGTGGTTTGGGTGCCCCGTATGGAAACATCTTTTTTCCTTTCCTCACTCTTCCAGATCCTCTCATTCAAATTCCCACAGCCCTGGCTTCTGCTCCCTAATTTAGTACCAGAGAGTAAAAGCTGATGACCTGAGACGTTTTGACTTGCAAACAACTTCAGTCCTCACTGTTTTCCAAAAATAATAGGTTGGTGAAGTCTGTGCGGGAATTCTTGCTACTAAATTGTAGCTTAGCATCATTCAATAGATTTTACCCTTAAACACTTAAAATTGGACAAGAGGTACTTTTTTTTTTTTTTTTTTGCTGTAGCAGCAAACATTAACACACTGTAATTTTTTGACGACTAAAGTAACATATTTCTTTAAAAGAGGTATTAGAGTAAGAGAAAGCCTCCACCACCCCACTCTCTTCCCCGTTCCGTCCCCACTTAGAAGAAAGCATTGTTCAAGTGGATGTATGGCCTCTAGATTTTCCCTTCTACTCTCACTAAATCACTGTGAATGGGCTTAATTTCTGTTTGGGGAGTTCGAGGCGCCTTGGCTAGAATGGACAGTGTCGGATAGTCTTACTAGTTTGTTCCTTGCTTGCTGCTGTTATGTTGCACCAGGAGAGCTTTCTTTAAAAGTTGCCCATTTGGATGTGCTGTGATTTTAGCTCATCACTTATCGACTGACATTTTAAATGTTTTCGGTGCTTTAACAAACTTCCTTTTACCTCTTTTCAAGAGTTTGAGTGTTTTTTGGCTAAGGGAAAAATTCTAGAAGGGGACGTTCTCGATTAAAGGATATGACATTTAACATCTTAAACAGCAAGCTTCTCTCCAAAGAGCCTGCCTGAGCTTACACTTTCCATTGATGGTATGACTTGCTTCTCCATGAGGTTCTGTGTGTGATTAGCCAGTCTGACAGGTGAGGAAGGCATTTGTCTTTCATTGGAGGCAAATAACTTTCAAGTGTTTATTGGTATCTGTGCTCTGTGACTCCATTGATGTCCTTTGTCTACCTTTTTCCTTGTGTCCCCCCCTTTTCTTGACTGCGTGAGATATTTACATAATAGGGAAATTAGCGCTTTGCAGTCAAAGTGTTACAACTTTTTTTCCCCAATTTGTGTGCACAGTAACACTTTGTGTGATAGCCTTGGCTTTAACACCTAAGCCTTCAGTTTTTAAAACGTGCATTTGCTTGGTATTTTTTTGCCCAGACTTTCATTTCCAATTTTTCAAGCCTGTTTTTTTTTTGGGTTTTCTGGCTGTGCCTCAGTGCTTGCGGGATCTTAGTTCCCGGACCAAGGATTGAACCCAGGCCCTCGGCAGTGAAGGTGCCAAGTCCTAGCCACTAGACCACCAGGGAACTCCCACCTGAGGTTTTATCGTATTTTTCTTCTTTCACGTCTCTCTTTTTTTGTGCTCTTTTGGGAGATGGTCTGACTTCCTGTGGTTAACTTTGCATCTTTAAATAGAGAGGTATAGGTTTGAGTATATTATCAACTTCAGAAATTAACCAATTATGCAATGGGTGAACTGAGTCCATAGAAGAAAAGTCACAAAGGAGTAGCATCAGACAAAGGCATCTGGCTTCTCTGAAGTTTCGGGGAACTAACTGGCCTCCTGGGGCCTGGGCGAGGAACTAGACAGCAGGGACCCTGGAATCAGCTGTGTGTCCTTGACAAAGGCAGGTTCCCAGCCGGCGCCTGCAGAGAGGAGTTGTAAAAACTTGCATTGTCCCAGGAGAGCCCACAGAGTCTGGAGTAACTAACCAAGATTTATTTGGGGAGTGCTTCTGGAGTTTACTTCTTTCCTTACGTAAGAAGATAATTGATTGGTTTGCTTTTCTGTAGCCTCTGCACTTCCTTAATCATCTACTGTCCTGGTCCTTAGCTGAGACATGGGGTGGGGGGTGTGTGTGATTAGAAGGCCACGAGGGGTATGTGCTCATGGAGACTTTGCAGATTGTCACCTGGAAGGAAGGGCAGAGCTCCAGGTGGAGAGTTGGGTACCTATTACAGTACCTGTGGAGTCTTATGCCAGGGTCCCTGCTGTCTGGTTCCTCGCCCAGGCCCCGGGATGTCAGTTAGTTCCCCAAAACTTCAGAGAAGCCAGACGCCTTTGTCTGATGCTACGCCTTTGTGACTTTCTTCTGTGGACGCGGTTCACCCATTGCACTTATATCATTTAAAGGTTCTTTTAATCAAAATTCAAAGTAAAGTTGATCAAAAGGGAGTTTAGTGTATATTATTTTTGAGAGCTAAATTCTTCCAAGAGAGTGAGTAACCCTTTAAGTAAAATTAGTTTTTTCTTAAAATACTGATTTTCGTTGTAGGAAACCACAGCTCTGGCTGAAAACCAAGATGAAGATTCACTAGAAGGTAACAGAAAACTTCTGTTGCCCTCGTTGAAAACAAAACTAACCCCTTTTCCAGGTTCCTCATTCACTCAGCTGGCTAGAAACTGAAAGATCCTACTGGAGAATTCTAGTGTAGGTCTCCCTCTGTTTCTGAATTAATTGCTATAAACAATTTATTCACTTATAACAATCTGTTAACTAAACAGATAAAGCAGCATGATTATTTTTCAAAGCCCTGTCGTAGGGATTTAGTTCTGGTTCACTCTTTGGCATTGTATCTGCCCAAGTCCTCATGCTAGAAACTCAAGACTCATCCTCGACCCTTCCTTTCTCTTCTGCTCCAAGTTTAACGCATTTCCAAGTCCTGTCCGTTCATCTCCACAGGCGTTATCTCTCAATTCCATCCATTTTCTCCATCTTTTCCACCATCTAGACGCTCATTGAGTCTGGTAGCACTACTTTTTTAGCTTCAATTTCTATTTTTAGGTCTTATTGAAAGTAAACACACAATTAAAAAAATTGAACATTAAATGTCTGCAATATTTCCTGCTAATGTGTTTTTAAAAGCTCTAATTTTAAGCCATTTCTACTATGTGTCCTGTAAAACTGTATTTTTTTTTTCATATGTGTTCTTGGCTTCTGCAGATCCAAATCTTCATTTGAATATTGAGGAGTTAAACAAAGAATTTATGGTGGAAAGTGAAGAACTCTATGACTGTCTCATGAATTGCCACTGGCAGCCTCTGGATACAGTTCACTCTGAAATCCCAGATGAGACCCCCCAAAAGCAAGATGTTCATTAAGCTACCCAACTATCACATTGATTGTATCTTGTTTTGTTTTTGTTAAAAAAAAATTCTCCCAGGAATGTATTGGATTCTGTATGCAAATACAGATTTCCAAGACTTAGATGTGATTGAGATGAGAGAACATAATGTAAATAAAATTTACCAGCACATTCATTTCCAGAAGTGTGGTTACATTATGGTTTTGTTTGTTTGTTTTTTCATTTTTTGGCTGTGCCACGAAGCACGTGGGATCTTAGTTCCCCAGACAGGGATCAAACCCACGCCCCCTGCATTGGAAGCACAGAGTCTTAACCACTGGACTGCCAGGGAGGTCCCAAGTGTGTTATATTATGTAAGTGCCAGAAGAGGTCGCAGAACTATCGTGGTAGACCAGGCTGCGCTGTTAAGACATTTGAAAATAGGTTTCCTAACACAACATTGTAAATCAATTTTTAAAAAAAGATAATAGGTTTAATACGAGATGGGCCTAACCTGAACTGATGGTGGCATTAGCTACTCTGATATAATTTGCTGCTTTCCTCTATTCACAGACAATACAAGGTTTCTCGCCTGCATCTAGTATAGAAAAATGTAGATTAGAACTAGATGTTTGATTTCCTTTTCCTGACCCTCAGGCTCTTTTATGAGAGAACTAGACAGCAGAAGTCAGTGGAAACTCACTTGTCACAGCTAAATCCTCAGCATGGAAAAAATGTGCTTTGATCAAAACAGATTATCAGCCTTGTAAGACAGAGGAATTGGACTCCCGTAAACACCAGTTCTGAAACTTCAATGCATATGTTGACTGTGTCTCTTATAAAATATGGGTTCTTGGTTTCCCTGGTGGCGCAGTGGTTGAGAGTCCGCCTGCCGATGCAGGGGACACGGGTTCGTGCCCCGGTCCGGGAGGATCCCACGTGCCGCGGAGCGGCTGGGCCCGTGAGCCGTGGCCGCTGAGCCTGCGCATCCGGAGCCTGTGCTCTGCAACGGGAGGGGCCACGACAGTGAGAGGCCCGCGTACCGCAAAAAAAACAAACAAACAAAAAACAAAAGAAAGACCGGTTCTTTAAATTTTAGAAATCAAGCTTTATGAAAAACTTGCTCTTCCTTTCTTCTCATTTTGCCAAGCACCAGTGAGACTTTGTCACACAGTGGCATTCTCCGTGGACCAACCTTGGACAGTGGTCGGAAAACTGAATCATGAGAAATCTGTTAAGTCAGTCCTATGTCTCATCCTCCACTTTCATGAAGCCACAGGAAGGAGTGTAGACTCAGAGCAAGGGTAGCCAATTAACCTGTGACCTACTTTGGATTTCCTGCAAGCTGACTATGGGTTTTACATTTCTACACTTAAAGCGTTAAAAACAAAAACAAAAAAACCCCACAAAAACAAAGAACATATGGCAGAGTCCGTATGTGGCCGGCAAAGCCTAAAATATTTATTTTCAGGCCTTTCATAGAAAACGGTTGCTGGTTCTTGGTGTAAGTGGCTGGGACACACCAATAAATATCAAAAACAATTGAAGAAAACTGAAACATGAAAGAGAACCCCCCAATTCAATAAAGAGAAGCACCACCACCTAAGAAAACAGTTAATAAACGAAAGAAAACAGAAGTAAAACTATAGAGACATGCAGTTTTGGGTCCTTAAACTTGCAAATTAGTACTAGGATCAGCTTGTAAAATTCTGTTAAGAATTCTGCAGTGAGAACCTCTATAGTTTGTCTGAAGTTGTTTATGACCATATCACTATTTGCTATTATTCACCTCTAAAAATTTTTTGTCCTTAACAAATGTGTACCCATAGTTTAGCAACAAGGCCACTACAGTAAACCTGTCAGTGCGAGGTACATTGTGTGTATGTAAGTTTCTGAGATGGTCTCTGTAGTAGATGGCTACTTCAAATTTATTTCTTGAATGATACAATTATATTAACTTTTTCTCTTATTACGTAACCTTTGGACATTCTAACTTGAAAGACTAAATATAGATTATAAAATGAATGTGGAAATTTCAAAAAAAAAGAATTCTGCAGTGATTTTTATTGGAACTGCATGAAATTTATAAATTAATTGGGAGATAATTATTTAATTCAATTAAAATATTGAATCTTTCAATCCATGAAAATAGTATAGCACTCCATTTTTAAAAATAATTATTTCTTTTTAAAAATAAATTTATTTATTTATTTTTGGCTGCATTAGGTCTTCGTTGCTGCATGCGGGCTTTCTTAGTTGTAGCAAGCGGGGGCTACTCTTCGTTGCAGTGCGCAGGCTTCTCATTGTGGTGGCTTCTCTTGTTTTAGAGCGTGGGCTCTAGGCGTGCAGGCTTCAGTAGTTGTGGCACGCAGGCCCAGTAGTTGTTATAGCAGTCCATTTTTAAGTCTTTTATAAAATTTATAAATTTATATGTTAAAGTCTGTACATCTTTTGTTAGATTTACCCTTAGTAATTTATGGGTTTTTATTAGTGCTTGAAATATTCTTTGCTGGTATATATAAACACCGTTCACTTATATATAATGATCTTATATTCAGCAACCAGCTGATTTTATTTACTAATTCTAGTAGCTTTCCTATAGGCTCTTAGTTTATTTACCTTCTAGACAATCACATTGTCTGAAAATAATGGCAAATTAATTTCTTTTCCAATTCTTACACAAGTTTTTTCTTTTTCTTACCTTATTCAGGTGACTACAATTTCACTGAAAATGTTGAATATAGGATTGGTAGTGGACATCCGTATTACAGACTTTAAAGGAAAATCTTCTGAGAATCCACCATTAAGAATAATGTGTTTGCAAAAAAATGTAAAAATAAAAAGAATAATGTGACTAAAAATGGAACTACCACATGACCCAGCAATCCCACTACTGGGCATATACCCTGAGAAAACCATAATTCACAAAGGTACATGTACCACAATGTTCACTGTAGCACTATTTACAATAGCCAGGACATGGATGCAACCTAAATGTCCCTTGACAGATGAATGGATAAAGAAGATGGGGCACATATATACAATGGAATATTACTCAGCCATAAAAAGGAACGAAACTGAGTTATTTGTAATGAGGTGGATGGACCTGGAGTCTGTCATACCGAGTGAAATAAGTCAGAGAGAGAAAAATACCATATGCTAATGCACACACATGGAATCTAAAAAAAACCGGTACTGATGAACCTAGTGGCAGGGCAGGAATAAAGATGCAGAGATAGAAAACAGACTTGAGCACTCAGTGGGGGAAGGGGAAGCTGGGATGAAGTGAGAGAGTGGCACTGACATATATACACTACCAAATGTAAAATGGATGCCTAGTGGGAAGCAGCCGCATAGCACAGGGAGATCAGCTGGTGCTTTGTGACAATCTAGAGGGGTGGGATAGGGAGGGTGGGAGGGAGGCTCAAGAGGGAGAGGATATGGGGATATATGTACACTTATAGCTGATTCACTTTGTTGTACAGCAGAAACTAACACAACATTGTAAAGCAATTCTACTCCAATAAAGATTAAAAAAAAGAATAATGTGTTTGCAGTGGGTTTTTTGGTAGGTAGTTATAAATTCAGCTTATCTGTGAGTTTTCTCATTTAGCCTCATATCCTTTGTCTCTTTGGAACCAAACCAGGTTCATAGACATTCTTATTGCCTGTCTAGGCACCTTGGACTCATTAGTGTAAAAAAGAGAAGGCTTTTTGGGTTTATACCTCTGAGAATGTCCCCTCACCTTGGAGAAATCTTCTTTGCTGGTTTTTTTGGAGATTTGTAGAAATACACATCTCCTGTCTGCTTCCTCTCACATGCAACAGTATTCCATCTTTGCTGCTTTGGAAACCCTTCTGCATACTTTGTGGTTTAGAGTTTCAATTTCTTCTAGTTTCATCAAGTTAGAGTTTCTAGTTCTCATTCTCCTTGTGGCTTTTGCATATCATCCATGAAAGGAGATTACTAAGCACTTTATTGATGTCTTCCAAAGAATCACAGCAGATTCTTATCAGAAATTTACAAGCTGAGGAACTTGCCTGGTGGCTCAGTGGTTAAGAATCTGCCTGCCAATACAGGGGACATGAGTTTGAGCCCTGGTCTGGGAAGATCCCACATGTCACGGAGCAACTAAGCCCGTGCGCCACAACTACTGAGCCTGCGTGCCACAACTACTGAAGCCCATGCGCCTAGAGCCCATGCTCCACAACAAGAGAAGCCACTGCAATGAGAAGCCCACGCACCGCAACGAAGAGTAGCCCCCGCTCACTGTAACTAGAGAAAGCCCGCGCACAGCAATGAAGACCCAATGCAGCCAAAAACAATTAATTAATTAATTAATTAAAAATAAAGTTACCAATGATTAAGACTTTATTAAAAAAAAGAGGCATACATTAAAAAAAAGAAATTTACAAGCTGATCCTAGAAAGATCATGGTTTTGACTAGATTGATAAGTGTTGATTATGAAGGATAAATAAGGTTTCCGCTGTACTCAAAGGGCAGAGAGGATTATGCTTGGAACTTGGCTTGTGGTACCACCATGTCCAGGGGTACAAGTTAGCAGGAGCTCAGTTCCACCTTATACACAGCTGTGCCATGAAGGTCAGAGTTCCTTCAGAAATGATGACTTCAGTCATATCACCAAGATGAAGCTTAAGCAAGTGAGGTTTTGAGGGTTTTTATTTTGCTAGTTGGTTGGCTTTTTGGTAACTCTTCGTGTTAATATATTTTCATACTTACAGAAAAGCTGAAGTAATAGTACAAGATCCACCAATTGTTTGTATATGTTCCATTTGCTTTACTATTCTGTGTGTATGTGTCGTGTACATATTTTGAACCATTTGAGAGTATGTTGGAGACATCATGCTACCTCACACTCTAAACACCTTGTACTTCCTAAGTAAAAAGAATTTTTTTATATAATCAGGAAATTTTAAATTGACACAATCGTATTATCTAATCCATAATCTGTATACTATTTTTTAATCTATTTTCCCAGTAATGTCCTTTATAGTTTTCCTTTATACCTCCAGTGTAGGATCTAATCCAGGATCATGTGTTGCATTGATTTTCATTTCTCATTAATCTCCTTTAATCTAGGACCACGCTAGTTATTTTCTAAAATGTTGATCAATTTGGTTTGTTTGATGTTTTCTCATGACTATAAATTCAGTTTATTCAGTTTAGGGACACCACTAAAGTGATGTTATGTCCTCAGCGCTTTCTATCAGATTGACTGTGAGTCAATCTGTCCCAGTGTTATGTAACTTATATCCCAATGTAACTTCTCCCCCTCACCCCGGCTGTGCAGCACCACTTGCAGGATCTTAGTTCCCTGACCAGGGATCAAACCCGTGTCCCCTGCAATGGAAGGGCAGAGTCCTAACCACTGGACCACCAGGGAATTCTCAGTGATATAACTTGATTAGATGAAGTGTTTAGGCTTTTTTTTCACTGTAAAGTTACAATTGAATGCTTAAAATTAATAAGTAATCTATGGGGAGATATTTTGCAACTATGTAAGTATTCTGTTCCTTGTCAAACTTTCACCCATTAGTTACAGCAACCATTCATGATTTCCTAACTCCATTATTCCTTCTGTATTTATTAGTTGGTCTTTTACTGTAAGAGCTTTCCCTTCTCCTCCATTTAGGTGTGTACATATGTATGTATATATGCATGTATGGATTTATGGACTCAGTTATTGAATTACAACCTATTACTATCATATGTATTTGGATGCTCAAAGTGTCCCAGATTAGCCAGCAGGAGCCTCTTCAAGGTGACTTCTGTGCCTTTTGATATGTTCTCATTATTCTCTGAGTACTACCCTAATTTCTGGTGCTACACTATGTTGCAGACTTATACTTTCCCTGCCCAAGCACAGGAGCCAACTTTTTCTTCAAGGATCTCTTGACTCGCTGGATTTTCAACAAAGCCAAGAAATACATTGGTAAAGGCAAGTCTCAACGTCCAACTACAGTCTTTGTGATCAATTGCAGAGAGCAAAACTGTAGTCTCAAAAATCTTCCTTCTATGGCGAGGTTTTGCCTAACAGCCTAATCTAGGAGAAACCCACTCTCCCCGCATCTGTTGACCTCTGTCACTTCACCCTGTTTTATTTTCTTCACAGTGACACTTAATCACTCTCTAAAATTATCTTGTTTGTTGATATATTTTTGTAATTTTTCTATCCCTTCAACTACGATATAAAGGATCTGCCAGTCCTAATACACGGCTGTATACCCAGAACCTGAAACTGGCACACTGCATTTGTTAAATATAGAGAGGAATGAGTGGAAGCTTTCTGCTCAAAAAATCCTATGAAAACACAACAATATTTCTTTACCCCCATTTTATACTGTGGAAGTTTTTCAGATGGCATTTGCCCAGATTCCCACCATCCCTTAGAAAACTTTCTTGATCACATATCCAGGTAGGAAAATTTCCATGTATGGTAATGACTACAACATCAGTGTTTTAGTAAATTTCCTAGATTTTCAAATATTTCTCTACCAGCCTGTCACGTATTTAAGTCACTCTGTTGTTTTTTGTAGTTGTTATCCCCAAAGAATCTCATGTTATTACTGTGGTTATTTTTTAAACCATCATTCTTCCACTGGGTCATCTCGGATACACAGCCATGCAATTGGAAAGTCTAATTCAGGTACTTCCTGCTGAGTCCTCTGTGAAAGCCACCATGGAATGCTAATCATGGAGTTATCATGCCTCACCTGCTCAGAGGTATGTGGCAGGGGATCACAAAAGGTGTTAAGCACCAGAGTTTCAACGTGCGGACCTGGCAGTAATCAGTGCCTTTCCTCCTTGCTCTTCACGACCCATTACACCTATTTAGTAAAATCCTAAGAAAATGAATCTAGAGTTGCCCAACCAGTGATCTGTAAGACGCAGGACACATTTTAACTGCCCTACCCCTGCTTCCTTCCCCACCATTTTCTTAGTGATGTGACTATGGATTTTCTCTCCTCCCCCATCCTTTTCTTTTATCTCATTTCCATAGTCTAGAATAGAGAATGTACAGAATTTTCCTTTTCATAGCGCAATTTTCATCTGTAAATATCATTTGAGACCAGTCCCTTGCTGTCATTTGGTTTAATGTGATGGCACTACACGTTACTGGGACTCACCTTACCCATCTGGTCTGTCCTGTGCAAAGGTGAAAGTCACCTGGCTCTGACTCTCAACACACAGCCAGCATAGAATTAAAAACCAAACAAAACTGGTTTTGATCATGGAACTTTGGTTTTGTAAGATGTTAACATTAGAAGTTGGGTGAAAGGTCTACAAGAATTCTCTGTACCATTTTTGTAACTTTTCTCTGCAGTCTAAAGTTATTTTTAAATAAAACCTTTTAGAAAGCCATCGAAAACCTTCCAATGTTGCCTTGTGTACAGCTGATGCCCTGAAGCTCACTAATAATTAATTCACTTTAATAGAAATAAATGGCTTGAAGTTCATAAATAATTCACTTTCACCTTGCAGTAACTTTTTCAACCATTTCTCCTAACAGCCTCAGCTCTTGATCACACGCCTGAGATTCACTTTTACAGTTTGACACATGATGCTGGCCAATGGTTTCTGAATTTTGCCTTCTTTTCATAAGAACCCTTTTGTTTGGGACCATTCAGCCCCCAGTATCCTTCCCAAGAGGAAGGTCAGGCTTCCTGGGCTGGCTCCCAAGGACTCACCAAAATTAATCTTCCCGACAGCCACCACGGAAGCTCACCACTTTCAAAGCTTGTAGGCGTTCCTCGTGGAAAAGTGAGCATGGTCAGAGACACCTCTTACCCACCTCCTTTCAGAGATATCACTGTTAGTCTTCTTTCCAAGGTCAGAACTTGGCCCTGGGAGGTTGACCTCCAGTGTCTTTCCATTGGCTTGACCTCTTAAGCCCTTAGCCATCCTGACCAGAAGAGGGAGTAGTCACAACAGGAAACTTCTTAGTTCTGGCATTAGTCTTCCCAAACTCCAGTTATTTGCTTAGTCTGTGCAAGTGAATCTCTGCTCCCGTTTCCCACTTGACATAGACTGCTATGCATAGACTGCTATCCTAAATTCTTGTTTTAAATTATTATTTATTTGGCTGCGCCGGGTCTTAGTTGTGGCACGAGGGACCTTCGTTACTGCATGTGGGATATTTAGTTGCGGCATGTGGGATCTAGTTCCCTGACCAGGGATCAAACCCAGGCCCCCTGCATTGAGAGCACGGAGTTTTAACCACTGGGCCACCAGGGAAGTCCCTGCTATCCTAAATTCTTACTGTGTAAAAAGATTAACAGTGGTGACCTTTCCCTCTTACCTTTTGAAGTAATATGTGCAAAGAAAAAAAAATTTTAAACCAAAGTCACTCATAATTCCATTAAGCAACAAAAAAGAGATAGCAACTGGGGTTTTAAAAAACATTAGAATCAATATATTTTTATTTATACTTATTTTCTGGTATTCTGATTCTTAACTCAATAAAGGATATCTACCAGAAATCTACTTCAAACCTCCAACATCATGTACCAGAGTTAAACATGCCCTTTAATGTTGGGAACAACTCAAGGACAGCTGCTATCACTGCTACCGTTTAAAATTGTATTGCAAATTTCTGCGTGTCAGAAGACAAGAAAAAGAAGGAAAAGGTAAAACTGTTATTTATTTTAAGGAATTTTTAATTTTTTCAGATTCTTTTCCTTTATTGTTTATTACAAGGTATTGGATATAGTTCTCTGTGCTATACAGAAAATCTCGTTGTTTATCTATTTTATATATATTGTTATGTATTTGTTAATCCCTCCTAATTTATCCCTCTCCCCCTCTTTCCCCTCTGGTAACCATAAATTTGTTTTCTACGTCTGTGAGTCTGTTTCTGTTTTGTAAATAAACTCAGTTGTATTAATTTTTAGATTCCACAGATAAGTGATATCATATTTGTCTTTCTCTGTTGGGCTTAGTATGATAATCTCAAGATTCATTCATGTCGCTGCAAATGGGAATATTTTGTTCTTTTTAATTGTTGAGTAATATTCCATCGTATACATATACCACATCTTTTTTATTCTTTCATCTGTTGATGGGCATTTAGGTTGCTTCCATGTCTTGGTTATTGTAAATAGTGCTACTATGAACATTGGGGTGCATGTATCTTTTCAAATTAGAGTTTTCATCTTTTCTGGATATATGCCCAGGAGTGGGGTTGCTGGATCATATGGTAATTCTATTTTTATTTTATTTATTTATTTTAAAATTTTATTTATTTATTGGCTGCGTTGGGTCTTCGTTGCTGTGTGCAGGCTTTCTCTAGTTGCAGCGAGTGGGAGCTGCTCTTTGTTGCGGTGCGCGGGCTTCTCATTGCAGTGGCTTCTCTTGTTGCAGAGCACAGGCTCTAGGCGCAGAGGCTTCAGTAGTTGTGGCACGTGGGCTCAGTAGTTGTGGCTCACAGGCTTCAGTAGTTGTGGCTCGCGGGCTGTAGAGCACAGGCTCAGTAGCTGTGATGTACGGGCTTCATTGCTCCATGGCATGTGGGATCTTCCCGGACCAGGGCCAAACCCATGTCCCCTGCATTGGCAGGAGGATTCTTAACCACTGCGCCACCAGGGAAGTCCCTATTTCTAGATTGTTTTTTTTTTTTTTTTTTTTGCAGTCGCGGGCCTCTCACTGTTGTGGCCTCTCCCGTTGCGGAGCACAGGCTACGGACGCGCAGGCTCAGCGGTCATGGCTCACGGGCCCAGCTGCTCCGCGGCATGTGGGATCCTCCCGGACCGGGGCACGAACCTGTGTCCCCTGCATCGGCAGGAGAACTCTCAACCACTGCGCCACCAGGGAAGCCCAACTCCCCATTCTTTATGTATGGGCTCGGAAGAACGACTTCCTCCCAAAGAATGTTGTATGGAGAAAGGGAAAAACCTCACTTTACGGTGGAGAATCCTGACAAACACTACTTAAGCCGGGTGACCAAGGCCAGCATCAGCTGTGATAAGCTAAGTCGATAGTGTGTACCCTTCATATCATGTGATGAAAGTGGTACTTTACCTCTGTGGTCTTCCTCCTCCAAACCCCCAAATTCAATCTAACCATGAGAAAAACAGCAGCCAAAACCAATGGGTGGGGGGCATTTTGCAAAACCTCCAACCAGCACCCTTCAAGATTGTCAAGGTCATCAAAACAAGAAAAGCCTGAGAAACAGTCACAGCCCAGAGGAGACTGTAGAAACATACCTAAACCCAATGTGGCACTTGGATAAGATCCTGGAACAAAAAAAGGATATTAGGTAAAAATTAAGGAAATCTACATAAAGTATGAATATTAGGTAATAGTGATAATGTATCAATATTGGCTCATTAACTGTGACAAATGTATTATACTAATGTTATATATTGATTGTTATATGGGAACTCGGTATTATCTGTAATTTTTCTGTAAAATTAAGACTATTCTAAAAGTAAAAGTTTATTTTTGAAGGGCCCACAAAAGCAAGTTGCAAAAAGATATAATTTCTATTATACATCTCTATAATCAACTCATTAAAAAAAAGCCAGTACATGTGTCTTTGTGTATATTTCCATCGTATACACAAGCACGTGTATATAACTGATGTAGAACTATAGAACTGTGTAGTCCAATAACCACTAAGTCACATGTGGCTAAAAATAAGTAACATTTCCTCAGTCACACTGGCCACATTTCAAGTGCCCAGTGGCTAAATTGAGTGGTTACTATCTTGGACAGTGTAGATACAGAACATTTTCATCATTACAGAAATTCTTTTGGACAGCACTGCCACAGGATATCACCACACTGAAAAGACACTTAAGAATATACACCAATCAAGTGATTACTCCTGGAAAAAGGAATTCACTTTTTATTCTATATTCTTCTGTATTCTTTCTGTTTTTTTACCTATGAACTTGATTTTATCATATTTTAAAATTTTTTTATTGAAGTATAGTTGATTTATGTATTCTTTCTATTCTTATGAACATATATTTTTATTGTTTTTGTAGTTTGAAATGTTTTTCACTTTAGTTTTTAAACATTTTGCATTAAAAAAAATGGTGCATCAGATGTTGTTTAAATGAGTTATTTTCCTCAGTATTTCTGTCATTTTCCATGTGTCTGTTAGAGGCAAAATTTGTTTAGCCAAATTTAGCACTGAAAGGCTGCTCAAAAACGTTGGCATTTGACAATCGAATAATTATGATAATATTAACGTCTTTTTCCTAAATTGTACCTTGATTTTTAAAAAATAAATAAAGGAGGCAAGAGTAGAAGGCTAACTTCTTCCTTCCTCAGATTTTAAAATGGTTGTACCCAATTTAAATGAAACTGATCTTCCATTATATTCTCTTCTCTATCATTCCCAATTATTCTCCCCAACACTCCACAGAGGAAAAGCTTAATTATTTTTCAGTGGATGGGCATTTTTAGACAAGTATGTGCGTATGTATGAATGTATTTATTTGTATTTTTTGGAAAATGTTAGGAGAATTATCTTCAAATGCCAATCAAATAAAAATGCACAATAGCCCCAAAGGTGGAAAACAATATATTAATTTATTTCCAAGAAAACAACATGGAACATCATCGAAAACAAAGTTTTCAGGGCACCTCCAAGGGCTAGCAGAAATCCACTAGTCCAAACACTACGCTCTTCCAATATTAAAGTACTTAAGACATAGAAGAAATGACCAACAACGGACATGTAAACATCTTCTATTCCAAAAGATTTCTTGTTCTACAGGAGAAAGATCCAGTGTAAAGCAACCCTTCTTCTCAAGCGGTGTCATGTAAATTAGTTGAAAAAAAAAGGTATCTTCAGATTCTGCCTTTAGCTCTGGGTGTGTTCCCTACCCCTGGACTCTTCATCAACCAATACAGTTCCATCTTTTTTTTTTCGGTAGCAGGAAAAAAGAAGGCTTTACTTCAAAGTCACTAGAAGTCATTAAATTCAAAGTCATTAAATGTGATTAACATTCAACAGGCACAATTACAGAAAAAAATAACGTTGCGTGGATTAAATGTATCATTAATTGTAGTTACTGTTGTTCATTAGAAGAAATAAATATCAAGGAACTGGATGGAATATAAGAGTAGACTTCACATTTTTCTGACGTGACAGGACGTTTTCTCAATATTAACACTGAGACCATTCTGGGATGCTAAATATGGCTTTACTTCACCTTCTCTAAATGTTCCACCTCAGGAAATGAACAAAGGAGACCAATAAGAGAATCCCGATTCTCAGGCAGATCATGCGAGCTTCCCAAGAGCGTTGTGAGATTTGAAGGCCATGAGACGTAAAGGAGCAAGCAGAACACCTACAGAACACAATTGGCTGTGGCTTCCGTCTCCTCCTTCCCTTCTCTCTTGGGAATGATCTCTGATTTAGACCTCATTTTGTAATTTCTGATATCCTGGGCCTGATATCACAGTCTACAACCCCGCACATGAAGGTGTTAAAATACAACCACCCTGTAAGATTCTCTAGAGCAGCCTTTCCAACGTGGACGTTATTGCCAGGACTTTTAGAGTGAAAAAGCTTCTGACTTACTTCTCCTCCTTGTCTCTGCACGTGTCTGGTGTATAATAAACACTCCAGAAATACTTATTGACCAGATGCGGAATGAATGAATTGGATACATGAATGGGACGAAGTGACCAAAAGGCTCACACACATTTGAAAGCTTTTAAAAATCCAGGCACTCCTATGACCCCCAGGCATTGCAAAGCTACCCAGAGCATACTATGGACACCTTAAAGGCTCACGGGACAGAATTTGGTCTCCACTTTGCAGATAAGATCACTTTGGTCGGGGTGGAGAGTAGTGGCAATAAAGGAAAGTGATTTACTCGGAGATATTCAAGGCTTGAGGCTAAACCCATGCAACAGCACCTCTCTTCTAGAAATTCTTCATGCTTCAAGAACTTTTCCATGTTCTCAATGGAAAACAAGAAAGAGGGATCAGAGCACATTCTGACAAATATTCAAGAAACTGATTCCCCCGGGGGGCCTTTTACTGAAGAGGCAGGCAGTGACTGCTGTCTCCAATTCTGTCTCCTGTGAATGGCTTTAAATTCTATACAGAACTTTAGACACAGGAAACTTGAAAATGCTACTGTGGAAACTCAGGAACAAGATCTAGTTCTCAGTTCTAGGAGCTCAAGTTGTAAAGGAGATTGGTCAGTTACCCAAAAGGCGATTTCTATGCCTACGTGCAGGTAAGCAAAGAGCAGGGGATATCCATCAATGTGTGGCTAGAGATCTGTTACAAAAGATTCCTTCTTCAAAGAAACCCAGTTCTTTTTCTCCTAAATAGTATTATCCACAATTCTCCTTTCCATTAGAACATTTATATACGATGAAGATCAGATGCAAATCCGAGGACAGTTTATCACTGATGAGAACTTTAGCCTGATGCAGAGACGAGCCTCGAGAAACTGGCAGAGTGGCCAAAGCGCCAGCATCACTCTGCACAACCACCCTGACAGCGTATTTCACGGTGTCCAGAGAATATTTTAACATGTAATAATGTAGTCAGGTCCTGAAGCCATAACCTTGGCCCTGAGACTGTTCATGTAACCCAGGCTAAGTTTTTCTCACAAAGAAAAGCTCTCCTTTCCAGCTGCGATTTTCCTTCAGTCGTGAGTGGCAGTAGATCAAAAATACCAGCTGGGCTGTATTGCAATTTCACTCTGATTTAGGGTTCTTTCTCTAAGCCTCAGCTCTAGGCATTCCACAGTAAGGGGGTACGTAGTGAGCTCAAACTTGTTAGCAAAGAGGCTTGACGAATTAATCAACCACTTTAAGTCTCCGTTTCCATAGATACAAATGCCATGGACGTAGTGGCCTGTAAAGGAAGAGAACAAGAAACAGTGAAAACAGGCTTGTTTTTGAGTCAGGGGTAGTGAGCTTGCAAAATGGTAGGGTTACTGCCTAACTGCTGCGTGGCTAGCACTGTGTCAAGGGCTACAGGATTGTGATGAAACAGCGTTGTGCTGGCCCAGCCCACGAGGAAGTTAAACTTTCTACGGGGAGAAAGAGGTACAAACATGCATTTGAAGAAAATGAGAGTTAAATAATACAAAGAAGTAACACAACAGGCATCACAAGGCCGTTCATGGACTGTATCATGAACTTTGGATTTCATGGATGAGAAGTTCTAGAAGTGTAGAGATGGGAGAAGTCTTGATGGGCTGTATTGGTCAGGTCTCTTCTCTGAGCTCCAGCCTGGTCTAGCCAAGTGCCTACTTTATCTCTCCTCTTAGGTGAGTAATAAACCTCACCCACAGGTCAGGTCTCAAGTGCTTAATCCTCTCCGAGTCTTCCCCATCACAATCCATAGCAAGTCTATTCTTCAGTGCCCTGGGCACTTCTCCCCCTTTTTTTCACACTCCACATCCAATCTGGTAGCAATCCTGTCAGCTCAACCTTCAAAATACTAATAGAATTTGACTACTTTTCACCACCTCCACTACCTGCACCCTAGTCCAAGCCGCCTCCATCTTCCTGTCTGAATTGTTACAATAACTGGTTTCCAGCGCCTCCATTTTTGCCTGTTAGTACATTCCCAGCACAACAGCCAGGGTGATTGTTTTAAATGTAAGCAGAAGATGTCTCTGCTGCTCAAAACCCTCTAATGGCTTTTCATCTCATTTGCAGTAAAAGCCAAATTCCTACCAATGGCATTCAAGACTCCTCAGACTCTCCTGGACTCACCTCCCACCACTTACTCATTCAGTTATAACCTTTAATAACCCTTCCCAGCTCGGTGCTTTGTGACCACCCAGAGGGGTGGGATAGGGAGGGTGGGAGGGAGGGAGATGCAAGAGGGAACAGATATGGGAACATATGTATATGTATAACTGATTCACTTTGTTATACAGCAGAAACTAACACACCATTGTAAAGCAATTATACTCCAATAAAGATGTTTAAAAAAAAAAAAACAAAAAACCCTTCCACATTCACATCAGCCAGACTGGCCCCCTTGCTGGTCCCAAGCACCCACAGACATCCATCCGTGTTTGCGCTTTCTCCCCTGTACCACGTCCTTCTACCAGACAGCCTCAAGGCTCCCTCTGGCACCACCCAGGGCTCGGCGTCAAGGTCAAGGTCATCTTCTCATATGAGGCTGTCTCTGACCTCCTTCCCTTCTTTCCTGATTCATTTTCCTTTTGACACTTATTACCAAACGTGTTTGTTTGTTTATTGTCCTTCTCCCCAGACTAGAATATAAGCTCCTGAAGAGCTAGAATTTGAGACCACTGTGTTCACTTCTGTGTCCCAGCATCTGGAACAGTGCCTGGTAAATATTAGGTGTTAAATGAATAGTTGTTGAATAAAAGGATAGAGAAGGATGAGTGGAGAGTTCACAGGTGGGTAGAATTGGGAAGCATCAGGGGGATGGATGGGAAAGCATCAGGTGGGAAAATGCCTCTGGAAAATGTAGAGATGAGAATTTTCTGCTAGAATAGGGTTTGTTAGGGAACAGGTTAAAAACAAGGAAGTTGGTACTCCTTCCAGCATTTCTTTGCATATGGTAGAAATATTATGGTTGACTGACTTGAAATAGATGAAAGTTGGGCCTCTTTTATCCCATAAAGGGGTTGGGCCTTTTTATCCCTTTCTTATGAAAGGGCTGGAGAAGTTGTGTTTTTTTTTTAATTTATTTTTGGCTGCGTTGGGCCTTCATTGCTGCACACCGGCTTTCTCTAGTTGTGGCGAGCAGGGGCTACTCTTCGTTGTGGTGTGCGGGCTTCTCATTGCGGTGGCTTCTCTTGTTGTGGAGCACAGGTTCTAGGCGCACAGGCTTCAGTAGTTGTTGCACGCGGGCTTCAGTAGTTGTGGCTCGCGGGCTCTAGAGTTCAGGTTCAGTAGTTGCGGTGCACGGGCCTAGGTGCTCCGCAGCATGTGGGATCTTCCTGGACCAGGGCTCGAACCTGTGTCCCCTGCACTGGCAGGTGGATTCTTAACCACTGCGCCACCAGGGAAGTCCCTGAAGAGCTTTTTTGAATAGAAGAATCAAATGATGAAATAGATTTTAGCAAGATTAATTTTGCAGAGCTTTGCAGGGTACATTAGGAACCAATCAAGAGACTACAGTAATTGTGTAAACCAGAGAGCAAATTTGTTCAAAGTTAATGGTTGCCATGAGTGGGAAAAGAAGGCTATTAGAGGCAGAGCACAGAAGGACTGACAGGACTTGGTGATTAACTCAATGTGGCTGGAAGGAAGTTCAGTAGACAGAGAAAATCACTGGAGAAAAAAGCCGGAGTTTAAGGAAGTTAAAGAATAACCGGGTAGTGGGTGGGAAGAACTCGGTACATGGGCAGCACGCCCATGCTTAAGAAATGGCAGTGAACAGGAGAGAAGATTCCAGGCTGGATCAAGTAGAGGGTGCCTAGACAGCTTGCTCTTCAGGATAGAGGCAGTAAGTACACCTTTGCTTAGGAAAAGAAACAGCAGAGAGGGAGACACTGAGAATGCAAGAGAGCAATGGGATAATTTAGGGGGATCCACACACAAATGAGACCAGATGCTGACCTTGGTTGTGAGGATAGGTCACTTTTCCTTTTGAAACAGGAAGCAACAATGAGAGAATGGGTCCAAAATGTTCTAAGATGGCGGAAAGGGATGACATGACAAAGGAATTGATAAGGAGATTTTAATCAAATATCTTCAAAGTTCTTCCTAAAGTTGAATTGATCACCTTTTGAGAGTAGAAAGGCTGTTTTTTTTGTTGTTGTTGCTGTTGTTGTTGTTTTTTTTGCAGTACGCGGGCCTCTCACTGCTGTGGCTTCTCCCATCTTAGAGCACAGGCTCCGGACACGCAGGCTCAGCGGCCATGGCTCACGGGCCCAGCCGCTCCGCGGCATGTGGGATCCTCCCGGACCAGGGCACGAACCCGTGTCCCCCGCATCGGCAGGCAGACTCTCAACCACTGCGCCACCAGGGAATCCCAGAAAGGCTGTTTTAACATAAGATTGGGAGCTTAAAGGTGGGCAGAAAAGCTCAAAAGGTGTACCCCGGGAAGGGTACCAGGACAATAATGACGTAAATAAAAGAATAAGTAGGCAGCCAGAGGGTCTAGCTGAAGGTAGACAGTGGGTGAATTTAGGGCAGTTCTGTGACATTCTTCAACAATGTCCTGCTTCAGGAACCACAAATGGCAAAAAGTAGATGACAGTAATGATTACGTGCAGGAATCAGCCTTGTAGGATCAAACGGCAAGGGAACCTAAAATGTCAGCAAGAACAGTACACAACAGCTGACACAGTACACAGGCTGGACGAGGGGTCCTCAGAAAGAAACTGGTAGGAGGAGGAAAGTCGAACCTCTGGAAATTCCAATTTTAAAAAAGCAAACACATTTAAAACAACAACAACAACATATTTCAGATGTGGGGATACAGCAATGAACAAATCGGTCAAAAATCCCAGCCCCGTTGGAGCTTCTATTCTGTTCTGGGGAGAAAGGCAGTAAAATATATAATATGTAAGTTGGTGAAGGAAACTAGTAGGGTGACAAACAGATCGTAATCAGAGATGGGAGCTCCAAGTTAAAGACCATAGGTCTAGAATGGTACTCTGTGATTTGAAATGCTAAGAGAGTTTGTAAAGTGGGTACACTCACAGGTTTGGAACAAATCCTATTACTCACAGCCAAGGGGAAAAGGTCCAGATTGTATTACTGACTTGCTGGTTTAGCAAAATGTTCTATTTCCTCTGGACTATGTCTTTTTCTTTTCCCTGTATAGTGGTCTGGGGACAAACATTTTTTATGCTATGAACGCTGTAAGGCTTTCAGATGGCATAACAGATACTAAGAGAAGAAAAAAACGAGACATTTGTTTGAGAGGGGCGTGGGCTACCCAAACGTCGTACCCTGTGTAGGTTCCTGGCTAGGGGCTATCTTCATGGCCCCTACCTGTCGTGTGATTAGTAAAGGTCCCTATAAAAATGCAAACCTGACTTGTCTATACCTTCTCTACTGAGGTAGGTCCTGGATACAGGTGCTGACCATGAGACTGAAGGTAAAGCTCTACTTGGGTGGGTTGCGTGTGTGGCTGAAACACAGTGGACAGGAGCTTTGTGGGGGGGGGGGGCTAGAGCTGTAATGTAATCACATCACATGGGTCCTTGCTGTGGATGTTGGAGTCCTCAAGTGTCACAGCTGGAGAAGAGGTGGAGAAGCAGATCAGAGGATGACCAGATCAGAGGATGGTTCTAAAGGGAAGGTGATAGGGGTTATAGAAGGAAGTGGAGAAGGCAACCTATCCCAAATATTGGGACCCTGACTGATGGATATGGTCCACTTTCTAAGGAGATCAAAGAGCAAAGTACCCTCCTCTCCATCCCCCTCCCCCCACTAGGAGGGCAGGCCACGATGAGAATGCAGGCAGGTGGCAATGAGCTGTCCTCTGGGGAACATGTGGGCTGATTGAGGTAAAGATGTGACTATGCTTAAGAATAGAGTGTGCAGTGACATGAGGATGCTGTCATCCATAATGGAAGGGGACCCCCGAGAGACAAACACCGGAAAGAGGGTGAGTGTAATGGAGAGAGGTAGAGAAACAGCAGTTTGGATGTTCTCATCTGAAATGTTAGGTGTAGATAAGATGGGCTGAGGATAGAGCCGTAGACTGAGTGGAAGAGGAGAGGAGGCCAAACTTCGTTACCACAGGGAGAACGGGGCAAACCTTCCTATTGACTCACTCATCCATTCGCTCAATCACTTATTCACTGTATATATATTTATTGCCTGTTCTTATGGGGTGAATTGTATTTCCCCCAGATTCATATGTTGAAGTCCTAACCTTCCAGCACCTCAGACTGTAACTGTGTTAGATGTAGGGCCTTTAAAGAAGTAATTAAGTTAAAATGAGGTCATGTGAATGAGCCCTAATCCAATATGACTGGTGTCCTTATAAGAAGAGATTAGGACACAGACACACCCAGAGGGTAGGTCATGTGAGCGCACAGGGAGAAGACGGCCATCTACAAGTCAAAGAGAGAGGCCTCAGAAGAAACTAAACCTGCTGACACATTGATCTCGGACTTCCAGCCTCCAGGACCGCGAGGAAACAAATTTCTGTTGTTTAAAACACTCAAGTCTATGGTACTTTGTTATGTTAGTCCTAGTCAACAAATACACATGCCCACCATGTACCAGGCAAGAGTTCGAATATACACCAGGACTGATGAAAAGCCTTCTTTACAAGGTTCTGTAGAAATGAAAACTACTTGTTTTCTAGTTCTTATCCACTTGGAGGGGAAACCTCTCTTGTTGCTGTCACCTGCCATCACGCCAGAGCTGCAGCAAACACCTTCAAGCCACCTGGAAACCTGTCCGTAGGGGGAGCAGAGGTGGACATGAGGTATGGGAGTCAGTGGTAAGAACATGACATCACTTCTCATCCTGACCACTGTCTCCTCGTAACCGCTGCACGCCCAAAGGAGCAGAGAGAGGAATGAATAATAAGGAAAAGGCAGAAACTTGCAAGAAGAAAGCACCGTTACAATTTGAACCTACCTCTACATCTCCCTAGGAAATTATAAGCTGGAGAATGTCTTTACGATACTTAGATTTACTTTTCAAGGACTGTGTCTTGAAGCCTCTTGCTACTCTGTTTAATAATTCACAGATTGGTCTAAATGAACCAGCAGGGCTCTCTGTGAGAACCCCTGTATTCCACAACCTTCATGCCAATACCAACAAGCAGTGTGACCTCACAGTTTCAAATGAATGCCTCACCGTGGCAGCCTCCGTGTTTATCTTCCATGTCAAACCACTTTACAGCTCTGAGGTTCCCGGCCCACGATGCGTTTGGCATGGAGCCAGGAACACCTGCAATGTTGATAAAGAAGAAAAGCAGAAATGAGAACCAAGAAAGAAAGGTGTCAATTTCATCAGTTAAGCTTCCAGGTCATGTTCATTTTCTCCCAGTATGTTATCTTCCGTTTCAGATTTTTCATCATTGGTACAAAACCCCACAGGCTTATGGTGCGAAGAGTTGGTAGTTATGGATCTAGACTTGCCACCAGTAAAAACAATCCATTGGTTTTTTTCATAATTTGTGCCCAAGCCTGCAAGAAATGCCATTGCATGAAAACATAATGCAGATGAAGAAGCTGGAGATTTTTGGTCTCAATGCCTTTTAATTAGATTTACTTTTTAAGGGACTTCCCTGGTGGTTCAGTGGTTAAGAATCCACCTGCCAATGCAGGAGACACGGGTTTGAGACCTGGCCTGGGAAGATCCCACATTCCACAGAGCAACTAAGCTCGTGCGCCACAACTACTGAGCCCCCATGCCACAACTACTGAAGCCTGTGCACCTAGAACCCGTGCTCCGCAAGAGAAGCCACCGCAATGAGAAGCCTGCGCATGGCAATGAAGAGTAGCCCCTGCTTGCCACAACTAGAGAAGGCCCGCGTGCAGCAAAGAAGACCCAATGCAGCCAAAAAATAAATAAATAATAAATATTATTTAAAAAAATAAATTTACGTTAAAAAATTTTATTGGAGTATAGTTGATTTACAATGTTGTGTTAGTTTCAAGTGTACAGCAAAGTGAATCAGATATGTATTTCCATTCTTTTTCAGATTCTTTTCCCATATAGGTTATTACAGAATATTGAGTAGAATTCCCTGTGATATACAGTAGCTCCTTATTAGTTATCTATTTAATATATAGTAGTGTGTGTATGTTAATCCCAGTCTCCTAATTTATCACTTCCCCCCATGTGTCCCCTTTGGTAACCATAAGTTTAATTTCAAGATCTGTGGGTCTGTTTCTGTTTTGTAAATAAGTTCATTTGTATCATTTTTAAAATTAGATTCCACATATAAGTGATATCATATGACATTTGTATTTCTCTGTCTGACTTACTTCACTTAGTATGATAATCTCTAACTCCACTCATGTTGCTGGAAATGGCATTATTTCATTCTTTTTTATGGCTAAGTAATATTCCATTGTATATATGTACCAAGCAAGTCTTCTTTCTCCATTCCTCTGTCAATGAACATTTAGGTTGCTTCCATGTCTTGGCTATTGTAAATAGTGCAATTATCAAAAAATTTTAGGACTTCCCAGATAACAGTTATCTTAAAGTGAAAGCTCACAAAACAGGCCACTCGATGTCTTTAGTGCTAATTAAGTGAGAGAGATTCCAGGGTCGCTCCTATATGAAGTTTGCAATATTAGACATATGGAACTCAAGCAATCTTTTAACACAATATCTTTTTTATATGCTAAAGTTCTTGTTGAGCATTTGGTGTAGCCAACCACTGTGCTGGGCAGTAAGGGATAGTGTAAGTGACAAGACACAATTCCTGATCATCCAGTAAAGATGATGAGCCCCCAAGCAATGGTTTTTTTTTTTTTTTTGTCTGTGTTGGGCCTTCGTTGCTGTGCACGGGCTTTCTCTAGTTGCAGCGAGCAGGGGCTACTCTTCACTGCAGTGTGCAGGCTTCTCACTGCAGTGGCTTCTCTTGTTGCGGAACACAGGCTCTAGGCACGCGGGCTCAGCAGTGGCAGCACGTGGGCTCAGTAGCTGTGGCTCGCGGGCTCTAGAGCACAGGCTCAGTAGTTGTGGCGCACAGGCTTAGTTGCTGTGCGGAGTGTGGGCTCTTCCCGGACCAGGGCGCGAATCCGTGTCCCCTGCATTGGCAGGTGGATTCTCAACCACTGCGCCACCAGGGAAGCCCAAGCAATGGGTTTTGAGCTTTGAGTTTTTCCTAGACTGGTGTGCACTGATCTACCCATCTTCTCTATTTCTTTCAGTTGTTCTTTTGACCAAAAGTTGCTGACCAATACTTGCTGATGCATTATCAATTAATATTTAACTCACCTTTGAACTGTAAAAAGCCTTTAAAAGGGAGAGGAGGGCATTAGGCTGCCATTCTGCTAAACCAGGGCTTTTCCATGTTGGCACTATTGACAACGTAAGCTGGACAACTCCTTGTTGTAGAATCTTCCTTTGCATTGTGTGATGTTTAGCAGCCTCTCTGGACTCCACCCACCTGATGCCAGTAATACATATCCCCCCAATTGTGACAATCAAAAATATCTTCAGGGCTTCCCTGGTGGCGCAGTGGTTGAGAGTCCGCCTGCCGATGCAGGGGACACGGGTTCGTGCCCCGGTCCGGGAAGATCCCACATGCCGCGGAGTGGCTGGGCCCGTGAGCCATGGCCGCTGAGCCTGCGCGTCCGGAGCCTGTGCTCCGCAACGGGAGAGGCCACAACAGTGAGAGGCCCGCGTACCACAAAAAAAAAAAAAAAAAAAAAAAAAAATATCTTCAGATATTGCCGAATGTCCCCTGGTGGTGCAAAATTTCCCTATTTGAGAAACACTGTGCTATCTCCAATAACCTTCTCCATCTCAATATTTGGATGGGTCACAGAGACTGAAGGGTCCATTTAATCACATACAGTAGGACTTCCCTGGTGGCGCAGTGGTTAAGGATCCGCCTGCCAGTGCAGGGGACACAGGTTCGAGCCCTGGTCCGGGAAGATGCCACATGCCACAGAGCAACTAAGCCCGCGTGCCACAACTACTGAGCCTGCGCTCTGGAGCCCACGAGCCACAACTACTGAACTGAAGCCCGTGCACCTAGAGCTCGTGCTCTGCAACAAGAGAAGCCACCGCAGTGAGAAGCCCGCACACCGCAACGAAGAGAAGCCCCAGCTCGCTGCAACTAGAAAAAAGCCCAGGCACAGCAATGAAGACCCAACGCAGCCAAAAAAAAAAAAAAAATTTGTTAAGAACAAAGGTATGGATACCAAGGGGGAAAGGGGTGCCTTGGGAGGAATTGGGAGACTGGGATTGACACACATACATTGTTGTTACTATGTTGGGAGGAATTGGGAGACTGGGATTGACACATATACACTGTTGTTATTATGTATAAAATGGACAACTGATGGGAACATGCTGTATAGCACAGGGAACTCACCTAGTGCACTGTGGTAACCTAAATGGAAGGGAAGTCCAAAAGGGAGGGGATATCTGTATGCGTATGGCTGATACATTCTGTTGTGCAGTGGAGGCTAACACAACATGGTAAAGCAACCATACTCCAATAAAACTTAGTTATAAATTTTTTTTTCCTCTTTAAAAACACTAATGAAAACGTGCATTTTCAGACAGAAAATAAGCCCTGTTCTTTTGCCCTCATGTCACATAATAATATATGAGGATTTAAATCAAGTATCGTACTAAGGTCTCCCAGCTAAAATTAAATTTTGCACAGCCTTTTCTGAAAATGGTATGAGTCATCACCCCTAAGGGCTCTCTATCAGGCAGGATTCTTTTCTTGCTGCCAAACTTGAAAAGTTTGTTTATAAATGTGGAGTACTCAAGAAAAACACTCTTTATTAAGCAATATTTCTTCCTATTGTTTTAGTTTGCATTTAATACTTTAAAAGTTACTTTACTGCTTGCCTATCCAAAAAGAAGCTTCTTTATTTTGTTCTTAGGACACATTTTTAAAGAATTTAGAATAAAACTCACCTTGGTTAAGTTAGGGGGTGGGGAGAGGGCAGTTTGGAAAGCAAAGAGATAATCTGGTATATTGACTCATGTCAGCAAGATTAGCTGATGTGATTTTTGTGTCTATTTTGATTAAATAACTATAGCAGAAAAGTATGAATAAAACATTGCCACGACAAAAGGTCCCTTAACCTCTTCTAAAGGACTGCATTTTTAAAAGGACAAAATATTTTTCTTCCCTTTCATTCTCATTAATATTGATCATCACAAACTCTTATTCTGAAACACATTCCATTATTCTAGAGATAAGACCATGACATTTATAATTAATGACTGTTGTCTTTTAAATAAACACATAGGGAGTTCCCCAGTGGTCCTGTGGTTAGGACTCTTGTGCTTCTGCTGCTGAGGGCCCAGGTTCAATCCCTGGTCCGGGAAATAAGATCCCACGAGCTGCATGGCGTGGCCAAGAAAAAAAACAAACAAAAAACCCCCCCATGCATAACACCTATTAACCTCCTGCTAATAAAATTACAAACCTCAACTTCTATACTTTCTATTTGATGATAAATCTCAAACATGTTTGTTTAAATACTATTCATGTTGTGCTTTAAAAATCACACTTGTAAGAGCAGAAGTAGGGAGAGGGACAAACACAGACAATGTTGAATTCTACTTTGGTTTTTTTTGTTGTTGCTTTTTGTTTTTTTTGCAAAGAGCCCGTGAGGCACAGCCATATCCGGCAGGAATGGGAATAGACCCTTGCTTCTGAAATGTGGTTCTTGGACTGAGAGCTTCAATATCACCTGGAAGTTTGTTAGAAATGTAGCATCTCGGGCCCCGCCCAGACCTCCTGCACCAGAATCAGCATCTCCACAAGGTCCCCAGAAGATTCCTGCGCACAATCAAGCCTGGGCTACAGTCGACACTGCCAAGGACTCAGCTTCATTTCCTCCTCTCCCGGAAGTCCTCCCCTCAGCCTTCATCAAGTTTCCAGGTAGCTTCTCATCCTCCTATTCTCACTCAAATTCTGCTCTTATGAAGGAATCTGGTACTTACATCCTAGTGCCCTCTGCTGAGAATACAGTTGACCCCTGAAAAACACGGGTTTGAACTGCGAGGGTCCATTCATATGCGGATTTTTTTCAGTAGTAAATACTACAGTCTTTTGCAATAGGAGGTTGGTTGAATCCATGGATGCAGAACCTTGGATTCAGAGTAACCTTGGATACAGGGGAACCTCAGATACAGAGGACACTCAGACACACAGGAAACTTGGATACAGAGGGCCAGCTATAAGTTATACTCGGATTTTCGGGCGTCTGCACCCCGACCTCTGCGTTGTTCAAGGGTCAACTGTTTATGCATTTGAACCTCGAGATCACCTCCTTGAAGACAATCAGCCCACCTGTTGTTGGGAAAAAGCTGAGTTGAGTGGAGGGCCAGTTGTCACGGTGCCTTTGACTTCACAGCATTTGGCTCAGCATTCGGAGATACTGATCAATCTTAAAGGAATGGATGAGTGTGGCGCGCAACGGATGTGCCATCGCCTTAGGCTACAATGCTGATGGTGAGGACCGCTTAGCTGTGTGTGGACCAGACAGGCCTGGTTGCTACCTTGGCTTCCCAGTAGGCCACCATACTTGAAGGTATAATAACGTCCTACTTCTCAATATTGAAAAATATTTCTTTTACCCTCTTAGCAAGGGCCAACCCATTTCAGTTTGCCCTACAGCAACTGCCTAGGTGGCCACCAATCATCGATTCTCCACATCTGTCCTGCCTTGCACAACTAGCTTAGGGACAGATCAAACACTCAGCAAGACTCTGGTGACAGCTCTATTCGAATACTTTGTAGGTATCCCTTGCTTATTATTTTCAGCAGATAATGGCAAGCGAAAGATTGAACAGTCTGAATATACAGTGTGACCACTATTCAGTAAGCAGTTCAATCTGTCTTAGGTTAAAACATACATGGAAACCCCAAAGCTACTGATCCCATTACTTGTGCCAACGTCCAGTTGCTCCTTTCACTCCCATAAAAACATCTACTATGGGGCTTCCCTGGTGGCACAGTGGTTAAGAATCCACCTGTCAACGCAGGGGACACGGGTTCGAGCCCTGGTCTGGGAAGATCCCACATGCCGCGGAGCAACTAAGCCCGTGCGCCACAACTACTGAGCCTGCGTGCCACAACTACTGAGCCAGCTCTCTAGACCCCGTGCTCCACAAGAGAAGCCACCGCAATGAGAAGCCCGAGAACCGCAACGAAGAGTAGCCCCCGCTCGCCGCAACTAGAGAAAGCCGGCGCGTAGCAACGAAGACCCAATGCAGCCAAAAAAAAAAAAAAAAAAAAAAAAAAACCTACTGAAATGATCCACTAATGGGATATACTACGATACATATTATATCCCACGATACATATTATATATATACTATATATTTTTAAAATACTGGACTAGGTGATTGTGTTATTATTGTTGCTGTTATAATTACGATTATGATTATTGTTTGTCAGGAGGGTAGTTATGGGGTCTGTGGGTAGACGTCTACCTCAAACCACAAGTATCCTAGGAAGCATCTATTTTGCCTTATTTTTAGGACGGGGCAAAAAGGACACTAATCGTATCAGAGAAAACATTTTAAACTATAAAATCCAATTCTCTCATTTGCTCTTCAGAGACTTATTTAAACTAAAGATTTGAGATAGTGTTTACAGAGTAAGCAGGAATGTTTTCTTGGGGCTTAGCCTTTATTGGACAAATAACTGCATTTGTTGAATAAACGAATGTGTTTCTTTGAAACGCAAGTTTTATTTGTATTGACTTGAGTTTCTCCTTACTGTTCTTACACAGCGTGGTCCTCCTTTTGGGATACATATATGTGGTAACAAATCCCAGCACCTGCTTATTATTTAAGCTCAGATGCATACTTCTTAGCTTGTTAAATAAGCAAGAATTTTGGTTTTAAATGTCAAAAGTCAATGCTGGTGTCAGTGTATTGAAAGAGGTTTTCTCACAACTTCATGGTGGTGCAGGAAATGGGCACAACTCTGGAAAATCAATTTAGACAAGGAGGCGAAGCCACTATAATCACCAATTCCCTCTGGCCTTTTAAGCCACTAGTTTCACAATAAGCTAAGGAAATAACTTTTTCAATGTGAAAATCTGTACATGAAGGTGTTCATTATGGTATTATTTATGCATAAAGACTACCAGCAGAGGCTCTGAAGTCAGATAGTGACATGTACGGAAAAGCATTTCTTCTACCCTCTTAGCAAGGGCCAACCCTTTTCAGTTTGCCCTACAGCAATTGCCTGGGTAGCCAACAGTCATCTGTTCTCCACATCTGTCCTGTCTGGTACAGCTGGCATAGGGAGGAGATAAAACACTCAACAAGACGGGAACACTCAACAAATCCCAGTGTGTGACTTAACAGTTACGGTAATCTCTTTAAGACATCATGTATCAATACTAATCTTCAAAACCTCACAGGGTGGGAAGGGTAAGCTGGGACGAAGTGAGAGAGTGGCATGGACATATATCCACTACCAAATGTAAAACAGGTAGCTAGTGGGAAGCAGCTGCATAGCACGGGGAGATCAGCTCGGTGCTTTGTGACCACCTAGAGGGATGGGATAGGGAGGGTGGGAGGGAGACGCAAGAGGGAGGGGATATGGGGATATACGTATGCATATAGCTGATTCACTTTGTTATACAGCAGAAACTCACACAACATTGTAAAGCAATTACACTCTAATAAAGATGTTAAAAGAAACCTCACAGGGTTTTGTTAGTGTTAAATAAGATAATGTATGTGCTGTGTTTAGCATAGTGCTTGGCAGGCTTAACTAAATAAATGGTTGAAAGTATAATCGTTCCATTAAAATCACGGGGATGGAGTAGCTGTGGAAGAGACTACTTTTTTACTATAACCTAAAGCAAGTTTCTCAGCCTCCGTACTACTGGCATTTAGACTGGATAATTCTTTGCCGTGGAGACTGTCCTGTGTATTGTACTGTATTGGGTTGTCCAAAAAGTTCGTTCGGGTTTTTCCGTAACATCTTTAGCCAACCCAACAGGACCTGGCCTTTACCCACGAGATGCCAGTGGCATCTACACCTGCCCCCCACCCTGAACCCCAAGTTGTGACAACCAAAAGTGTTTCCAGATATTGCCAAATGTCCTCTGGGGAGCAAAACTGCCCCTGGTTTGAGGTGATTTTTAGAAATAAAAAGGTACATTTGTTTCCGCTTACCAATGGTTCATTAATCACTTAGGATTTTTTTTTTTTTTTTTTTTTTGCGGTACGCGGGCCTCTCACTGTTGTGGCCTCTCCCGTTGTGGAGCACAGGCTCCGGACGCGCAGGCTCAGCGGCCATGGCTCACGGGCCCAGCCGCTCCGCGGCATGTGGGATCTTCCCAGACTGGGGCACGAACCTGCGTCCCCTGCATCGGCAGGCGGACTCTCAACCACTGCGCCACCAGGGAAGCCCCCACTTAGGATTTTTAACACATGAAACTTACAAAAAGTGATCCTCTTTCGTTTCCTGTGGATGTTTTTTAGAATTCTGTAGTCCCTGAGATCATGACCTCTCAGTGTTCACCTCTGATAATTGCCAACAAATTAACTATGGTTGTAAAAGGAAAAAATGAAATGAGGAAAAGAAGAGAAACCTAGCATTTTACACTGGAAGGGATTTTAGAAATTTTCATGTTTTAATATTTTAATATGTTCCCTTCATTGCCAAGTTGTGCAAACCAGAGCCTAGAACATTTAAGTGAATTGCCCAGGAGTGTGAGCATGCTAAATTACCTGTCGATTTTGTTTCAAGATAATTTATTCACTCATTCAAACAGTTTCCTTGAGGGCCTCCTATGTTCCACAGGAGATGCTGGGGGTAAAGCCACAAATTAGATGCTCTGGGAGCTTTTGGCCCAGAGGATCCAGAAGGGTTTATATTTATTGATATTGATTTACTGATACCGATATTTTGGGCTAGCATATCCAGAAAGGTTTATATGTACTGATATTTTAATTTTTTTACTTTTATTGACGTATAGTTGAGTTACAGTGCTATATTAGTTTCAGGTGCATAGCCATAGCACAGTGATTCAGTTATATTCCTCCACCTTCGTGATGAATCCCAAGACTGACGTTCATCCCTTCCAGCTAGAACTGTTGAAATTTTGTGCAGTACGGGAGCCCCCAGCCAATTCCAATCTATATCGGCGGCTCTGCAAGTCTTACATGGCTTTAAAAAACAAAAAAACAATTATAAAGATATTTAAAAGGAATTTTTTTTTTAACTTCGATCAATAGTGGTGAAGCACAGAAATCCAATTCTTGTGCCCCCTTCCAGAATGAATCAGAAACTCTGGGGATAGGACACAGCAGATTTTATTTCTAGAAGACATTCATTTTAACAAGGCTTTAGAAAAGCCTCCATCAAAAGGTAGATGGGTAGGGACTTCCCTGGTGGCACAGTGGTTAAGAATCTGCCTGCCAATGCAGGGGACACCAGGGTTCGAGCCCTGGTCCGGCAAGATCCCACATGCCGGGGAGCAACTAAGCCCATGCACCACAACTACTGAGCCTGCGCTCTAGAGCCCGTGAGCCACAACTACTGAGCTCACGTGTCACAACTACTGAAGCCCACGGGCCTACAGCCCACGCTCCACAACAAGAGAAGCCACCACAATGAGAAGCCTGCGCACCACAACGAACAGTAGCCCCCGCTCGCTGCAACCAGAGAAATCGGTGCACAGCAACGAAGACCCAACGCAGCCAAAAATAAATAAATAAAATGTTAAAAAAAGAAAACCAAAAAAGTAGATGGGTAGGGACTTCTCCAGTTGCCCAGTGGTTAAGACTCCGTGCTCCCAATGCAGGGGGCCCAGGTTTGATCCCTGGTCAGGGAACTAGATCCTGCATGCTGCAACTAAGACCCGACACAGCCAAATAAATAAATATTAAAAAAAAAAAAAAAAGTAGACGGGTAGAATTTGAGACGGATCTTGAATGATGCGGAGAGTGTGATGAGCTCAAAGTATTGCCTAGGAAGCAACACCACAGTCATTGTTTGGAGGTAAAAATGGCTTGAGGATCTGAGAAGAGCGCAGAACTCCACCCCTCCCGTGGCTGCCCTACAATTATATTAACAGAGAATGAAAAGAATTTTAAAAAATCAAACTTTAAGAACTATTTCTCTTCTACAAAGTATTGCTTCCAGGGGCGCAGAGCAAGTTCCTGAACTCTAGCTCTCTGAGAATAAACTTGGATAAATGATTTGTCTTTCAGCACCTTCTCTCTGTACTTTGTTTTGAAGAGTTTGGTCTGTGTGGGTACACGTTGTACTTTTTAATATGCCAAAGCGAAATAAGTTTCCTTTCATCTGATTTGCTTGTCTTTAGTGCAAAATTATGCTAATTCAATGTAGAAAAGAAAGAAATACTGAAATGAAGAGCAATTGGGTTCATTTATATGCACTATTCTGTGTCATTATTTCTCTAGTACTGTTCAAGGAGCCCTGATCATTCTTTTCTTTGTAACTTTCCTCAAGTTATTCTGTTTTCTTGAGACTGTAAAGTTTTGTGAGTCAAGTATGAGACAATAGCAAATTCATGATGATGATGTCTCATGAAAGTTTGAGATTGAGTGGCCACATTTAAAGGAGTGGGCCTTTTATTTCAAGGTTCATGAAAGCACCTGGAAGAAAAAACTCACATGGTAGCGTCTGCCCACCGTTGGTTGGCAAACCATTCACTCCGAGGTGGTAAGAGTATCCGATGGGGGAGCTGTGTCAGGCAGGGCTGACTTCTGGCATGAACAGGAGGGAAGTACTCTCCTGTTAGACTTTTATCAGACATTCCAGAAATACCGTAATGTCTTTGATTAGACCTATCCTCAGACAAGCAGCCAGATAACTAGCAAATACTCTGGACATGGTTGAGCAAAAGGGGAAGGAAAGGAGGAAGAAGAGGAAGAAAGGAAGAAAGACAGAATTTGAAGTCATGTTTTCAAACTTCAGAATATATCAAAGCTTTCTGGAGTGCTTAAAATAAAGACTGTTGGGTTCTAGTCTCAGAGTTTCTTTTTTCTTTGTTTATAAATTGAGGTACAATTGCCATATAACATTATATTAGTTTCAGGTGTACAATATAATGATTTGATACTTGTATGTATTGCAAAATGATCACCACCGTAAGTCCAGTTAGCAACGAACTGGTTTTCAGTTGAGTCCCAACTGTTTTCCGATCTACCGGCCGTTCTTCAAGCCTTACCTGGCTTTTCATGACACCATTTTCCTTTGCGGGCGCTGCCCTAGTTCAGCTGCTTGACATCATCGCTCACCAAGACTATTTCAACTGTCTACAAACCAGTCTCTCTGCCTCCAGTCTGCCCGATTTGTTGGCAATACCAGCAAATGGCTTTTTCTATAATTAGCGTTAACCCTATTGCCTTCCTATTTGGGGGATGCGGGATCACTTTGAACCGTTTGCCCTGTGTCTGCTTCTTCAAGCCACTTTGAGATGCCTATCCACCAATCACTCACCCTCCGACAAACGAAAGCAAATTCAGACTTACCATCCCAAACCCCTTCTGCTGGTGTCCATTCCACCTCTTCCTAGAATTCCAACTCCCCACTCCACTTCTCATTTTACATTGCTGCTTCTGCTTCCTGGGACCCAGTTTAAAGTTATCTCTTCCCTCAAAAAACTTGTGTATAAACTGGCACTTTTTTCTTTTGCTTCAGACTGTCACTAACCAATTCCCCAGCTAGCCCCTCAGAACCATGAACCTGGCTGGGTCCAGCAGTTCAATACTCTAGGTCACATTCATGCCAGGGAGATACCAAAATGCCAACCATGGCACAAAAGGATTTTTGCAATTATGTCCCCAGACTACACATAGCAGATGGGCAGAAACCACATCTGATTGGTAGGCCTGTTTGGTTTGGCCCCCCTAGAAGGGGGGTAGAACAGTGGAAGAAAAAAAAAAAGATTTCCCATGAAAGTCTGGACTGTCAGAGTCCCTTGCCCACAATTCACTAGAACTTTATCCAGCCTGGAGCTCTCCTGCTGCCCTGCTGCCCACCTTGTTTCACTGGCTCACATTGTCTGCCTGGCCCTGTCAACGTGTAGTCTGAAACACTGGGTCTCCACACCTCACCTCTCAATACTGCCCACGTCATCCTTCATCACTATCCACGCACCCAGCTGTCCTGCCATCCTTTTGGGAATTCCCAAATCGGTCTTCCACTTTCATGTAGTTCTTTATACCCTGACTTATGCAAATATCTAAGAAAACAAGCTCAAAGTAAGTCAAGGGGCTGTAGTGCACCGCATGGTGACTGTAGTTATTAATACTGTACTGCATATCTGGAAGTTGCAAGAGAGAATCTTAAAAGTTCTCATCATAAGGCAAGAAAAATGTGTAACTATGGTGGTGGTGACAGATATTAACTAGATTTATTGTGATCATTTCACAGTAGGCACAAATACCTTATCACTATGTTGTACACCTGAAACTAACATTGTATGTCAATTATGTCTCAGTTTTTAAAACAAAGAAAAAAGAAAACAAGCTCATACTTGTTAGAAACTAAAGTTAGTAAAGTTTAAATCCTAAAATAGCCTCTTCTCCTAAAAAAATAATTTTTTAATAGACTTCTTTTTTTTTTAGAGGAGCTTTAGGTTCACAGCAAAACTGAGTGGAAGGTACATAGATTTCCTATATATTCCCTGACCCTCTCCTCATTTTATATGTAGCACACTGGCAAAGATTTAGAAAATGTTAATGCCCAGTGGTGGAGAGGGTGTAGGGAAATAGGGGTTTCAGAACTGCCAGGGGGAGTACAAACTGGACCAATTTTTGGAAAAGCAGTATGACACTTTGTACCAAAATGCTTAATTGACAAAATTCAATTGACAATTGAATGTACTGAAATTTGTCTTAAGGAAGTTCTTTGTAAATTCTTATTTGTGAGGCAATGTAATATAGTAATTAAAAGGAGAGACTCTGAAACTATATTGCCTGGGTTCAAGTGCCTGCTTGGCCAATTAGTAACTGGGGGACCACTGACAGGTTACCTAACTTCTCTGTTCCTGGGTTTCCCTAACTGTAAACAAGGATCAAAACAGTCCCTACGCCTCATGAAGTTGTCGCGAAGTGTGTAATATACCATGGTTGAGAATCCCTGCTTTTCAAAGACTATTTCATTGAGCATCCCTTTATAGGGATAATACTTTTCAGCTTCTAAAACACCAAACATTATGCCTTGGTAAGGAGAGATTTTATTTTTCACCCAATAAAGCAACTTTATTTGTAAGTTTTGAAGATTTCAAAAATACAGAAAAGTTCAGAGAAGAGACCAATTTTTTTTTTTTCCCCACTCCCCCAAATTAGATAATGTTAAGCATCCCGGCGCCTTTACCTTATGAATCTTTACCTTTTTTTTCTTAAAAATATTATTCTATAATTTGTGAAAAATCGAACACGTTATTCGAATGGATTCAAATGACTCATAAAAGTACAAAGAACAAAAATGAAAGTTTAAAAAAAAAAACCAAAACACTACAAAATCTTACATTTACAAGTAACCATCATTAAGAAAACATCATTTCATAAAGCATTTTTTGTACAGATAACTTCCATGTCACCTTAAGACTATGACACAGCTGTTAACTAGTTGACTAAACTATACCAAATATAGATTGCAAATAACCTTTTACAACTGGCCTTTACCATTAAGATGTATGGGTTGAGTTTCCTTAAATGAGCTTGGACATACCTTATGTACATGTTTACCACTTTTATGGGTTTATCAGTCCAAAAACCTGTTTCCTTAGGACCTAAGCTTTTGTTATTTGCATCATGTGAGCATCAAGTAATAAGTTTTCTCTGTGATCTATTTGTTTAGATGTGTTTGTTCATAGCTTGAATTAGGTATATGCATTTCAAGCGGCATTTCCTAGATTTTATGTGACTGTTTCAAATAAAAGTATCTACAGTATTGATTGCCCTTCTCACTACATTACGCAAAGCAATTTCATGGCCGGTTCGTTCCTTATAGGAATCAATAGAACACAGCATGCCCTGTACTGCTGTGTTTCCCGCCTGGGCAAAAGGTCCTTAATGAATCCATTAGACAAATTTTCATCTTGCCCTGCATGCAGTGCCTTCCCTTCCTCACCTTCAAAACAAGGTGCCAGGTTACACCCAGTTGGATGTAAATCAAGAATTCACTCCCAAGTTATAAAACATTCCTTCCAATTCCATGTTAAAGCAGCCAAATAAAAATCACCATTGCTTAGGACTCTTGTCTAATTTTAACCCCTGTTGACAACCCAAGACAGGTCCAAAGGATTTGAAGGTCAGTGGTAAATTCCACTTGCTGCAGGCACTGGGGTATATATATATAGGTTGCTAATTCTGGGAACTAAGTGCCTATCTATAACAAGCCTAATCTTTTATACAGAGCAGCAGAAGCACTTCTGTTTATACTCTTCTGCAAATGTGAGAAACATCTTTTAAAAAAAAAGAAAAAAAAACTTTAAAAAGAGAAGAAACATGGGAGCAAGTGTCCTAGGATGTGCCTGATGTATGTGGGTCTCCTACCCCACCCCTACCCCTCACCCCCGACCCCATGGAGTTTCCAGCAGTTTTTAGAAACACAGGAAGTCACACTACAGCCCAAGCATTTCTTCTTGAAGCATCTATGTAACCTGAACATTTGGATGAAAAGCACTAGGCTACAGTTAGAAGCCCTAGGACGACACAAAAGCAGCAGACCTGGTTGAGAGGGTCAAGATGATTGTCACTTCTGGAAGGGAGCAGAGGGGGGTTCCTGGAGTACTTGTAGTAACGTGGGGTTTTGTTCTGGTTACTCAGGGGAGGATCAGTTTGAAAATTCAGTGATTTCGATTCTGATATGTGCAGTTTTCTGTATGTATGATATTATATTTCAATGAAACATTTAAGAAAGTTATAGAGTAGGTGGGAATGTGATATTTACATAAATTTGTAAAACAAAACATGAGACTTCAAAGAAATGTTGGCCCCTTCAGTTCCTTGCCCCCTTCTCCAATTAACTTCACGATGTTCCCATTATTTATTCTGAATCACAGATACTGTCAAATCAAAGGTAACAAAAGCATACCAAGTTCAAGCTTCATAATGATATAACTACATGCTGTATTTACTTTTTTTTTTTTTCTTTTTTTTTGGCTGCGCGGTACAGCTTGTGGGGTCTTAGTTCCCCAGCCAGGGGTTGAACCCAGGCCCTCAGCAGTGAGATCACAGGGTCCTAACCACTGGACCACCAGGGAATTCTCTGTATTTACTTTATCACCCCAAATGAATAATATTACTAAAAACGACCCTACTTTTTTCTTTAAATAATAAGAGGTCAAACTATTATTTATTTATTATTTCTTTCTATTATTTACAGAAAATAATAAATAAATATATAACATGGGAAAAGAAAAGTTTGCCAAATGGAACCAACACTCAACAGATACCTGCCAGAGGATCTATAAGAAGCCATTATATTCACCTTGGAACATGCAAAATGAAGTCATTACAGTAAAAGAAAGGAAGAATAAGAAGCTGCTTTTACAGACCCCAAAGGCATCATGTTCTATGACGCCATTTTTACCACATTCTGGAAAAGGCAAAACCATAGGGATGGAGAACAGGTCAGGATTTGCCAAGGGTTTGGATTGGGGGCAGGGGTTGATTACAAGGAGCACCATGAGGGAATTTTTGGAGGTGATGGAATTGTTCTTGATCATGGTAGTGAATGCACGACTCTATGCAAACGCCAAAACGCAAGGGACTGGACACCAAAAAGAATGAATTTTACTGTCTATAAATTTAAAAATAAAAAGGAGGGCTGTTTCAGATTTAGCAACAATGTATAACAGAATGGATCTCCTTCATGGTAAATGGATACATTTAAAAATTCTATTTTGTAGTATACCCAGAGAATTTTTCATTTGAGAAATAGTAATATTCACTATCTTTTAAAAAATGAATTCTGAACACTTTTTATGGAATCCTGTCATTAAAACCCATCGTTCAGTATTAGACAACATACATACCAAAATGTAGTTACTGCCCTTTTCCTCCAGTACCCAGGGTATTTCAGAGAGAAATTGTGAGAAGCACTAAATATATAAAGTCTATTGTATTATGACTTACAAGTCCCACCTTCGTGACCCAGATCAGCTGCTAAATCATGTGACCCAAAGAAATCACTTCACCTTCCTGGGCTTTGGTTTCTCTAATCTTAAATGATTAGATTATCCTTTCCAACTCTAGTATGAAATTACCCACCCACTTCACAAAATCATTTTGTTATTTTTGAAGTAAGCATTCCGAGTTTCTACTCCTTCCAGAATCATCCACTTAAAAAAAAAAAAGAAGAAAAAGAAAACCTATCACCAAAACGACATTCAGTGGCCACCTTCTCACTACCTAGCTCAAATTCCTCATTTTACAGAGGGGGAAGCTGAGGCCCAGAGAGGTTAAGTGACATGCCCAAGGTCAAACAGCTAATTAAGGACAGAGCCTAGAACCTAGAAAATAATTTTGTCATGTGCATATCTAATATCTAGGTCACTGGCCCCTCTTACAGGGTCCAGTGGCTGGAGCTAGAAATTCCTCCTAAACTTTAAGTCCTAAAACCCAAATTAATTGAGGCCAAGGTTGGTTAACAGTTTGTGTCAGACAAGCTGTTAGCTGACAAGGCCAGAGTCCATTTTCTTCCCTCCACGCTGCCCTGTAAGACCAGAGAAACCTTCAATCTCAGATTACATTATATATATTAAAAATTAACAAGACGATTGAACCCAACAGAGGCCCATGAGAACATCTGGTAACAGGAAATACATTAAGATTTGGCTGAAATTTGCAAAATATCTTCAAGTCAATTCCAAATTCAAACATACAGGGGACTCATAAAATAATAAGACTATCAATTTGTCTTTTTTTTTTTCCTATATAGACGAAGCAGAATATTCAGACGCTAGAAGAGATGGAAAAAGTATCTCTAAACACTGCACGCTAATCAAGTCTTACTCTTAGTAACACACTCCTCCCACATTCCCTGCAGGAAGAGGAAGGCCAAGAAAATGAACATCTTAACAAGCATTATTTCCTCTAATGCTTGAAGAACTCGTGCTTATAGATTCAGTTTTGTCCATTTAAAAAAGGAAGAAGAGGGAGTTCCCTGGCAGTCCAGTGGTTAGGGCTCGGAGCTTTCACAGCCAGGGCCTGGGTTCAATCCCTGGTCAGGGAATTAAGATCCTGCGAGCTCTGCAGTGTGGCCAAAATAAATAAATAAAAATAAAAAAGGAAGAAGAAAACTCAATATGGTTGATATAATGTGTCCGAAAAGTTGGGTTAAAAAGGTTTTCACTTTTCAGCAAATCGTTGTTATGGGATATATAGAAAGCCTTAGCCTGGAATATTGGAATTTTCCATTTCTTTTGAAAAAAAGGAAGTTACTCATTTCTGAAAATTTGAGTCAACTCAGTGATGTCATAAATTTTAAGTTTTCTTGCTTTTAGTGTGTGTAGTATGTTGATGGTTGTTGAAACTGGCTGATGGGCACGTAAGGATTTACTGTATCATTCTCCATTCTGTTGTGTTTGTAAATTTCATAACAGAGTTTTAAAATTATCCCTGTGGAAGTAGCTAGGAGGGGCAACATTTGTTTGAACATTGAAATGGGAAGGATGTGGTTGAGTCAGCAGAAACCTGTACAGAATGATTGTGAAAAAACTCTCTAACTTCTTTCAAGTCTTGGCTATGTTGATTTCCTTTTCCAAGAAATTACATTTATTCTAAACAGACATCTGTACATGGTAAGGTTTAAGAAAATAAAACAATCCTATTAATCCCAACTCCTGTTCCTTTCATGTGGTGTGATCTCAAAAATAGAGTACTGAAGACACTCGTCCTTTGCATTTTTAAGGAAACACTCTTCTCATGGATGTGAGAACGTACTTCACAGTATTATTGTAAAACGTAAGTGAGGTTTTTCAGTATTCAGAATTTACACCAATAGCGTTAAGGGAAATCAAAATTATAAAAAATAAGTACTCATCCCAACATGTTAAACTGCTTAAATTTTCTTATACTTCCTCCTATTCCTCTTTGGGTGTACTTACATCTAGTTTTACATGGTTGTGGAGCCATGGTGCAGACGTCCTTTTGTATGAAAAGACATTTAAATGGATTTTATTTAACACCTTCCTTGAGAATCTCATTAGTTTAGAAATTCTAGACCGTATTAATAAATAGAAAAACACTTCACCTCTCACTTTACTCCCAATATTTTTATTCAATTCTCAAAACAAGTTTACCAAGTAGCCACCTTACCGTGACTGTGCGGTTGAGGAGCTTAAGGTTCGGGTACACAAGGCCACAAAGCTAATAAGGGCGGAGCTGAAATTCATCATCAGGTTTGTCTCACTCCAAAGCCCGGGATATTTCTTCGACACGAGTCCTTCCCAAGCATCAGTCACCTGCACAGCACTTTAACAGTATCCTCCATAAGCAACCAACACTGTAAAGCTTTGCCTTATACAAATTCACTTTCGTTTTTACTGGTGGCTGCCTTTTTCCTCAGTTAAGGAGATGGAAATAAACAGAACCAGCATTTGCTGCAAATCTGTGAACGTGCCAATCTGTAAAAGATGGTCTGTGCCAGCGGTTCTCAAGGTGGGCTTCTAGCAAGGTTATCCCCTGGTAACTTGTTAGAACTACAAATTCTGGGGCCTGCTCCTGTCCTGCTGAATCAGAAACCCTGGGGCTGGGGCCCAGCAATCTGTGTTTTAACAGGCCCTACAGTGGATTCTAAAGCCTGCTCTGTTTGGTAACCACTGCACTACATACATTATCTTATTTAATATTCATAACTTATCCTGAAACTAAATACTATTTATTATTTCCATCATCACAGATGGGTAAACTGAGACTCAGCGTAGACTGAGACCAGTATCACACAGTTAGCAGGTAATGGGAGCCAAGACGTAAACTACACTTATCAGGTTCCAAAGCCTTTTCATAGTATCATGTGGACTCCAGGGGGGATATCAGGAGATTCTGTTGCCGTGGTTCAGAGAAAGCAGAGCTACAGATGATAACGAAATCATGGAGACACTGATTATATATCTGTTATGACTTTGATATGCAACTAATATTTTACTGTTTTAAAGAATCACTGAGGGAATTCCCTGGCAGTCCAGTGGTTAGGACTCCATGCTTCCACTGCAGGGGGCACAGGTTCAAGCCCTGGTTGGGGAACTAAGATCCCGCATGCTGCATGGTGTGGCCAAAAAAAAAAGAGTAATTGAAATGCAATACTATGCTTTGTTAAAAAAAAAAAAGTAAAACCTTGATGCTTCTAGAAAAGATTAGTTTCAGACAGTTGGTAGAAAATAACTGGAGGTGGAATGAAAGCTGGAAAAATGGCCTTGCCAGTTCTAAAGCAGTACCTATCAATACATTAATCCTTTCTGCAAGAATTAAATTCATGCTAAGCTCAGCTTACTGGTTATTTACCAATTGCAACGGTATTTGTACTTAATTAAATGTGCACATATACTAAAATCCAAATTTTCTTGTCTTGCATAATGTTGTTCTAGGGATTAGGGGTTAAAAGCTAATTAAGGGCAGTATTTCCAGATTATTTCCTTCACAGGGTAGCAGGGGCAAAAAATATTTGGGCACAGATTCCCCAATGAAGAAGATGATCCAAGTATTATACAGCACAGCCAATGTCCAGAGGCATTATAAATGAGCTTTCAAATAGCTCCAGCTTCGGTATAGTTTAATTAATACTCTGTAACCTGCCTATGGTTTCTCTACAAGGAGCATGGCATCTAGGTTCCCAAGAGCCAGGATACCTTGTAGATTATAAGCCTTGCCCTATGACCTCACCCAAATGACTGCCCCAAGAATTGCCCAGAGCACTTACCAAGGAGGCAAAAGAACCCAAACAAGCCCACATCGCTAATACAATATTTTGAAAATCATGTCCAAATTTATTATGTGTATTTAATATTATCTGGCCACACAAAAGTCAGGTCATTCGAAAACTCTGTTCAATGGACAGGAACCCAAGGAAGTGTCTGTTTTGTGTAATTTCTCCTTCAATCTGAATTTATCTCCATATCGACACAATAAGTACCAGTGTGGATTATCATCCGGGCCCCCCCCAAGATAACTTTATTATAAACCTGAATGTTCTAATGATGTTCATTAAAACATGATTCTACCAGTCCATCAATGGTTATAATTCTTGGTCCCTGGTAAAATCAGTGTAACTGAATGCATCCTTTGTGGTGCTAGCAACTGAACTGTAAATTTAGGCTGATGTACAGAGAACACAACACATACTTCAAAAAAGCCTGGGGCTGATCCAGCCCCACCCAGATTTAAGCCCCTGGTAACCTTTCCATCAACACATACCTTCCAAATAACTCAGCGTTTACATTTGCTGAGAGCTACACCTGGAGAAATGTTTCTCAAGTTTCTTTCTATTGTTGTCTTTCCTTAACCTTTCATTTCCTTATGCTCACGTTTTTTTGCCCCAAGCCAGTAGCTGAGGTCAAATTCAAACAGAAGAAGCCCACCGCAGGAACCGAGAGTAGGCCAGGAATGGGACAAACAGCAAGGTTGGGTAAGTGCCAAGTAGTGGGGGAATCTCAGACCAGGTGCAGGTAAAACAGAAACTAACTGGAGGAGTTCACATAGGGTACCAGTGCTTTCTCTGGTCATCAGAATTAAGGGCATGATGGGCCAACCTGTTCCCAGGTTGGCTACCTGGGAACCAGATGTTCTAAGGAAGGATTCTGCCCTCTTAATATTTCAACTGGAACTCTTGCTAATTCTACAAGGTATTGGATATCTTTGTCTTTACTGGTATCATTTGTTGGCCTAGCTATTATGAAACTGGACATTCTAGCAGTAACTTACCCACTGTTTCTCTAATTCTGTCAAAAATGACCTCCACCCTACCCACCCCAGGTAGGGGGCACCACCCTCTGATCTTCTCATAACCATCCAGCCCCTCCCCAGACCCAACCCATGAGCATCTAGCACTGTACCCATATCTTCAAGTCAGGCACAGTGATAGGTCGCAGTGTCAGGGTAGTGATGGGGAAGATAAAAATGGATGTCATATTTCTCACCCTTAAGGAACCCAAACCCTGTGGAGGAAGGGCAGAGGAAATTTTCACTTAGCAGGTAATTATAATTCAATGCTGGCAGCAGTGTCAGGGAGTATAGGAGAACCCAGAGCTGGCGTACCAACCATCTGGGAGGTGGGTTATCAGGCATGGCTTCTGAAGGAGGTGACATCCAAGGAGGGTTACAAAGGATGAATGGGATTAGTCAGAGAGAGATGATAGGAAGGGTGGCCCAGAGAAGACATCATAAAAAGCCACCAGAAAAAATTTAAGTGAAAATCGCAGAAGTGTGCAGGACCAAGTAGTTGCTGGAACATGAAGTATGAGGTGTCAGGAAAGAAGAACTGAGGGTAGAGAGATGGGGCGGGGCAGGAGGGGAAGTCGGGTCACAGAGGTTATGCTGCCTTTGGGAGTTCCCCGGCCATCTAGTGGTTGGTGAGGATTCTGCGCTTTCACTGCCGAAAGCGGGGTAGGGGTGGCGGTGGGGGTTCGATCCCTGGTCGGGGAACTAAGATCCCGCAGGCCGCGGGGTGCGGCCCCCCCCGCAAAAAAAAGACCTTCAACTTGAGCCTCAAGATAAGGAAAAGTCACTGAAAAACTTTAAGGAAGGGAATGACAGGTATTCTACCAGCCTATCTGAGAGTTCTGTACAGCCACCATCCCTTGACTCTGGAAGCAAAGCTCCTTGGCGCCTTTGCCCCGTAAAATTCCTTGCACCTAGATTTAAAAATGCTTCAAAATTTAAAAAAAAATAGTTGAGCTTTTAAATGAAAATTAGCTTCCTGAATGTCTGCATATGATCTATTTAAACAAAGAATACATCTTGTAGTCTTTTGTTTCTCACTTACAGACAATAGGGTGCCTAAAATAAGGACCATTTTTCTTTTTGTGTATTTTTGTGGTGAACTTAAAAAAAAAAGTACATATGCTGTTTTCCACACATGATGCTTAATTAGTTTTATTGTCTATAAACTTAATAAAATATCTCTGGAAGAATATAAGGAAGCATTAAAACCAGCAGCTGATGGAGTATAAAATTTTAAAATGTTAAAACTCATGAATAGATTTACTGTTTTTTTTTAAAAAAAAAGCTTTTAAAAAACGTTTTTAAAATAGGGACAGATATTCAGAAAAAAAAAAACAAAAAGCCCACAACATTTTGAGGGGTCCGAGCGGGGGGACAATTAGCTCAACATGCTAAAATTAGCCTCATATACTAAAGAGTCACTACATTTAATACTCAACCACTCAAATCTCCAAACTTAAATTCCATAAGGTCATAGTCATCTGCTTCCAGAGCCGCCCTCAGTGTACAGAACAGTGCCGGGTACCACGCTAAATTTATTTAGCAGGGCTAAATAAATATTTGTTGAGTGCGAAAATAGACGTGTCAGAATGTTCTATTATTTTTCTGAAGACTTCTTTTCTATTCTGTAGGAAGATAACGTCCTCAAGATACTTCATTTTCTTTTGTTATCATAATAGTGATCAGGTTCAAATTCACCCTGGCTGCGCCTCGCCCACCAGCCTCTGTGAGCACACTACCTGAGGAACGCTTTCCACTTCCACTGGCTCAGAGAAGGGAGAGCCAGACCAAAGCCTGTTTTGGATGGGGCCTGTGGGAGCAGGCACAGAAGCCTGGGTGGGCTGTGGCAACTGGTTCCAGCAGGACAACTTCCTATGATTCCAAAACACACTCACACACACACACACACACACACACACACACACATCCATATCCCTGCTAACCTTATTTCCAGCTTAGCGTGGTCAGGTGGGGCTTACTTCCATTGCCCTCTGCACTTTTTCCCCAACCTCACTTTTTTTTTTAAATTTTTTTTGTGGTACGCGGGCCTCTCACTGTTGTGGCCTCTCCCGCTGCGGAGCACAGGCTCCGGACGCGCAGGCCCAGCGGCCATGGCTCACGGGCCCAGCCGCTCCGCGGCATGTGGGATCTTCCCGGACCGGGGCACAAACCCGTGTCCCCTGCATCGGCAGGCGGACTCTCAACCACTGCGCCACCAGGGAGGCCCCTCAACCTCACCTTTTTTACCTTTCTGGAGCTCTGCATGGAATTTGCTTTAGCTATACAGGAAAGAAAAAACGACTATTCCTTTACCTGGTGCAAGAGAACACTTCAGACTTTAGGCCACACGAATCCAGAGTCAGATCCCAGCTTTGCCTTGGACAAGCTGTGTGATACGAGCACATACTTCACTCTCTCTAAGCCTCATTTTCCTCATCTGTACGCGAGGATAACAATGAGAATTTCTCATAATTCAAAGAGATGATGTAGAGCGTAACCCATCTGGCACAAACTGTATTAACAAGAACGGTGTCAGATGCCACGTATAGTAGGTTTACATGTGTGTGAAATGCTTTTGTGTGAATAAGTAGGATGCTCACTTCACTGTGATAAATGTTGATTCACTCCCCCTCCTGCAAGTCTTTGTGAACTGTTAACCTAGTATCGTCTGAAATTAACTGCATGCCTCTGTCCCCCGCCACCTTGCAGGTCCTTTTTCTACCCCTCTCTAAGTAGGTTTCTATAACCACCATTCTAGATTAGCACTTACGGATGTTGAGTCATCGAGCACCTAATAATTGCTATAAGTCTACTTGCAGAGATGAAGGTAGCACCCACACGTGTCAACAATAACGATGATACAGGCAAGAGCAGGGGGGTATTGCAAGCATGGCAGGCATGGGGTCACCTCCCCACAGAGCTGACGCCCACACCCACGCTGGTACAATACTAGAAACCGGTGCATTGGGACATCACCAGGAAGAGGCCCCACGGGTCACATAGGGCTTCCTAGACAACATATGGAAAACAGACTTTTGAAAAGAAACCCAGTCCTAAATCAAAGAGGGAGTTCGGTGCTGTTTTCTGCCTGCACGCCTCTGATACCTTGGCCCCAAATTATCATGAACAACGGGAAAGACTTCACAGTATATAAAAACAAGAGGCTGCAAATGCAAACTTCTAATAAGAAAATGGGACTTAGAAATTGAGAGCTGACTTTGGGTCAACTCCAGCTAGACTCTCTCTCGTATGTTTCAACTCACTGTTACCCATTCTTCCAGGCAATAAAGTATCAGAGTAGATTTACTGAACCCAGTCGGTTGAGACCTGGACACCTGTTCAGGCCTAAGACTGGAAACGTTTAAGCCACAGTGATAATTTGGAAACATCTAAAGAGGAGTCGAAGATTCTGAAAACAGACCCCCCCCACCTCCCCCGCCCCCCGCCCTGTGAACTTTAAGCATCAGTGTAATGCTGTGTAACAGCCTCTGAAAGAAACACTACCTATTTCAACTCCTAAATTCTACAACGCTTATTCAAAATGCCTCATCATGTCATAGCTGTGCTTACCAAGGACTACGAAAGACATTCATTCCAAAGACTGAGCTACTGTATGTCGATTATACCTCAATTTAAAGTAAAAAGACTGAGCCAAAGGTCGGGAACCATGTGATACACCTTCAAAGGTAGTTTTGCCGGAACTCCGGGAACCCGGCATATTTATTCTATCTCTATATAGCACAGTCATAAGACAGTAGGGCTGTCACCAAACTGTCACTAAAAAGCAAGCAGACTAATAGCTTTCTAAGCATTTATTTTTTTTCCCAAATAATTTCAAAGAGGAGCTGAATGTTAGCAAACTCAACTGAGTATGGATAAGAAAAAATGGGAATGGAAATTCGTACCTACCTGGGATCCTATTAAGTGTCACCCAGAAATGTTCATCAGGGGAAAAGGTATCTTTGGACCAGTGTAGCAGATCAATGGCCCTTTGGTCTTGGAAGACAAACTTGACAAACTCTCTGGTAAGGGCCACATAGGCAGTGCCAAAGTAGATGGTCAGCTGGTGTGGAGGGGAGGTTTTCAAAATATTAGTATTTTTCACAAAAGAGCCACCTCTGCCTAAGTGCTCTCGGTGGACATATTTAGTCCGCTTTATTGCATGATTGGGAGGCAGGACCCCCGGGGTAATGTTTTTCCCTTTAAATCTTTTCAGATACTGAATGATCTCCCTGTTGGTTTTCAGGGGGAAATCTTGCCCACAGGTGTTGATGGCGTACTTCCACGGAACTTCAGAAGCTAAAAGGTCTTCCAGGCAGTTCAGGTCAGCCTGGAGCCTGGAAATTCCTGCATAGACCACAGGCTCTACCTTTGAAGCAAGAAAAGCATTCTGGAAGCAACTCAGTAGCTGCCACACAGATTTCTTAAACTGAGTTGTGGCTTTCTCATCCACATGAATGCAGTAGATGTTTTGGGGCATATAGACAGCTCTGAAGAGTCTTTCGAAAGTATCGAAGTCCTTATGGATGACCATGACATATGCCAAAGGGAACACAGCTTCTTCTTTCGACAGGGGGCTCGTGATGTAGTGATTCTGGATCAGGTAGTCCTTGCAAGGGACACTTCCCACAGGTGATGTCAGTGTCTTTTCCCACAAAAAGGATGACTTATCTTCTAAAGCGTAATTACAGGCATGCATCCTAAAATCCCTTTCATTGGAACTATTCAGCCTCCCGTAACTTTTTGGCTGGCTTAACTGGCTATTGTAAAGTATCACAAAAAAAACCACACTGACCACCGTGAAAGCAAAAAAGCAATACCTCCAAAAGCTCATTATTTTCACTTCCCTGGGGAAGGAGTCTCTCTCCAGGGATTGAGAAACCATCGGTTCCTGAAACCACAAGTGTGAAGAGGTGGAATTGAACCTCCTTTGCCAATCTTGAATTTCAACAGTTTCTCAAGAGGGCTTCCTTTTCCCGGGTCCTTTAATCCTCATTTATTCTCTGCTTCTGGGTGGCATCCATCCTCTCTTGGTGATGGCCAGAGATGCTTCTTAACGCGCACTGGTCTTCAAGCCTCGGTGCTGAATCCCGGCTGCTAGCAGAATGCGTCTGGCTCAGCCCAGCCTCCGGGAAGCCCTTCTCATTTGCATACAAGACGCCAGTGGATCTTAGCAAGTTGCGTTCTGGTGTGGAATGACGGACGGCTCGTTTCACCCAGGCTGTTTCTCTGGCTTTATCCCACCCCCTCCATCCAATCTATTCCGATCTGATCTCCCTTCTCGTCTCAGGCTTTCCCCTTCCTTTTCGAATTAAGTGGTTCTCATTTTTCTGGTTAGCCCCGCAACCCGCTAGCAGTCCTTGGAAACCACAGCCTTTGGACTTCTGCTCTGCGGGTTTATTTCTCTTCCTGTTTCTCTGCCACTTCTCTTTTCCTTTCAGTGTTACCTCTACCTCTGGGCGTATACAGACACAGATAAGGAAAAATGCCCTTGCAACAAGCCTAAGTAGAAGATTGTCAGAGGCGAGGGGAAAAAAAAAAAAAAAAAAAAAGTCTAATAGAGAGGTAGGTGTTCCCTGAATTAAATCAGACAATTTCTGATGATGTTACATAGTACATATATGTCTGTGTAGGCTGTGAGTAGAGGGAAATAAGAATTACACTCTTGGGGGCATGAGATGAGGGTAGAAGGAATCTAGTGACTTTTGACATTAAAGGGTGGGTGTGGAGGCATAAATGAAATAAACACAGCTTAGTTCGCCTCCCTGGGAGAAAGGTGATACTCACTGTTCCTAGAGAGCAAGAGTTGGTTCCCATTTCACACAGAGCTTCAGATAACTTGAGCTGTTGACACAGTATTATCTACCATATGTGGAGTGACTGGCCACTGGGTCTCTTTCAAAGCCAGACATCTTCAGATTAGAGGTCTTTCATAGAACTCAAAAGATTCTCCTTTCTACCCAACCCCCGTCTCCCATTTCCTTACTCTGAAGAAAGAACAAAGGCTTCCAGGGCTGCTGCAAAATTCTGGAAGCGTCCGTCAGGGTAATTCAGGGGAGCCAGGAAGAGAGGCCCAGCAGTTCCGGCCACACTGCAGATGCTTTCCCCTAGGTCACCTGTGCCAGGTGCCTCCAGTGCCCAGCAAACACGGAGTGCGTTGCAGACTAATGCCCGTGGTAAGGACGCTTCTGGAGGAAAGTTACTGGCCCAACTAACGGATCAACTCTGGCAGCCACAGGAGCTAAAAGTGGCCCTGCTCCCATCCCACTCCCGCAGTCAACCCAACTCTCCTGCCTGTCTGGGCCTGACGTGGCAACTGAAGCAGCTGCTTCTGTGAGGAAGACATTGGGTGTAGCGCAGCGATCCCCCTGTGTCCCTTCCCGTCCCACACCACCCCTTCATGTCCTACAGCTCTGGACTAATGAATGACAACAGTAGCATGGATGTGACTGAGAATGAAAAATGTTGCCTGCCGTATCAGTAAACAACGGATGTTGCAGCCATCAAGCCATCACATGACAGCCGCCCCTGATGGGGAGCCCTGAGGGAGCTCAAGATGGAAACAGGATGCCTGCCACGAAGCCATCATGATGCCTGCCACTGCAGCCACCCCCAGGGGTGCACCCTGGGGAGACTCAGGATGAGAAAGCACAGGATACTGGCCCCAGAGAGCTGAGGTACATATCAAAGGAATGATTTCGATGAGCCCAAACTTCTGCATTTTCTCATACATAGGGAAGTGCTATATTCAGTTACTTGAGATGCCTGGTTTTCTTTAATTAACAGTAATGTTTTGATCGTCCAACTACCTGGTCTTTGTTGCAAAAACTCCTGTGTATCCTGGTTCCTCCCTGACCTCTTCGGAGCTGTCCCAGGCTTGAAGTCCTCAGAATGTCCACCGAATAAAACATAATTCTCAATTTTTAGGTTGTGCGATTTTTTTTTCGGTCAACATGACAGATACTGATTTGGCAGGCATCTTAAAGATCACCTAACACAACTCTGTATATCACAGATGAGCAAACTAAGACCAATACAAATGATTTTTTCAAAGTCATTCAGGCAGATAGAAGCCAGAGCCTTAGTTCTGCAGCTCCCTGGTCCAGGTGGAGCCAGTCTAATTAGCTTCAAATCCCAGCTGGTCACTGACCAGCTATACGAACAGGGTGGAGTTACTTAACCTCTCTAAGCATCAGGTTCTTTGTCTGCAAGATGGGAAATAACAGTGGTTCCTATATCACGTGGTTGTTAAGAACATTAAGTGAGATAACTCTTGTACAGGGTTTATGTATCTGGTCGTGTATGTTCAATAAGCATTAGCGATTATTGTTGCCGTTGTTTCCCTTTCGAAAAACATCCAGCATTTCTGACCCTGTTAAGGAACTGATATTTTGATTTCTGTTCTTAGTAACGGAAAAGAAAAACATTTACATTCTTAAGGCTTTCAGATGGTTGATTTATTGCCACTCTAAAAGAATGAAAGTTAAATTTCACTCTTTTCCTTCCCCGTCATTATCTTCTTTCACCCCCCTGGGGGGTGGGGGAATCCTAGAAATGTGGGTTCATGAAGGGAAGTACTGAATAGTCTGCTTTGATACCTTCAGTCCCCTTTGTTCTTACTAGACCCACACCCTTTTCTGCGAAGTGAATGGCAGGAATCAGCAGAGCTTGGGAGGAGAGGCAGAGGGAAGTCGGCACAAAGGGCTCTCATTGCAGGTTCTGTTGGTTTTCCCCCTCCTTTTGTCTCGACCCTTGATCCTACAAGGGGGAGCTCTGATCCAATGCCGATGCAAAGCAAACTCAACAAATCTTTCATCAGGATTTAGTCAAAGCAGGTTGCAAATGAGAAGGGGGTACAATGTGATTAACAGCTCAAAATAGCAGGATCCCAAACCCCTTCTCTGGTCTGTTCTGCCTTATTTACAATGATTTAGATGAACAGCCAGAGATTAGAATGCGATGCCTTTTTTAGCAGTTGGCCCAGCTGTAGGTTTGTTTGGCCTGGTATCTGTGGCAACTGAACAGGAATTTTCTTCCAGCAAATAATTGGGCAGGCTAAGCTATTAACTTCCAACCAGGACAGGATTTCTGCTCTCTTCACTCTAGTTGGCTTAACATATTGAAAACGGTCGTCAAGTGCACATTTTGTATCACTCCCTGCCTCTCTCTGCCCCCAGGATAACCTTTACTGTCACAATCAAGGAGACAGCACAAGGACAGCCACTAACAACACATAATTCGCTTGGCTCAAACCTTAAAACAAAAGGCTAGGCTATGGGGGGCGGCGGGGGGGCTTCTGGAGAACGCGGTGGGATATTTTTTCCTTTACGGTCACTTTAGCCCTCATTAACCTCATTTGAGCTGTGCATCTACCCCCGCTGGTGTCTCAGAGGCAAACGTGAATGACTTCTTGCAGGGGCAGGGCTACAGTCTGGGTCTGACCTGTTCCCAAGTCCTTAGAGTTCTCCTTTACCTCTGATTGCTTCTTTCGGCACAATTACTGGCTATTGAATCAAGGCAATGTTTTTTGCCAGGCCGTCTCATCTCTCCCAAGGTTACACCATCCTGCTTCTCATCGAAGGCTTTGGTGATGTCATTCTGACAACCTCAAACACTGGCCACAAGCGAGACCCAGACAGTAAACAAGAAAACGTCTCCCAGCAACCAAAATAATGATCACACATGGTAGGCTGGATTCACACACTCAAATGTGTACAGGTAGGTAAGCGAGAAAAGTAAGTGGAAAAAGTTGGTGAAGCTGGTGGAGGGCAACAAAAACAGGGCTAGTGAGTTCACGAGCGGCAGCAAACACTTGGCCGCGGTGTTGTGGACATTGAGGGAGGGTGCAGATGGGGGTACAGAGCCTTCAGGTGCTTGCCCCACCGAAAGCAAGCCCCTCCTTCTCAAAGTCAGCCCTGAATAACGTGGGGTCATGGGGCCAGTGCTGCCAGCTCCTCAGATATTTGAAGAGGAAGGAGAAATCTGAATTTTATTTGAAAAAATTTCCAAACTCTTTAAATGTTATCAAGTAGTTAACAAATTGTTAAGACACGAGTGCACGCACACATATGCACCCTGAAGACTGCATTGGCCCCCAGGATGCAGTTTATCGTCTTTGGTTTAAGCATCAAAGCTCCTCTATTTGAAGCTCTCTTGAGGCTTAGCTTATTCACTTTTAGTTTAGACACAATCATAACAAACTTTCTCAGATCTAAGCAGATAAGAAATCACAAATTAGAAGAGGAATATAGAACTGGTAGATTGGGCACCCTTTTGTCAGCAATAAGTGATATACTCAGAGTGAAGCAGGTTTGAGAAAAACTCCAAAAGTTTCCATTAAAAACTAAAAATAGAGCTACCAAATGATGCAGCAATCCCACTCCCAGGCATATATCCAGAAAAGATGAAAACTTGAATTTGAAAAGACATATGCACCCCAAGGTTCAGAGCAGCACTATTTACAATAGCCAAGACATGGAAACAACCATATATATATATATAAACAACATATATATATATATGTGTATATATATACAATAGAATATTACTTAGCCATAAAAAAGGATGGAACATTGCCATTTGCAGCAACATGAATGGACTTAGAGAATAGCATACTAAGTGAAGTAAGTCAGACAAAGACAAATATGATATCACTTATATGTGGAATCTAAAAATTACTACAAATGAATCTATATACAAAACAGAAACAGACTCATAGACATAGAAAACAAACTTATGGTTACCAAAGGGGAAAGGGGGGAGATAAATTAGGAGTATGGGATTAACAGATACAGACTACTATATATAAAATAAATAACAAGGATTTACTGTATAGCACAGGGAACTATATTCAATACCTTGTAATAACCTATAATGAAAAATAATCTAAAAATAAAATTACACACACACACACACACTTAACTGAGTCACTTTGCTGTATACCTAAAACTAACATAATACTGGAAATCAACTGTACTTCAATTAAAAAAAAAAAAAGAAAAGAAAAACTCCAAAAACAGTGCAAGATCATTCAATTAAAGGATGACTGGCATTTGTACAGCCCCATGACCATTTTATTACTATAGATCAATATCTCTAGTATTTAAAATTATCAAATAAGTTAATGAAAGGGCTTGAAAACTGTGAAGGCCAACCCAGTGCTTTGGGGTTGAAAACAAGCAGAGTAGGAACACTCAGTGAAATATAAATTTATTAATATATTCTTGTACATATATTTTGCATAGTTTATTTAAAAAGGAATTTCTGAAATATGTTTATTCAAATAGTTTTTTTTTTAATTAACCATTTTGTGCACAAAAGGGCAGCCTTTAAATTATCTAGGAAACTCACAATTCTGACAAAACTTTTTCTGAAAAAAATGTTAGGCAAATATGTCTACCACATGCTTCTATATCAGACGTCAGTGCTTTTTCTGTAAAGGGCCAGGTAGTAAATATTTTAGGCTTGAGAGCCCTTTGGTTTCTGAGGCAACCACTCAACTCTATGACTGTGTTCTGAAAATTCTGAAAGTAGCCATAACCATATGAGGTTGTGTCCTGCTAAAACTTTATTCATGGACACTGATATCTCAATTTCTTATTTTCATGTCATAAAATAATTTTTTTTTCTTTTACAACCATTTAAAAATGTAAAATCATTCTTAGCTTGTGGCCAATACAAAAATAGGCCAGATTTAGCCCCCAGGCTGTATGTCACTGGCTGATTTCTTTTCTAGATAATAAACAAGTTTCTCCAGGCCTAAATTTTGTAATATCAGAGTCTTTGCAATCACTTTCCAGAGGAAGAAATGTGAAATGAGGGAAAATGGTAATGTTGGTCATCCTTGTACCTGCTGCATGAATCCCTCTGCATACCCACTTGGGGTTATAGTGCAGAGCACTGGGCTATATGCCTCGGCTTCCCTTCTTCTGTAAAACAAATATATTAGGAACACTGATTTCATAGCGTTCCAAAGAGATTTAAATAGATTAGTACATAAAAAGAGCTTAGAGCAATGCCTTGCACAGAAGGCGTACTCAACAAAACTTACAGAATCTCTCTCTGTTGCCAGGCTTGGTTCATATAGAAACTGAAGCACCCACCCACCTTCCTAGGTACCTTTAGTGAAGTAGAACAGTAGTGCTTGATGGGTCATTCTTTACCTAAAAGACCCCAAAGTACAGATGGGAGTCATCAAGGCAGCTCCAGCCCCTTCAGCCCTCTCCCTACACCCCAGAGTAAGGGAACTGCCCTTCATTCCCAGTTGCAGTCTCTTGAACCTGTTCTCCAGAGACCCAGCGAGCTGGTGCACCCTGCAAAAAGGTTGTGATAGAGCATGCTGGCGAAGACCAAGGCTTTGGAACAGGGTTTAAATTGGGCTCTGCTGTTTACTATGTGACCTTAAGAAAGTTTCTTGGGATCACTGTGCCTTAGTGTCCCAATTTTTAAAAAAGCATCATAGAAAGTCTATGAAAGTAAATCTGGCTAAGAAGCCTTCTGTATTTTACTATATACTATTCCGCATACCGTCACCCCAGCTTAGCCTCATTCTTCCAAGATCACACTGCTTTTTCCTACGTCCCTAGCAGCCTCCTTTGGGTAGCAAATTTCTTTCCCTCTTGTGGTTAATGGCCCAGATTTACTTCCAGTTTTCCAAGCAAGAGCAAAAACAAAAGCAAAAAAACAAACACACACTAATTTTACCTTTGGCTATATTTTGTTAAATCTCAAGGGACAGAATTGGTGACTCTTTGTCTTTCTATACAACTTTTCTGTTTCCAAATGTGTGCTCTGAGAAAAAAAATGGCAAATTCTTAAGGAGAAGACCTTGCATGTCCCACATATTTCCAAATCTGGGATATTCTTCTGGTGCCCTTCTCATACAAAGTACTGCCAAACTCCTCCACCCCCATAGTTTTGAAAGTTGAAGTTGCAAGGAGATATTTCTACTAAGAGACAATATTTTATCATTCAGCTGCTACCAGAGATGCTTCCTCCAACAAATAATTTTAATAGCCCTATTAAATTCTTGACTCGTTTTCAGTTTATTCAATCCACTATCATACTAGCTTCTTTCCCCATAGGACCTGTCATTTACTTGAGTTTAGACAGTTTGTTAGGGCAGAGTGCTTAGATAAATCCCCAAAAGCAGATGTGTCTTCTGCTTTCCTATAAATTAAACCTGGAAAAAATTTGCCTCCAAGATATGTTCTGTGTTTGTACTGAATTGAAGAAAATCTTTGCATTTGATTCTCCCACTGGTTCAAGTGGTTTTAGATTCAAATTTTATATTTACCAATCCATCCCTTTAAATGACATCCTTAAACTTGATCCTTTCCCTTCAAAAACAATGGGAAAATTGTTATAAATAGGGTAGGCTCAGTCCTGGTCTGCTTTGGTTAGGGCTCTCAGGTCTGAGAGTGTAGTTTTGATTACTACCCTTCAGTGTGTCTTAAATGTGTTGTAACCTACAGAACAGAGTAGTTTCAGTTATCTTTTTTTTTCTTCTTCTTCCAGTAAATGATCAGTGCTGTTCTGTGGAACATAAATATCTAGGGCACTAATTCTCAGTCCTGAGAGGCCTTGGGCGCTGGAAAGATGAGCAGGAATGTGTAAGGGCAGTACTTAGGGTGACCAACTGTCCAGTTCGCCCGGGACTGAGGGATTTCCCAGGACATGGGATTATTTTAGTGCTAAAACTGAAAAAGTCCTGGGCAAACCAGGATGGGTTGGTTATCCTAGATACCATTGGTCCTAAGCCCTCACTGCTGAAAGATATACCAAGTAGAGGATGTTCAATAACTGATCAGTATGGAAGGAGAGGAAATGCTGAAACCATTGATCTGGGTGAAAGGTGCATGCAGGTCATAAAAATTCTGCAAATTGTAGTGCAAAAAAACTCTACATGACCCTTCCAAACATATCCCTGAACCACTGAGGCATGAGGACGAAATGATGTACATTTGTGGGGTAACTTTATAGTCAACCTAAAAGAATACACTTAAACCATTCTAACTACACAGATGTTCCCCAGTGGTTATAAGAATGTGTTAGTAGCAACCTATACAATGAAGGGAGAACCTAAAAGGAAAATAACTGTTATTATAGTGTTAACTATATTTAAAATCCCCTCCTCCCTCCACCCCACATATGACTTGGCACATCTTTCTGTAAAGAAGGAATTAGTATAAAAATATGTGGTCTTATGAACGGAAATGCTTTTATTAAAATTTATAATAAATGGGCAATGAAGCCAGCAAATGTTAACTCATTTTATGGAACAGTGTAGTCAGCTAGCCATTTGATCTCTCTGACTCTCAATTTCCATATTTGTACAACTTTAGGAACTAAAGATGTTCCCTAAGGCTCCTTTCAGCTCTAAATGTTGTGATATTTCTAGATTCTGCACAGAATAAAGAGGAGGCTATTTTTACAGGAAAACTGCTTTAGGCTTAGATTAAGTGCAGGAGAAAGTTGAAAATGTGATAGCACATCTGACCAGAGAGAAACCAAGAAGGCTTTCTTAGAAGTGGGGTGGGGAGAAGTTAGTCTAGACAGACCAAAGTCCAGAGGGAGGAGAAACCCTATGGGGAAGTGTTCAGCCTCTCCGGGAGACCGCCCGACACCTAGCCGGGACTTCAGGGTCTGGGGTGGGCAGTTTTCATAAGGGACATGGGAGGGCATTTGGAGTCCGAGGCAGGAGGGCCTTTTTTTCTGTAGAACCCCAAGGAGCTCAAAGAAGTAACTCCAACTTGAACTGAGGGCAGAATTACAGATTTTCGATGAAGGAGGAATTATGTGAGGATTGGGGCTAGGGAAGGGGGTGCCTAATGAGGAAATACCTGGAAGAGGGGGCTGATCATGGCAGGAAGCTAACTCCTTTAGGATGATCTTAGCATACTCAGCTTGCTTAGGCAAGATTGCAGTTTTATCCTCTGATATTTTCACAGTCAAGTTCTGATCTTTTAAATCTGGCTGAAGAGAAAGACTATGGGGGAATGAATATCATGGAAGTAAGTACAGAGCTCGAGGGTAAAGGCTTTGAAAGAACAACCTCCAATGATCCATTCTCTGAAAACATGGCATTGAAGTGGATACAAAGTAAATCTATTTGGAAAGAAAGGACAGTCTCTTCAATAAATGGTGCTGGGAAAACTGGACAGCTGCATGCAAAAGAATGAAACTGGACCCCTATCTTACACCATATACAAAAAATAACTCAAAAAGGATTAAAGACTTGAACGTGAGACTTTTTTTTTTTTCCTGGCTGTGCCATGTGGTTTGTGGGATCTTAGTTCCCCGACCAGGGACTGAACCCGGGCCCTCAGCAGTGAAAGCGTGGAGTCCTAACCACTGGACGGCCAGGGAATTCCCGAACGTGAGACGTGAAACCACAGAACTCCTAGAAAGAAACGTAGGGGGATAAGCTCCTTGACATTGGTCTTGGTGATGACTTTTTGGATCTGACACCAAAAGCACAAGCAACAAAAACAAAAATAGGGTTTCCCTGGTGGTGCAGTGGTTGAGAATCCGCCTGCCAATGCAGAGAAAATGGGTTCAAGCCCTGGTCCAGGAAGATCCCACATGCCACGGAGCAACTAAGCCTATGCGCCACAACTACCAAGCCTGCGCTCTAGTGCCCGCGAGCCACAACTACTGAAGCCCACACGCCTAGACCCTGTGCTCTGCAACAAGAGAAGCCACTGCAATGAGAAGGCCACACACAGCAACCAAGAGTAACCCCCGCTCGCCTCAACTAGAGAAAGCCCGTGCGCAGCAATGAAGACCCAACGCAGCCAATAAATAAATAAATTTTAAAAATTAAAAAAGCAAAAACAAGTGGGACTACATTGAACTAAAAACCTTCTGCACAGGGCTTCCCTGGTGGCGCAGTGGTTGAGTGTCCGCCTGCCAACGCAGGGAACACGGGTTCGTGCCCGGTCTGGGAAGATCCCACATGCCGCGGAGCGGCTGGGCCCGTGAGCCATGGCCGCTGAGCCTGCGCGTCCGGAGCCTGTGCTCCGCAATGGGAGAGGCCACAGCAGTGAGAGGCCCGCGTACCGCAAAAAAAAAAAAAAAAAAAAAAAAAAAAAAAAAGACAAGAAATAACAAGTGTCAGTGAGGGTGTGGAGAAAAGGGAACCCTTGTGCACTGTTATTGGGAATGTAAATTGGTGAAGCCACCGTGGAGGTTCCTCAAAAAATTAAAAGCAGAACTACCATATGATCCATCAATTCCACTTCTGGGAATTTATCTGAAGGAATTGAAAACACACACACAAACACACACACACATATATACATTCAGCCATAAAAAAAGAGGGAAATCTTGCCATTTATGACCTCAAGGGCATTAAGTGAAATAAGTCAGACAGAGAAAGATAAATATGGTATGATCTCACTCACACGTGAATCTAGAACAACAAAAAAACCCCATAGATGCAGAGAACAGATTGGTGGTTGCCAGAGGCGGAGGTGGGTTAGGCAAAATGGAGGAAGGGGGTCAAAAGGTACAGACCTCCAGTTATGAAATAACTAAGTCATAGGGATGCAACATACAGCATGGTGACTGCAGTTAATAATACATTATTGTATCTTTTAAAGTTGCTAAGAGAGTAGATCTTAACAGGTCTCATCACAAGGAAAAGAAAATTGCAACCGTGCGTGGCAATGGATGCCAGCTAGACCTACTGTGGTAACCATTTCACAGGATATACAAACATTAACTCATTGTGTTGTACACCTGAAACTGATATACTATTTTGTCTTAATTATATCTCAATTTTCAAAAAAGGTAAACATATTTGGGAAAAAACTTCTTCTACTCATGGCTTTGTCCAAAAGCATGTCAAGAAAGAATGTCACGTACTATTCAGATCAGAGAATGAAAGACAGGCGTTGAGAAACCACATTAAGAACTGGTTAGTTAGGTCAAGAAAATTGTCGGGACTTCCTTGGTGGCGCAGTGGTTAAGAATCCTCCTGCCAATGCAGGGGACGTGGTTTCGAGCCCTGGCCGGGAAGATCCCACATGCCGCGGAGCAACTAAGCCCATGCACCGCAACTACTGCACCTGTTCTCTAGAGCCTGTGAGCCACAACTACTGAGCCCGCGTGCCACAACTACTGAGCCCGCGAGCCAAAGCTACTGATCCTGCAAGCCACAGCTACTGAGCCCGCGAGCCAAATCTACTGATCCTGCAAGCCACAACTACTGAGCCCGTGTGCCACAACTACTGAAGCCCATGCGCCTAGAGCCCGTGCTCCGCAACAAGAGAAGCCACCGCAATGAGAAGCCCTCGCACCGCAACGAAGAGCAGCCCCTGCTCGTGGCAACTAGAGAAAGCCCACACGCAGCAATGATGACCCAACGCAGCCAAAAAATAAAAAAAAGAACATTTAATTTTCGTTTCCTCTATTAGGAACTGTCAGTGTTAATATGGGCTGCAGCATGTAATTTTTGAATTGGGCTCATCACACGGTATTGTATTTTTATGATCTACATGAAAAGAATCTGAATGGAAGTAAAACCTACCTGCAAAAACTGCATGGCCTTTGGTCTGCATTAAATGGTATAATCCATGTTCATGTAAAAAAATGGCTCTCAGAATGTTTGCTTTCTTTACCTTAAGTTCATGCAGCATTGCTTTCATATCATTCTTGATCTAAATAAAGTCAAGCAATCAGTAATGATGTAATGATGAAAATACAAGTAATGAATATGAAAATAAGAGGAAAGTAATTGATATAACTGCTACTTAGTGGGTTCCCTTATTTTTCTTTTTTTGGCCGCACAGCGCAGGAAATTCCCTATAACGGTTGCTTTGGATGTAGCTTTCTAAGACTGCAAATTGCCCACTCCAAGACCCAGGAAAAAAATCACTAAAACTCTTAGCAGGGTCATTTGCTTCATCAAATGATGGGTTACTGCCATCAGAGCAGCAGCCCTGTAAAAACCCAGATCTGGTCTTTAAAATAGGGTCCTCTGATGTCAGGCTGTTATTTTTACTTCTTTGGTGCAGAGTTAGGTGCCCACTGGTTAAGCTCACAAAATAGGGTCCTCTGATGTCAGGCTGTTATTTTTACTTCTTTGGTGCAGAGTTAGGTGCCCACTGGTTAAGCTCACAGATGCTGGGCCTTGGCTTGAGCTGGTGCTGCCCCCAGGATGAACTTGGCATTGACAAGCATTCCCAAGATGAGCAAGATGCTTTGGAAAAACAGAGAGAGAGAGAACAGTGCCACTGCTGTTGACTAGGGGCAGAAAGGACTTCAGGAAAATTCCCAGAAAAACTGAACATGCTGGAAGATGCTGTCTGAAGCTGACCTACTAAGATTTGGCAAAGGAATCTAGGCTGTGTGTGTGTGTGTGTGTGTGTGTGTGTGTGTGTGTGGTGGTGAAGGGGGCAGTGGAGGGGGTGATTTGCAGCTGAGTTGGCAGCAGTGCTGAGGGGCATATTAAATGTTATTTCAGTTATTTCCAGTTCAATAAATATTTATTCTTATCCCACTGGATGTGCCCTATGTTGAGCTGCCAAAAATGTAAAAGACCCTGAAGAGATAATAGTTGTCAGGGTAATATTATATCCACATTCATAATTATAGTTCAAAGAAGATTATAGAATGGCATAAAAGAGTTACAACTGGGACTTCCCTGGAGGTCCAGCCAAAAAAAAAAAAGGAGATACAACAAAGGTTTACAAAATGTACAATAGAGGAAAAAAAAAAAATCAGGGAACACTCCCTAAATGACAAGGCATTGAAATGTACAATAGAGGGAAAAAAAAAATCAGGGAACACTCCCTAAATGACAAGGCATTGAATGGAGACCTATTCAGGCCATTATTTAAATAGGAGAAATAGAGGAGAATGACCCAAGGAAGGAGACTGAGAAGAAAAAAAGTACCAAAGGCAGGAATACAAGGTGTGGTTTTTCTGGAGTGTTCCTTTCAGGGAAGGCAGCCATGGGAATTGATTAATCAGTGATATCGATGTGATTTTCAACAGGGATATGCAACCATCCAACGTGCCACGTTGAGATGTTTGTATTGAATAATTCAATAAGCTATTGAAAAATGTCACTGAAGCTTTTGGAATTGAGAAGTTATTCTTAGAAGAAAAATATGTCGAGGGTTAGAATGTTTTGAAGAGGGCGACTTGGGCCAGAGAGACCACATGGATGGGTCTAACAATCTACTTGAGAGATGGGCAGGATGGGCTGGAGTTAGAGCAGTAATGACCGGAACCGGTCGGTGATACTCCCTGGAAACCTATCACACACACAATGTACAGAATGTGCTGATCAGGTGTTGGGGATTGGAAGAGGAGATGTCGGCTGACATGGAGGACAGCAGTGCCTGTCCCAGAGGTTCTGGAGAAGGGGGTTTCTGGTGAGTAGGGCAATGGAAGTGGGGGCACCTGAGCAGGTGCCAGTGGGGCCCTCAGGAAGAGATGCCCAAAGGCCTGGGAGGAACGCAGAGAGGGCCTGGGAGCACGATGCAGGGTCATGATTCATCAGGACAGGAATGGTGATGAGCCTGGAGGCCAGTGACATCACCAAGGGAGAGAGAACAGCAAGGGCCAAAAAGCAAACTGGGGAAAAGACTCGCAGGGGTTGTTTACTGAAAACTTCACTCTCCCTAGTTCTGCATTTCACTGAGAACAGTGGCTCTAAAATCAGCTATTACCCAAGTCTCAATTCAGTAGTTGGTAACCGAGAAATGAGAAGAACAGAATCCATTTAAATATAAGTTTCCAAAGAGGGATTATAAGAGCATTTGCCCTTTAACACTTTTGGCAACACATGGTAGCTTTTTCTTAATGTTGAAGTTATTGCTCAAAGTTCTGTGACTTTGAGTCACATACAAAAGTATTGTCCAAAGACTGCTGGCTTCAGATAATCGTCTCTTCGTGGCACTTTTACCCTATCTGCCTTTTCTGAGTACAAACAACTTTTAGAAAAGAGTGATTCTAGGGACTTCCCTGTTGGCACAGTGGCACAGTGGTTAAGAATCCGCCTGCCAATGCAGGGGACACGGGTTCGAGCCCTGGTTCAGGAAGATCCTACATGCTGCGGAGCAACTAAGCCCATGCGCCACAACTACTGAGCCTGTGCTCTAGAGCCCGTGCTCCACAACAAGAGAAGCCACCGCAATGAGAAGCCCACGCGCTGCAACGAAGAGTAGCCCCCATTCACCTCAACTAGAGAAAGCCCATGTTAAGCAACGAAGGCCCAACACAGCCAAAAATAAATAAATAAGTTTATTTTTTTTAAAAAAAAGAGCGATTCTATACATTGAATTGAGGATGGGGGCAGAACACCAGATTAGAAATAGGATGATCTGAATTTGTGCCCATACTTTGCCAATTACTAGCCAATCAATAAATCCAACAAACATTTAGAGAAGGTATATATCCTACTGGGAGATTAGGTTACAAAGCCAGTATGTACAGGGATGACAGCATACAGTCAAAATTCCTCTGGAGAAATCCTTTGGGAATATGCCGTGTTAAGATGACACAGAGTCTCTCCCTAATTCCAATGCTGACCATTTTCCTTTTAATCTTGGTCCAGATGGTGGTTTCTTCTTACGAGCACCATATGAAGTTAATTTGAGCTGAGGGGCCATGTTATGAGATGCACACTGTATCTTTAAGATTCGTGAGCATGGGAACCAAGACCCATCATGGGAATGCAGAATCCACCTCATGCTTACTGTGGACCCCAGACTCATTGGGTGGAACGGAGGGCGGTGGAGGGATGGCCATTTAGACTTACATACACTGTGAGTGTGCACGTGTGTACGTGTGTGTGTGTGTGAGAGAGAGAGAGAGAGAGAGAGAGAGAGAGAGAGAAAACAGTTGAGTTTGTGCAAGTGGAATGACACCAAGGAGCCAGGGCTCCATTGCTCGTGTGCCAGGCGTTGTGCTAGGAATGAGGAAGAAGAAATTAGCAGGTGCTGCTGCCACCCCTGCAGGTCAGTCTAGAAGGTCACTAGGAGCACAAACACAGCATTGCAGACTAACTGGAGTACAGTGTGATACAGGGGCATGGAGTCCACAGGAGCGAGAATTAGGAAAGGCTCTTTAGAGAATATGACTCTAAGCCGAATCTTCAAAGAAATGCACATGCCAGTCAGAGGAGGGAGAGGGAGGAAGAGCGTTCTAGAGCATTCTGGAGGGGAGCTGGCATGAGTCGAGGCGGGGAGGCTGAAAGTGGCACATTTGAGACCCACGAGTTGTCTGGTACAGCTGGTGTGCGGTATGGGATGGGGGGCGGAGCACAGGGCGAGAAGGTGCTGCAGAGGTCAAGGGGCCACACTGCAATGAGCTCCCTTCCAGCAAAGGGGTTTTAGGACGTGAGGCTGTATGTGACGGGGATGCACAGGACGTTTCTAAGGAGAGAGACGTGATCATGAGACCGACGCACATTTTTATCGAGCTCATTCTGTCACTATGGAGGATGGATTAAAGCAGGCTGAGAATGGAGTCAGGGAAAGTAGTTAGAAAGAAATCAGGCTACTGTAGGAGAGAGAGGAAGAGAGAGAGGGATGGCGGCACCAGCCATGGAAAGGAGGCCAAAAGCCAGATCCCGGTACCTGGCAGGATCACTAACCGTTTACCCGGTACCTGGCAGGAGCCGAGCCCTTGCACACATCCCCTTGCGTCTTCGGCCCACAACCCTATGAACCGGGTGCTGCCAGGTCAAGGCATCCCCGCGACCGTCACACGAGGGCCTCACCCACGTCACGCCAGGTCCAGCCCTCACCCCCGCCCCCTTGGCTGCTTTTCTGGCTCCTGAACACATGGAGCCCTTGCTCACCTCAGGCCCTTTGCAACCTTTCATCCCTCTGCCTGGGACCTCCTTCTTGTTCCGATGGCTTGTTCTCATTTTGGAGGTGCAGTTCATGTGCTACTTTCACTAAGAAGTAGGTCCCTTCCTGCGTCAGCCTGCTTGTCTCCTTCATAGCACTTAGAATCTCTAATTATCTTATCTGTCTACTTTTTACTGCCTGTCTCCTCCTTCTAGAATACTCCATGAGAGTAGGGGCCTTATTTGTCTTATTCACTATTATATACTTATTCACTATTATTTCTCAGTACCCAGCACAGTGTCTAAGTGCTTAATAAATATTTACTGGGGTAGGGGGAGGGATAAATTAGGAGTTTGAGATTAACATAGACACACGACTATATATAAAATAGACAACCAACAAGGACCTACTGTATAGCCCAGGGAACTATACTCAATATTTCGTAATAACATATAAGGGAAAATAATCTGAAAAAGAATATAGAGATATATATATTCATATATATATACGTATATATGTATATATATATGAATCATTGTAAATCAACTATATTTCAATAAAAAATAAAATAAAATAAATTTATTGAATGAATATCCATTTTACAGATGAAGAAAATAATAACAGTAAGAACAATAAAAACTAACACTCAAAATATGGGCTGGGCACTGGTCAAACTCATCTAAACCTCACAGATTTGATGTAAATATCATTATTTCTCCCATTTTATAGATGAAGAAACGGAGGCTCCCACATTTAGGTAACTTGTCCAAAGTCACAAAGCTTGTAAATGGCAGAGCAGAGATTCAAATTCAGGCAGTCTGGCTCCAGGGTCGAGCTTTCAACATCTATGCTACACGGCTACTCTAAGACTGGGCTTTCCAGTCGTCGGGTCACAAGGCTGGCGATGGAGGAGCTAGGATTCCAACCTGGTCCTTTCGACTCTGGAAACCAAGCTCCAGGGCTGGAGGGATGGGGGTGGTGAGAACTGAGGAGAGAGAAGCCGGCCGGCAGGTCTAAGCTAACAGAGGGCGGTGTTGATTGAGGGGCACACAAAGGCGAGCCTGGGTTGAGTTCTGAGCGTGTAGAATCCCAGGTGCCCACTGCACTCTCCCCTTTACTGTGCTTCCAGCTTTTGGAGCAGGACACGTCACTCAGCCCCTCTGATCCCATCCTCACACTTGTAAAATGTGAATTTAGATACCGACCCAACAGGATTCTTGCGACGATTAAACTGAGATAATGCAGACCCGTGGGCAGATGTTCGTAAACATTACTCTCCTGATCTTTTCTGTACCTTCGGCTCGCACGGAAAAGCCAATGTTTTCAGGAAAATGGGCTAAGTATCCAGATGACATAAGGAACAAGAGAGAAAATTCCTGGGTGGGTCCAATTATATAATCATTCCCCAAGCTTAATGAGACTTAGAATTAGCTAAGTTTCATCTTCTGAACACTTGCTGTTATTGCAATAATCAAATGGAGAATTCATAAAACTAGGTTCAATTTAGTCTAAGCTTACCACATAAATCTTACCTCTGCTTCCCCCTACTTCCCCCTAGATGTTTATTTTCATTCTTTTTTTTTTCTTCTTTTTTTTTGGCTGCGCTGCGCGGCTTGCGGGATCTCAGTTCTCTGAACAGGGATCGAACCTGGGCCCCAGCAGTGAAAGCGCTGAGTCCTAACCACTGGATGGCCAGGGAATTCCCTCTTTTCATTCTTATTTCTTGCTAGGTGTATGCAATATTTGTCTTTGGACAAGCCACTTATCTTAATCTTAAATTTCTCATCTGCAAAATGGGAACAACAGTCCTCCCCTTAATAGAATTCTGATAAGAATTAAAGGAGATAATGTGTTAGAAATTCCTTTGCAAACTAAGTACTATCCAAATATAATAATTATTATTAAAAAGAAATACAAAGGTATATTTGTATAAAATTATCAACTTTATATTAATAATTATTTATTGATATACTTATTATTTATATATATAAATAAAATATAATTTTATTTAAAATGTTTTTATGACGGACTTCCCCGGTGGTGCAGTGGTTAAGAGTCCGCCTGCTAATGCAGGGGATACGGGTTTGATCCCTGGTCCAGGAAGATCCCACATGCCGCAGAACAACTAAGCCCGTGTGCCACAACTACTGAGCCGTGCACCACAACTACTGAAGCCCGCGCACCTAGAGCCCATGCTCTGCTACAAGAGAAGCCACTGCAATGAGAGGCCTGTGCACCACAACAAAGAGTAGCCCCCGCTCGCCGCAACTAGAGAAAGCCCGCGCGCAGCAACGAAGACCCAACACAGCCAAGAATAAATAAATTTATTTTAAAGAATAAATAAATTAATTTAAAAAAATAAATAAAATGTTTGTATGAGGGAAGAGAAGTATGCTTATTGAGATCATGCCTTTTCCACAATGGTAATTTAATTAGTCTTCTCCAAGTTATAATTGCCCAAGTGCTGAAAACTGTATACCTCATTATATCTTGTCCTTCTAATCGAGGTGGAGATGCTCACTGAAACCCCCCTGCCTGCAGGACCCGGAACCACCTTGCAGTGGGCGTGTGCTTTTGTCTGGCAGGCATCACGGGCGAAGAACCATCCTTCACCATAGCCTGCCCTGAACTTTTAGCTCGAGGGTGAAAAAGTGACCCAAGAGAAGCTGGTCAGCATTCTTCCTGCCCCTGGTTTGTTTAGGGATAGGGATTTGGACTGAGCAGGACCAATCTGACGACTTCCCTGAGCTGTTGCTGGAACTATGAGGAAAAAAAAACCTTTCTTTTCTCTTGGGAGTGCCGGCTGTGAGAAGCAAGCAGCTGGAGCTACTTCTGGGCCTCTCTGACACCACGTGGGGAGGACCAAACTGAATAAAGTCAACCCAGTGACAGGCAGACAGACAGACAGATAGAGTGACCAGTTCAGACCAAACTGGGACTTCCCTGGCTTTAGCATGGAAGGTCCCATGCCCAAGACCCCCCTCAGACCTGGGCACACAGGGATGGTTGGTCACTTCACAGAGACAGAGTCCCGCATATACCATTCCAAGCCTTGATCCAGCTTTACTCGGAGGCCCTCCTTGGGCACCTCAATTCTATGACCCAGTAAGTTCTGGGGTCTGTTTAAGCAACTTTGAGTTGTGTTTCTGTCACATGCAACTCAAAGAGTCATAACACATGCCCAAAGAATGTCCACATATAAGGCACAAAGTTAAAAAAGCAAAAGAAATCAAAGTAGGAAACAAGCTATTTTTAGCATTGAAACATGAGGAAATGTGATCATGTGGTCCTTTCTGAAGTTGAGGTAATTTATTTGACAAAGGGGCTCCGGAAAAAAAAAAAAAAAAGAAGTATACAAAATGGAAAAAAGAAGAGGCAAATGAAAACATTCTTATGGAACAAAAACCTCATGGCATGAGAAAGGTCAGAGAAACACATGAGCAAAAATCCAAAAGAACAAGCTTAGGCAGCGAGGGGAAAAACGGAGCTGAAGTCAAAGCATGGAGCAGTTTTGCCTTTTCTTTAGAGACAGACCCACCATAAAGTGGGACAAGAAGACAAGTGAGCCACGGAAGTGGACTGTGAAAAAACTGGACCAGCAGAGGCTTCTGCAGATCCTCAACAATTCCACAAGACTTAAAGCAAAACATCTCAATGGTCTCTGGCACTCCGCCCTGGGGCAGGTAGGCCAAAGCAAATGCTATGGGAATAATAATATGGGAGCTTTTCTTAAGGTGACATACAGCAGTGATTACAAAGACTGGAGAAGTTGGAAAACCTCAGCGTGCACCAGAATTCGTACAGCGTGCATATGACAGAGCCGCATGCCAACCCTAACCCTAACCCTCAAGCGCTATAGGATGAGTGAGAGAAATTTGCGCTCCAGAAGGGTTTCCTTTGAGAATATGGCCAGAAGGGAGAAATCTAGACAACCCATCTGTACACAGCCACACAGGATGGAATGATAACCACTCTTTCTGGCCTTCCCTGAAGAAGGATGTGAGACTGGGGCCCCCAAGGGACATGGCCCGGCACCATTTCTATATCTAATGCAGTTTGGAAAAAACTTAAGTGTTGAAAACCAAGAGAGAAGTCATTTTCTCAATAGAAAGACAACATAAAAAAAAAAAAAAAAACCATGTGAAGATATGTGATTTAGTCTTACCTCTATGAGTATATTTTCTATTGAGTCTCTATTTATTTATTTATTTGCTGTGCAGCAAGGCATGTGGGATCTCACTTCCCCAATCAGGGATCAAACCCACACCTCCTGCAGTGGAGGCACGGAGTCCAATCCACTGGACCGCCAAGGAATTCCCGAGTCTCACTGATTTTAAACTATTCTCATTTTGTTGTCTGATTATCACCTAGTAACAGGGTACCAATCAGGTTCTTGGTCTTGGTCCTCTTGTGGGTGTTTCAGGGAGCCTGATATGACTGTGCAGGGTCTTTCTAACACAAACACTTTAATTTAGGATGTTTAGGATAAAAACAGAAAGGAACTTTGAGGGAGGCAAGGAACTGCACCATCTGAACTCGCACATTTGCAAAAATGTTTACGCTGTATTTACCGAAGGACTTTTCCCCTTAAAACATGACACTGAAAACAGAAGACGTGATACGGTAAAAGGTGGTCTGGTAATAAAGAACCAGATTCACGCACCAAATCCTAACTCACAAAGAGCGCTCAAGTGGAAAACCACTGGAGGGACTGGAGCATGTGACTGAATTCTGCATCGCCTTTGAAGGTGGGGAGGTCCATCACTGGGGCTAGAGCATGTGATGGCTTGTTTTCTTTAAATCACTTGTAATTCAGGAAGGGCCCACCTACAAGCAGGATAGCTTCCTGCTTGCTCCCTGAACCAGGATGCCATCTGGAATGTAACAGAGGAAGGAGGCAAGACCCTAGGAAATGTCACGTTATTCTGAAAAACATCCCTTGCAGAATCAGACCACTGAGGTTCTCTCAGCGGAGCTCTCATCTCCGATTTCCTACAGGGGTAATGAAAGGCATTTGCCAAGGCTAAGGGGCAACAAGATTGTTGGCGTCTAGACTCACCTCTATGAGTATACTTTCTATTGAGTCTCACTTTACTTATTTATAAATAAAGGCATTTTGGCCTTTCTACAAATTCTCAACAGCTGCCTGCTAGGTGTTTATGTGCTTCTGGGTATTGTGTCCTCTGCAAAGAAAGGCATATGTAGGAACGAAGAGGATCTTGCCTCCTGGGGCCCTTAGTTTGTAGCTGGGGTGATTGGAGATTCCAAGAGGCTATTTATATGGGGTGATACTGTCACTGAGAGAGGGTAGAAGCCAGCGAGTCACCCCACAAACCTACAGCAAAAATGGTCTTGTCTCCTGCCTCATCTATTTCACCAGGGCTGGAAAGGAGAAGGGGGTAAGGAAAAAAAAATGGGGGGTAAGAGATTATTTTTCCTCAATTTTGTTAAATTGATTTGACATTGATAAGACTGACCATGCTTCTGCAAACCAAACAGACATTTAACACTAACACAAACCCATGTTTTTCTCTTTTTAAGAAACGACAATTCAGGCTTTGGTGAAGTTACGAACTGCCTTCATTTTAGTACGATACCTATGGAACCACGAGGCTAGTATCGAATCTTCATAAATCCTAAGGGAATAGTGAAAATAGAAAGGGAATAAATATTTAAATATGAAAATCTGCCTCTAATTACCTAGTGCTCACCGATTAGATGCCAATGATGGAAACAACAGATAAAAGGTGAAAAGATGGCCATAGGAAGAGGGAGGTCAAGAAAGAGAGCTTGCACAGTGCGAGAGCAAGCCCTGTTCACCAGGCCAGTCACCCTGGGATTCAGAGACCAAACACGGTATTTTCCAGAGAACGCTGGCATGTTTATCGCCCAGCAGGCCCCACCCTGCAGCCTGAGAGCACCTACGTGTTTCCAACTTGGCAACCCCCCAAAAACCAGAACAATGATTGCTTTTCTCCTGCTATAATAATGCTGTCGAGTTCATCAGAGATCCATTTTGTACTTTTCATTGAGTCCAAAGCACGCTGTTTCCTTCAGAAGAAACCCTATCATGTTTTATATAGTTTTAAAAATAACTGATTTGGTCCGTTAGTACAGATAGAACTGTTCTGATGAGAAAGGAAGGAGCTTCTCCTGGAATCTCATTATTTATCTGAAGTTAAAATATATATATTTTTAAAACTTCACACCTGTGGTATAGTACATGCATGAGTCTAAGTATTTCTCTGCTCACGGGGTCTTAGGGAGACAGCTGTGGTGCCATAGTAATGTCTCATGCTTTGCCACTCATTCATTCATTCATTTTTATTGAGCATGTGCTATGTGTTCTACTCATGGAAGATACAGCAGTTAACAAGATAGAAAATGACCCAACTTCACCGAGCTAATACAGAGGAGGCCAAGAACAAATCCATGCAAGTAAGCAGATAGGATATTCCAGGTGATAATAAACTCTTTGAAGGAAAAAGGTGGGGTGGTCAGCTCAGCTTCTCTGAGCTGATGACCTTTGGCTGATAAGAGGGAGCCTGTGAAGGTCTGGGGGTAGGCAGGGGAGTGGCCAAGGCAATGGCCCTGGGGTTACAGCAAGTGTGACAAATTTGGGGGAAAGAAAGAACACCAGTGGGGATGGAGAACCATAATACCGATTGTGGTTAAAGATTTAATAAGATGATGAATGCAAAAGAACACGATGAACTGCAAAGCAATGCCACTAAAAGGTATTATTTGGCTTGGTCAGAGTACTGTATTCTAAAGAACATCATTCTTTAGATGTTTAGAGTTTATAAAGGATGCAGGTGAAAACTATATATTTCAGTTTTCATCTTCTACTTCTAATAAAAAGGAGCTGGCTCTCGAAAAGCCCTTTCAAGTATGGCACGTTGCCTTCACGTGAAATAGGAAATCCCACATACCTGGAATCCTATTAAGCGTCACCCAGAAATGTTCATCCGGGCTGAAGGTGTCTTTGGACCACTGGAGCAAGTCAAGAGCCCGTGGGTCATGGAGAACAAAGTTGGTAAACTCTCTTGACAGGGCAACGTAGGCAGAACCGAAGTAAATGGTGAGATTGTGGGGAGGAGGCGGTTTCAGTGCTGTGGTTCTTATCACATAGGAAAGCTCTTTGCCCAGGTGCTCTCGGTGGACATATTTAGTCCGTCCAATTGCGTGAGCTGGAGGCAGCACCCCTGGGGTTATGTTTTTCCCTTTAAATCCTTTCAGATACTGAACTATCTCCCTGTTGGTTTTCAGGGGGAAATCTTGCCCACAGGTGTTGATGGCGTACTTCCACGGAACCTCCAAGGCTGCAAGATCCTTGATGCAGTGCAGGTCAGCCTGGAGCCTGGAGATCCCACCATAGACCACGGGTTCCATCTTGGAAGCCAGAAAAGCATTCGGGAAGCAGCTCAGTAATTGCTCCACTGCATCTTTAAATTCAACTGTCGCTTTCTCATCCACGTGAACACAGTAGATATTCTGAGGCATGTAAATAGCTCTGAAGAGCCTTGCAAAGGTGTCGAAATTGTGATGGATGACCATGATATATGCCAAAGGAAATTCTGCTTCTTCTTTAGATAACGGCGCCGTGATGTAGTGGCTTTGAGCCAGGTATTCCTTGCAAGAAGACGTCTCATAGATCGTGAGTTTGTTTCTCCAGAGGAAAGGTGTTTTGCCTCTGATAAAGGATATGCAAACTTGACTCAGCATCAAAGTGTCCGAGTTATTTAGCCTCTGGAAGCCTTGCTCGCCCCCAAAATTGAACACATAGAACACGATAAAAATGATTACACAAGAGACAGAAACTATAAAGAGGTAACGCATCAATGAAGGCATGCCTCCAAGAGGAGATTTCAAAGACCGTCAAAATCTAAGTCCTCTCCCAAACTTACTTTTTTCTCTGAGTTCTTATTTTGGTGCATACTCCAGTAATTCGTGCCCTGAAGGAGACACTGTGAATTCATCCGGTTTCATCCCGGGAATCCAGCGGCTGGCGCACTCCCCATGCTGATAGAGCTACTGATCCCGCCTCGTTCTCTGCCTTTCAAACCGCCTTTGTCTACATCCCGGTAGCAGGTTGCTTAAGCCCAGCCTTTTTCCCTCCCTCTGCCTCCCTGCTCCCAACGGCTGGCTGTTTCACTAAAACTGTGGTTTTAGTCTCCTTTTCCCCTGCAGATTTAGTTTCTCAGATCTCTTTTGCTTCATTTCGGAAGGTTCCCCCCCCCCCTTGTTACTGTCATTCAGGGAATTAATACAGTAAGAACGAAAGTTGAAATGATGCGTTCTGGCAGGCGTGCCGTTTCCTGCTACTCATCCGACAGGCTGCGGCACTCCCCCGCCCCCGGCGCTCCCCCCACCCCCTTGTTGCTCATGGCGATGAGCCACAGCCTGGTCCCTCGACTCTTCGAGCACACTCCACGGGGTATAATGTTGCCTCCGTTCTCAAATATGCCGCTTTAGTGAAAAAATGACTGAAGTGACGAGAATGAAAATTTTTTAAAAACCTCATCCACCGGGCTCTTTTGTAATGCTTTCTAGCCCCGCCCTACTCTTTTTCTTTTTCTTTTTTTGGCCCTACCGCGAGGCATGCGGGATCCTAGTTCCCGGACCGAGGATTGAACCCGAAGCCCCTGCAGTGGAAGCGCGGAGTCTTAAGCACTGGGCCGCCAGGGAAGTCCTCGGCACTCTCTTTTCTAAAACAAGAGCTTACCGGGGTTCCAGTCCTAGGGGATCTGAAAGTGCAAGGCTCTGGGATCTGTGACTTTGCGATTACGTCGTGACAGCCCCTCTCCTCCCACCGTGGTGCTTATCATAAGGGTTGAAACGGAGCAGGACCCTGTGGGGTCCTCCCTGGTACAAATTCTTTCCGTGCCTCCCCGTTTCTTGTTTGTAGGAAACAGGTTTCTTTCAGGCTCCTGGACGTTCCCTGAGCTCCAAAGGGCAGGTTCAAACAGTTGCTAATCAGGGAAGGGAGGGGATGCAGAAACAAGGGAGGAACAGCCTAGAAACAATACTGCAGCCTTGGGGCAGGGTCCTGGTTCTTCCTCAAGGGATACACACAACAATATCTGAGTTCTTCTGCGGGAACTAAGGCCTCCACCCAGGTGGAGGATGGTAACTTCAGGCTGAGGGCAAGATCCCTGGAGCGCCGCCCTGCTACCTGGCCACCAGCCAATCAGAACAAAGTCACAAGCCCTGTAGCCCTCACCCCAAATTTTGCCCATTAAATACTCCCCCCAAAACCGTCGGGGTTTTAGAAAACGAGCCACCCATCCTCTTTGTATTGGCATCTTTACAATAAATGCTGCACTTTCCTTCACCACAACCCAGTGTCATTAGATTGGCCTTACTGCCCGCCGGCGAGCGGCCCCGAGTTTGATTTGGTAGCAGGATGTTGGGGTCCAATGAACAAATGCCAAGCTACATCCCCTGATTTAGATGAGACCTTAAAACTTCACCGGAAAGCACTCGAATCCTGGCACAAATGATGTTCGGATAAGGGCACCTAGAGCGCATTCAGGTTTTCACTACCCAGAGAACATCACCTAATACTCAGAGAAGTGCTTTATACCTGCCAGGTTAAGCCTGTCAAATCACCTAGGAAACGAATGTTGTTTGCCCCTATTTGTAAATAGCAGAGTTTTGGCTGAAGAGCATGAAGCTCTTTAACTTACAAGGTTCTCATCTTCCACCTTTTATTTTTCCAACCAGCTTTTTTTTAATACAGATCAACATATTTTATTTATGATGGCTTCTAACATACCCATACAACTACTTCATGCCTTCCCGTTTCACCTTCCCTTTGAGGTGAACGTAACCCCTCTGAGCCTCCATCCTGTAGCAGTAACTCACTGTCGGAGACTGAACACCCACCCCCCACCCCTCACCCCCCGCATGAAGAAAAAACGTCCTTTAATGCCCTTTCTCTCCTCCTTTTTGAAAAGTATCTACCCTGCTATTAATGAAATTAATAGAACAATATGCTTATTTCTTGTTTTCAGCAGAGGTATGAAAACCAGCGCTAAGCCCCTGCACTTCAGCTGAATGACACATCACCTCCTGAACCACGGTAGGTTTTCATTCTAGCTTTTATTACTCCTATTTTTCATTATTCCAGCTTGTACATTATTTTTCTCTCTCCCTTACTAAATTCTCCTCATTCTCTAAGACCCATCACAAATAAACTCTACATAGAACCCACCTTTGGCTTTTTATGCAAAGTGGAAAAAAGTAAATGGAGCCCTTATCTGGACAGAGCAGATCAATCTAATTCTTAGTGTTCCCATGGAGCAGAGCAAAGAGAATGACTCTGAAAATATGATAATGAATGATAATGGTAAATGATACGAAAATGAATGATAATGGAAAATTCAATCCCAACCTTCCTTTTTTTCCCAAATAATACCTTTAAATATCAGGTTATAGTCTATCCTATTTCAACACAACAGAGAGTAATTTCAGTATCTCGTTTGGCAAAGACTTTTTGGCCTAGAGTGAATATTAAAATATTTTAAATATTTGCAGTTTGACAAAGTGTTCGGATACATGACAATGAGGCCAGCAGAGTCGGTTTACATTATTATTTCCAACTGGCCAACAACAAGGGGTTCAGATTTATACAGGCTTAGGCACTGACATTAATAACGTTGCTATATTGAGAAATACAGACATTAGCCAGATTAGGAACTTTCATCCTATTTGTTTGGTATTCAATCCGTTATTTAAAACAGCACTGTTTGAGTGTTGAAAATGTGGCTCTTTTTCCTGTCTGCCCTTTTGGCTGTCCTTGGGTATTGAAAAATGCCTACAGGAGAACTTTTTTAAAAACCACTTGTAAGAGGGGAAGGCCGTTACCTGTTCCCTTTCCTTCCTAATAGGCCACGTGACCTGCTTTTCCAGCACAGACACGAGGCATTTTTTTGCTGCTGAGACTGAACAGCTCAGCCTTCCCTACCTGCTCGTGACTGCAGGTCAGCACAAGACTGACGCACCTTTGGCTCACTTTGGAAGCAGTTATTCCCGAACTAGACGATTAATCAGGCTAGACATGTTTACCCTCTCCGGGCCGCCTTAAAAGCTTGCTCTTTCTTCCATTCAGAAGCCTTTATTGTTTTTTACATCATTTAATAATTTTTCCGGGAAACCTCCTACACTGATGGTGGGAACGTAAGTTGGTGCAGCCACTGTGCAGAACAGTACGCAAGGTTCTTAAACAACTAAAAATAGAGTTACCATATGATCTGTAACCCCACTCTTGGGCAGATATCTGGAAAAGACAAAACCTCTAATTTGAAAAGGTACATGTACCCCAGTGTTCATAGCAGCACTATTTACAATAGCCAAGACATGGAAGCAACCTAAATGTCCATTGACAGAGGAATGGTTAAAGAAGATGTGGTATACACACACACACACACACACACACACACACACACACACACACACACACAC
>NW_021703780.1:8654263-8666133 GCF_005190385.1 Monodon monoceros | reverse complement strand
CACACACACACACACACACACACACACACACACACACACACACACACTGGAATATTACTATGCCACAAAAAAGAATGAAATAACACCATTTGCAGCAATGTGGACGGACCTAGAGATTATCGTACTAAGTGAAGTAAGTCAGACAAAGACATATATCATATGATATCACTTATATGTGAAATCTAAAGAAAAAAGGATACAGATGAACTTATTTACAAAACAGAAATAGACTCACAGACAAAGAAAACAAACTTATGGTTACCAAAGGCGAAAGGAGGGGGGAGGGATAAATTAGGAGTTTGGGAATTAACATATACACACTAATATATAGATAATCAACAAGGACCTACTGTACAGCACAGGGAACTATATTCAATATCTTGTAATAACCTATAATGGAAAAGAGTCTGAAAAAGGATAAATATATGTTTATGTATAACTGAATCACTTTGCTGTACACATGAAACATTGTAAATCAACTATACTGCAACTTAAAAAAAAAGAATTTTTCCAATTATGACGCTATCTAGAGCACAGCCCCATAATGAAGAGGGTATTCTTTTTGTGAAATACTAGAAAACTCAGAATCTCAGTGAAATAAAGAAATAATCAAAGGGGGAAAGGCAAGCCTCAGCACTCCTAGGCTTTCTGTGGCAAGGGGCAAGGTAGCACTCGCCTGACTCTGGAAGGCCTATAGAAGGATGAGTTGAGGGAGAGGCACGTGAAGTCTGCTGCCTGCCAGGCTAAGCCACACCCTTGAGGAAGGCGGCAGCTGGTCGTAAGGAAAATGTCATAAAAGACCTTGCATGTTGTGCTGAAAAACTTGGACTTCACCTTGTTGCCAAAGGAGCACCACCTAAGATGTTAGGTCGAGGAGCTCCCGGGCAACAAGTGCCAACTGGAGGAGGAACAAGACCAAAATAAATCATGGTGGAAAGTACACATCAGCCGGTAAACGCATAAGGCACATGTCAACGATAATAACAGTAGCAGTATTACTACTGACCAGATTGATTGACCAGATAGATTAAATGACATTAAAAAAACAACAACTTTTAATCAAATTTCTGGAGGAAACCATGCAAGATGTGCTTTGTCTTGTGTGTCATTAACGCCCAAGATTACTAACAGGGCATGGTGCAAAAACGAGTAAGTAAAGCCTCTTAAACTAGGAGGTAAATGTGCTAGTTATGCCTCAGTTAACTACATGTCCTAGAAACAGTTCGAAGGCTCTTACAGTCGAGGCTTTAGTTCTGTAGATATTCACAGGACTTCAGATACTGCATTGAGTTTTTTCTTAAATAAAGAAATAAAGATAGGGGAAAGATTTAAAGTCCCAAGGTCACTAAGGAATTAATGGACTGGGAATTAGTAGAAAGTCTACTTTGTATTATTATTTTTCCACTCCTTCAAACTAGTAGTGAGAAATACGTATGTTGCCTTATTTATGTCATTTATTTATTTTTAAATGTGTTGAATGAATGAATGAATGGAGTCCACATCCCCCATGGTTCCAGGTGCTCATGGATAAATGTTCTTTTAACTGGAATTGGGAACAGAGCAACGGGTATCTTTTTTTCTGACAAACAAAAACTCTGACCAGATTGATTAAATGACATTAAAAAAAACACAACTTTTCATCAAATTTCTGGAGGAAACCATGTAAGACGTGCTTTGTCTCGTGTGTCATTAACGCCCACGATTACTAACAGGGCATATGGTGCAAAAACCAGGAAGCCTGGGCTCTGGTCACTTTTCTACCTTCAGCCGATTATGTGCTTTTAGGCCCCTACTCGCTTCCTCTTTATAAAGGATGTTCTCCCTGGTCCCTTCCAGCTTTTTAAAATGAGCTACAATTCAGTCTGTTGTAAGGTGAATCGCTAAGCAGCAGTGGTGGAATCCAGGCAGTATGAGGTATGGCCCCTATCCTGTAGGAGCGTATACCTTCACTAGGATTCAAAATACATACAGCTGAAAAGATAACCAACAAAACAGGAAAGACTATAGCTCAGTTCCAAACAAGAGGATGTCCACCAAATGTGACAGGAACTCGGAGAGGAGAAACAGTTCCCTCAGAGGCAGGGTGGTTAGAAAGGGCTTCCAGTGGTGAGACACAGACACCGAGAAGGCATTCCAGTTGGAGAAATTACGAGTGTGCAAGAACCCAAAAACAAGAAAGCCCAATGTGGAGAAACTTCCCAGGGAGGCTGTAAATCTAGAACTTCTTTGACGTGTCAGCAGATAAAAACCTTCCAATCAGTGAACTATAGCCTCAAAGTACCAGGCATGTTTACAGGGTGAGAGTAAAAGGACTTTTGCCCCCTGTCCCTCCCACAGCTCACCAACTGAGCCAGGGCCTGGCACACGGTGTGTTCAACGCTCGGGAATGGGTCCAGAATCATCTGGGCATTTGAAAGTGCAATTTTCAGCTATGGAAGAAGGAATGTTGAAACCCATGTTTGCCCACTTTTAATTTATATGTTAGAACAGCATAGGCTAGGAGAGCCATCCATGATTTTTTTCTTTTTTCTTTTTGGCCACACCATGCAGCATGTGGGGATCTTAGTTCCCTGACCAGAGACTGAACCCGTGCCCCTGCAGTGGAAGCGCAGAGTCCTAACCACTGGACCGCCAGGGAAGTCCCCATGATTTTTTTCTTTTAAGCCGATTTCTAGCTATCTGGAGGTGTGATTTTACGGTACAAATAGTGCTTTTTTCTCTCTTCCCCCTAGCACACGCCTGTACAAAGACCTAACTATAAATGTACCACATCAGCACTGAATTCTATTCATAATTCCTCACGCATCTTTCCTTGGTTTAATTGCATGTACTAATGCAAACTTCATTATACCTTCATAATTGTTCTGGGACTTGTTTTTCCATTCTCAATTAATTGCTATCCTGGAGTTGAGAAAGAAACTGAGGAAACACAGGCTTGAGCAAAAGCTAGATTTATCATGTTAAAATAGTGAAAAGGGCAGCAAAAGGACTGGGTCTGATGAAGTTTTTGTTGACGTGGCATGGAGAGGCGAAGTTATATCGGCAGAAAAGGTTAGGTAAATGAGGTGAGATGGTATCATTTCTTGGTCTCAGTGCTGGCTGCTCTTTGGAAGGCCATTTTTGTGTGGTTTGCATTGTTACTGAAGCAGGTCAAATGACTCAGGGATTCATTCCTTAATTATAAAATATAGGATTTTTAAAAATTATTATTTTTTATATTTATTTATTTATTTGGTTGCACTGGGTCTTAGTTGCGGCACGCATGTGGGATCGAACTGGGCGCCCTGCATTGGGAGCGCGGAGTCTTATCCACTTCGCCACCGAAGAAGTCCCTATAGGGATTTATTTTTTTCCCCTGGAACTAAGAGTATTTCACAAGAAAGTAAAGAAGGGTGATAATCTAATCCACTTTGGACAACCGGTTAAGTTATTCTGTTCTGGGTGGCTAGATGGTTTGTAAATGAAGCCTTTCATTTATTTGTCTATATCTATCTACCTATCTATCTACCTATCAGTGATGATTATGACGCTAAAGAGAAGAAGAAGATATTTCCGAAGCACATCTTTCACTAAAACAACAATTCTCCCATAATTGAGGAGTCCTCCAAGGGGGTTCACTGGGGAAAATCCACCTTCTCCTGGGACCCAATCATTTTACTTTCTATCCCGTTCATGTAATTAGCAACAGGAGAAGTTGCTGTCTAGATTACGGACGCAAAGCATGATTTCAAATTCTCATCTCAGAGGGGGTAAGAAGTTTAACACACAGAATTTTCAAGGCCTAGGTGGCAGATCCAGGAAGCGGTGGTACTAGATCATATCATGGTAGTGTGAGCTGAAGTGATCTACATCTGATTTTGATGGAGCAAAGGTGTCATGGAAACAGTTCCTGCATGCTAAAGGATGCTAAGCGAATATTTGCAAAAGACAGTCTACACAAATCCCCAGAGGCAAATGTCAAAGCCTGTGCAGGTAGGAGGCAACCTTTTAGTAGCAGAAATGTAGCCATTAGTACTACCAACAGCCTGAAATTGGGGGGCTTAGAAAATGAACAATCAATCATCCCACAAAAGTCACAGCCAATTAACATTTCCGGATGAAACTTACCACTGAATTTACCTGTGGAAATTAATTACTTAACCTTGGAAGAACTGACTTATTTGTTTCAGCAAACCACTTGTTTCCAAAAGCCAAACTGGTGTGCCTGTGACTTGAGGTTAAGGATAGTCTAGGTCAAAAGTTTGCAAACTTCTGTTTGACATCTCATTACATGGAGGGGTTGTTAACATACAGGTTGCAGGGCCCCTGCCGCAAGACATCAGTTAGTTTTAGGTGGAATTTAATTATTTCCATTTCTAACAGTCTTGAGACAAAAAGTTTGAGAACCAACGGATCAGATGCCAAAACTCTATGATTTTTTTTTCCTCAATGACCCCACCTGATCTGTTCCCCTAGGACTAAACAATATACTGTAAACAAAACAAAACAACCAATATTTCAGGATAAACAATACTGTATAATTTGGAAATACTTAATAAACATGAATTCAAATGGTGGATAGGGCTTCCCTGGTGGCGCAGTGGTTGAGAGCCTGCCTGCCGATGCAGGGGACACGGGTTCGTGCCCCGGTCCGGGAGGATCCCCACATGCCGCGGAGCGGCTGGGCCCGTGAGCCATGGCCGCTGAGCCTGAGCGTCCAGAGCCTGTGCTCCGCAACGGGAGAGGCCACAACAGTGAGAGGCCCGCGTACTGCAAAAAAAAAAAAAAAAAAAAAAAAAAATTTCCTTTGGAAAGTTAATTGGTACTTTTAGGAAGAATGGCAGAAAATGGATATACAGAAAGGTGCTAGTTGCTGTTATTTAAATAAGAGAAACCCTAGTTGCAGGTCATCCTGTCCCAAATGCATTTTCTAATTTACTGTATACACTGTGCACACCTGTGCATAATCCCAGTCTTTCACAAAATATAGATTAGGACTATTTACCGACAAACAGTGATGTTTTGAGTATCTAGTGTGCCATAAGCTGAAATGGAGGAGGGTGCAGGAGAAGGATACAAACTTTTTTAAAAAGAGAAAGAAAGAGAAAAAGTCAGAAAATACCGTATATTGGTGCAGACACAGAGCAACCATAACATGCATGCGCTCCTGGTGGAAGCGTGAATTGGGACCACCCTGGAAAACTGGCAGTATCTACTCAGGCTGCGCACAGACATATCCTCTCCCCCAGCAATTCCATCCCCAGGTATTTGCATTTGCGTACATGTTTATCAAAGGACGCATAGCTCAACATTCACTGCAGCCGTGTTCATAACAGACCCAAATGCCCACCAATGGTTGTTAGACAGCAGGGTTTCTCTACCTTAGCACTACTGGCATTTTGCGCTGAATACGCCTTGTTTGGGGGGCCGTCCTGTGCACCGTAGGATGTTTAGAAACATCCCGGCCTCTACTTACTAGATGCAGTAGCACCCCTTGCCCCCTCTCCCCAAGCTGTGACAACCAGTAATGTCTCCAGGTATCGCCAAATGTTCCCTAGGGGGCAAAATCATCCCCCATCCCCAACCGCACACACCTCCTTCTCTCTGCACAGCAACGAGAATGAATCAGTACAACTGCCTGCAACAACCAAAAAAGGAATCTCATAAACATAACACTGAGCAAAAAAAGGCAGACAGAAAAAGGACATGCTGTATATTTCCATTTCTATAAAGGACAAAAACAGGTAAAAGTATCTATGCTGTCAGACATCAGGGTAGTGACTGGGATGCTGGTTATTTCTGTGTCTTGATGCTGGTTGCATGGGTGTGTCTAGTTTGTGAAACTGCATCATTCTGAACCCTAATGATATGTGCACTATGTTATATAATCTCACCAGAAATGAATGAATGAATGAATAAATAAATAAATAAATAATGAGTCAGAGTCCTTCTCCCAGAAATATTCTTCCAGTGGAGTCTCCCAGGTGAATGGGGATCAGATGTCTTTCTGGAATAACTAGTATTTATGGTTATCACTTCTTTTTTTTTTTTTTTTTTTTTTTTTGCGGTACGCGGGCCTCTCACTGCTGTGGCCTCTCCCGTTGCGGAGCACAGGCTCCGGACGCGCAGGCTCAGCAGCCATGGCTCACGGGCCCAGCCACTCCACGGCATGTGGGATCTTCCCGGACTGGGGCACGAACCCGTGTCCCCTGCATCGGCAGGCGGACTCTCAACCACTGCGCCACCAGGGAAGCCCTAGTTATCACTTCTAATCAAATACTCTGCAGGACCACATACCAGAGCCCACATCACTTCTTCCCTAAGCAGACCAAGGCTGTTTCCACTCTGGCTCCTGACACCAGCCACCCTCAGCCATGACCCGACGGCCTCTCCTTCCTACCAGTGGGCAATGCCCAGCAGGAGGGGAGTCAAGAGGAAACAGAACAGGAGGTCAAAAGTGAATTAAAAAACCCCTTGTGGGGCTTTGATCCCTCGATCAGGGATCAAACCCGTGCCCCCTGCAGTGGAAGCACAGAGTCTTAACCACTGGACCAACAGGGAAGTCCCTGGACCAGCAATTTTACTTTCAGAATCTACCCAGGAGAAATGAAAACATGTGTCTATACAAGGACTTGCACAGGAATGTTGACAGCAGCATTATTCATAATGGCCGAGGAGTAGAAACAACAAAAGTTTGACAACAGATGAACGGATAAACAAAATGTGATCTACCCACATAACAGAATAGTAGTCATCTGTATAAAGGAGTGAAGTACTGATTCATGCTACAACCTGGATAAACCTCAAACTCATTACATTAAGTGGAAGGAGCTAGACATGAAAAAACATATATGGCTTGATTTATATGAAATGTCCAGAAAAGGCAAATCTACAAAAACAGAAAACAAAGGGTTGTAAATGGGCGTGAGGTTTCTTTTGCAGGTGATAAAAGTATTCTAAATTAAATTGGGGTAATGGCAGTGCACCTGTAAATATACTAAAAATCACTGAATTGTGTACTTGAAACAGGTGTTTTACGGTATGTGATTTATACACCTGAATTACATACCTCAATTCTGCGGTGTGTAAATTATACCTCAATAAAGCTGTAAACATAGAGGAAAAAAGGAAGTTTGTCCAGTGCCTCAGATTGAAAAGAACTCATGTGATGGTGATGTACCTGCCTTCTTTTGTAGTGACTAGACCTGGATTGGTTGTCACCTGTCAGTGATTTGGGCAGTAAAAGACTTTTGGGTTTGCATGAAAGCAACACTGTTGCAGGAAAAAAAAAATGGGGCGCGAGAGGATGGTCACATCCCGGGGTCTCAGGCGAGTCCCTGGGACGGGCTGCCAAGTGAGGGACCTTGGCTTCGTGCAGGAAGGAATTCAAGAGCGAGCCGAAGTACAGTGAAAACAGATTTTTTCAAACAGATACACACTCCATAGGAGAGAGGGTAAGGGGTTGTTAGTTTTTATGGGCTGGGTAATTTCATAGGCTAATGAGTGGGAGGATTATGCCAGCTATTTTGGGGAAGGGGCGGAGACTTCCAGGCATTGGGTCACCACCCATTTTTTGGCCTTTCACGGTTGGTTTGGGAACTGTCATGGCGCCTGTGGGTGTGTCATTTAGCTGATGCATTACAATGAGGCTCAAGGTCCACTGGAAGTCGAATCTTCCACCATCTTGGCCTTAGTTGGTTCTAACCAGTTTATGTCGTGTCCTCAAGGGCTCTGTCATTCTTTTAACCTGTCTGAACACCACGCTTTTTTTTTTTTTTTTTTTTTTTTTTTTTTTTTTTGCGGTACGCGGGCCTCTCACTGTTGTGGCCTCTCCCGTTGCGGAGCAACAGGCTCCGGACGCGCAGGCCCATTGGCCATGGCTCACGCGCGCAGCCGCTCCGCGGCATGTGGGATCTTCCCGGACCGGGGCACGAACCCGTGTCCCCTGCATCGGCAGGCGGACTCGCAACCACTGCGCCACCAGGGAAGCCCACCACGCTTATTTTATAGTAGCAACATAGGGGAATCAAATTCAGTCTGACGGCCAGCACTGTGTGTGAGTTGAGGCTCGCAAAGATAGAAATCGCACTCTGTCTCTCCATGACTCTGCACTCTGTCAGGTCTCCAGAGATACTGAAACATCAATAAACCCTCAGAAGAAGATAAGGGCTACCAGGGAGGAAAAAAGAGCACAGAGGACAAACTCTGCCTGAGGGTGGTGCGAGGTCAGAGATTTCACAGAGCTCAGTACAGTTCAGCTGGGCCCTCAAAGATAATCACGATTTCTCTAGGCAAAGAGGGGCCCAGGGGAAAAACTGGCTGAAAGGCCAGGCGGTCTGCTTAGCAATTACACATGAAATTCAAATGGTAGCAAAATAAAGCACTTTACATTTTCTGAATATTTAAAATCAGAGCTTCTGGGCTTCCCTGGTGGCGCAGTGGTTGAGAGTCCGCCTGCCGATGCAGGGGACACGGGTTCGTGCCCCGGTCCGGGAGGATCCCACATGCCGCGGAGCGGCTGGGCCCGTGAGCCATGGCCTCTGAGCCTGCGCGTCCGTAGCCTGTGCTCCGCAACGGAAGAGGCCACAGCAGTGAGAGGCCCGCGTACCGCAAAAAAAAAAAAAAATCAGAGCTTCTCAGGGTCAAAGTGACTGGCAGATTCCCTTAATTGTTGATTTTACTTTTCTAGCCCTGAACTAAGACAGTTTCAATCACCCAAATGCATGAAGACAGTGATGTATGCTGACCTCAGCAATCAGATGACCCCTAACTCCTGCACCCACCCACAATCCCAAAGTTTTCTGATGGATTTAGCATAGGTGGTAAGGATGCCTGCCCTTTGGAAAAGGAAGTAGGGGGCAGGATTCCTGCCCCAGGTCCTGCTTAGAGGCTGAAATAGAATTGAAAATAACAAAATAAACTTTCTGCAAAACTGCAGGAGAATTTCCTTCATTTGGAGAAAATATCGTGTTTAAGAGAAGCACAGGGCTTCCCTGGTGGCGCAGTGGTTAAGAATAATGCCTGCCAATGCAGGGGACAAGGGTTCGAGCCCTGGTCCGGGAAGATCCCACATGCCGCGGAGCAACTAAGCCCGTGCACCGCAACTACTGCACCTGCTCTCTAGAGCCTGTGAGCCACAACTACTGAGCCCGCGTGCCACAACTACCGAGCCCACGTGCCACAACTGCTGAGCCCCTGTGCCACAACTACTGAAGCCCACGTGCCTAGAGTCCGTGCTCTGCAACAAGAGAAGCCACCGCAGTGAGAAGCCCGTGCACTGCAACGAAGAGTAGCCCCTGCTCACCGCAACTAGGGAAAGCCTGCACGCAGCAACCAAGACCCAACGCAGCCAAAAATAAATTAATTAATTAAAAAAAATTTTTTAAAAAGGAGGGAAGCAGAATTGTACTCTTTTCTCTCCCATTCATTGGCTCCTCATTCAACATTCTGCTTTGGCCACTCAACTTCTGGCCAAGCCAAAAGTCTAGGTCCTGGTGCCAATCATCCAGTTCACGTTCTCACTTTTGGGGTACAGGAGATGGGGGTGAGGTAGGGAAGCGGGGCTGAGGGCGACCAGGACCCACACACCCAGTTAAGATGCGATGGAAGTGGCTCTATGACCGAAGTAGGAGTAAAGTGGGTGGGCAGGGCGGCTGCTTCTGGTAGGCGGGAAAGGAGCAGAGAAGCTTCTCTGAGGAAGCACGTGACATCTCAGCTAGATCTGGAGAACAAGCCAGGATGAGCAGCAGAAGCAAAGAGCATTTCAGAACAAGGGAACGGCATGAGCAAGGGCCTGCAGACCGTTTGTCTTCTAGGTTGTTAGGATGACAGAAGCCTGGCAGAGTTAAGAGGCTCTCAACTCATCACAGAATGCTGCTTCCTAATAAGAGGAAAGAGAAACCAGCCACTTAAGGCTCTACACATGTGATGTTGCTAAGAAAAGCAACAGCTGAGGGGTAACCTCTGTGGGCCACATATCCAGTTTCTAGCAAAAAATTATCCCTGTACCTTCAAAACCAAAGGTGGTTCTTCTCTCTCTTTTCTTTTTTCTTTGACCACACACAGAAGTTTTAAAATTGTAACACTAAAAGTTCAACAATCCACATCAAAGAAGTTCATCTGGGCTTCCCTGGTGGCGCAGTGGTTGAGAGTCCGCCTGCCGATGCAGGGGACACGGGTTCGTGCCCCGGTCCGGGAAGATCCCACATGCCGCGGAGCGGCTGGGCCCGTGAGCCATGGCTGCTGAGCCTGCACGTCCGGAGCCTGTGCTCCGCAACGGGAGAGGCCACAACAGTGAGAGGCCCGCGTACCGCAAAAAAAAAAAAAAAAAAAAAGTTAGTTCATCTGTTCCCCCTCTCTTTGAACATTTAATGAGTTTCTACAACAGACCGGGTACAATTTGTGTACTGTCTAATCCTTCCCACAGTCTGACAAGGAGATTTTTTAAAAATATATTTATTTATTTATTTGGTTGCACTGAGTCTTAGTTGCAGCAGGCGGGCTCCTTAGTTGTGGCATGCAAACTCTTAGTTGTGGCATGCATATGGGATCTAGTTCCCTGACCAAGGATCAAAGCTGGGCCCCTTGCGATGGGAGCACAGAGTCTTATCCATTGTGCCACCAGGGAAGTCCCCTGACAAGGAGATATTTTGATGAGAATCAGGCTCAGAGAAATTAAGCATCTTGCCCAAAGTTATGCAGACTGCAGGTGGCAGAGCCAGGACTGCTTTTAAATCCCACCAGCAAATTGGGAGCCACCGTCTGATGCTGCAGAGTAAACAGATCTTTATTTAGCTTTGTCAAAAACACTCTACGGTTGCTTAAACCTGAAATGCATTCAACTGGTGACCACTGATTTTAGTTCAGTTGAGCCTAATTCCTATTATTTTTTTTTGTCTTCAATCTCCTTTTAGCTTCCTTAGTATAAAATTAAGATAGGTCACCATAGGAAGAAATGTTATTTCTGAATATGAAGTATTGATAATATTTTCATTAAATTAATGAAATTTTAATATTAATTTGATATTTTAAAAGTCTTTATTGAGATAGAATTGACACACAGCACTGTATAAGTGTAAGGCATATGGCATAATAATTCGACTTATATATGTCACGAAATGATGACCACATAAGTTTAGTGAATATCCATCACATAGACACAAAAGAAAAAGAAAAAATACTTTTTCCTTGTGATGAGAACGCTTAGGATTTACTCGAAGAACTTTCATAGAGAAATACAGCAGTGTTCATTATATTAATTATGACGTACGTTACATCCCATATTTATCTTATAAATGGAAGTTTGTATCTTTTGACTGCCTTCATCCAATTTCCACCCCCATGTAACCACAGATCTGATCTCTTTTACTATGAGTTTGTTTGTTTTTGAAGTATAATTGACCTATGTTAGCTCCTGTTACACAGCACAGTAATTTGCTATTTCTACACATTTCAAAATAATCTCCACGATAAGTCTGGTTACCATCTGTCACCACCCAAAGATATTACAGTGTTATTGACTCTGTTCCCCATGCTGTACGTTTCATACCCGTGACTCATTTATCTTGCAACTGGAAGTTTGTAACTCTTAATCTCCCTCACATATTTCTCTCCATCCGCAAACCTCCTCCCCTCTGGCAACCACCTGTTTGTTCTCTGTATCTACAACTCTGTTTTGTTGTTTTTTCATTTGTTTTGTTTTTTTAGATTCTACATATAAGTGAAATCATATGGTATTTTTCTTTCTTTATTTGACTTATTTCACTTAGCATAATACTCTCTAGGTCTACCCATGTTGTCACAAATGGCAAGATTTCATTCTTCTTTATGGCTGAGTAATATTCCTGTGTGTGTGTGTGTGTGTGTGTGTGTGTGTGTGTGTGTGTGTGTGT